>NC_055663.1:2977706-3290544 GCF_017976325.1 Chelmon rostratus | reverse complement strand
CGATCCCTCTCCCGCTCGCACAGACGGGAATCGATGCGGATGGCCGTAGCGATGATGGATTCCAGTTCAGCCGGAAGATCCAGGGGAGCCAGCTGATCCTTCAGCGCCTCGGACAGCCCGTTGACGAAGGCATCATTTAATGCGGGTCCGTTCCACCCACTGTCGGCTGCCAATCTGCGGAAGTCTATGGCATAGTCAATGACTCTTCGCTGGCCCTGCCTCAGTCGCAAAAGCGCTCGTGAGGCTTCATGGGCTGGCGACTCGTGATCAAAGATGGTTGACAGGGTTTTGGAAAAAGTCTTAACATCTTGGCAAATCAAGGATTCCCTCGACCATTCAGCCGTAGCCCAGGCCGAGGCTCTCCCGGTCAGGTGGGAGATCATGAACGCCACCTTTGAATGTTCATTAGGATACGCACCGGGATACTGTGTGAAATGCAAATCGCATTGGACCAGGAAAGATCTGCAGCTGCCGGAGTCTCCGGAAAACCGCTCCGGCGCGGCAAGGCGTGGAGCTCCCCAGGTTAGGTCGCGGGCCGGTGGTGGAGTGGCTGGCTCGACGGGGGGCTTCCCAGCGGGTGCTGCAGTGTCTGTAAGGTGGGTGCTCACCCGGTGCCATTGCTCGGTGAGTAACTTTATCTGTGCCATGGCTATACCTTCTAATTCGCTTTGTCTATCTAACAGATTCTTAACCCCCTGTTGAATAGTTCGCAGCTTATCCTCGTGTTGGTAGAGGAGGCTGCCCTGAGCAGTTAAGGCTGTTTTAAAGAGGCTTGGGTCTGCTGAGTCCATGTTTTGGCCAGATTGTACTGACAAGCCCGGAGGCACGAGGTATCAGGACTCAAAAATGCAGACCCACACAGCAGCGAAAGATTTCAAAATAAGAATAATTTATTAACTTAAATCGCTCAGGATGATATAGCAAAACAAGGGAAGATAATCAAAGTACAAACAAAAGCGCTAAGGATCAAAATGGAAAAATAGCAAACTAATTTGGCAATAGACTACGAGAAAAGTATCAAACAAAAGGCGCAAGGCAAAACTTAAACTCAGAGGAAAAGTAACAACCAAAGATATGACTCAATACTACTAACAAGACTTACTAGGTAATCAGGAGACAAGGATCAAGAAAGCTAGACAGCAAGGTAGTACAAGACATGGCACGAGACAATCTGGCACAGGACAAAGGGAGACGCGGACTATATATACATGAGGCAACAATGAACAGGTGGAGACAATTAGGGCGGGGTAGACAATCAGACAGGCGGGAAACACACCGGGAAGTCAAGGGCCTGAAACAAGAGGAGAGTTAGGTTTCACAATAAAACAGGAAGTGCAAGACAAGACATGACGCTCGTGAACAAAACACATTAACAGACTTGACGAGATATAACACCAGCTTACAAATGTTACAACCATGATTGTTTTCTTTATGATAATGATTTAGTCAACTTTATGTTATTCATTTTTTAATGGTAAATGTTGCATATGTGTATAATTATTAAATTACTGCAACTGTTTTCAGTCAGAATAAATATAATAATATCATATTTTGTGCACCACTATGCAAACTCATTATGTATCTGTATATCTGTGCCTTTTTTTCTGTCATCCCTAAGTTCATTGTCCCTGAAGTTCCATTTCTGACACCAGTCAAGCATGAATATTGCTCTTCCATAGTGGTTATAGATAGGTTTGATAGTAGAGAGGTAAGTCTTTATTTCACCAACTAGTAAAACACAACCTTATACTTATACCTACTTTGCAGACTGCATGAAGCATCAGTGCCAAAGCAGCACATTTTTAGATTAATTTACATTAATGATTTAACTGATTCAGATAGTCAGATAAATAAGATAAGACATAAGATAGGATAAGATAACAAACTTGAAAGAGACTAAATATATCATGAAGTCAAAGACGTGACCTTATTTTGAACAGAAGATCTCATTATTTTTCCAACTAGTTGAAATTCCTTAATGAAAATGTAAAATCTCAAGTTGATGGACAAATAGTTCGTATTGTGATGCCATACCCAGACAAATGTCAGTGATCTCAACAGTTTTATGTGGGCAAATCTGTTGTTACACAAAAAGGTCACTTTGGGGCTTAACATGAGAAGATACATACATCTGAATATACTACATTGACTCATTAATGGTCTGAGTTTTGGGCAGTTAAACTTTGATATAGCTGAAATGTTGAAAGTGTAACTTCATTGCTTTCAGGTTACCAATACATTGTTGTTGTTTTTATTTTACAATGCGTTTGATGTGAAAAAATGAATTACGTGCAGTGGAATACTTAAAAATTATTCATAGAAAATAATTAAATAAATAAATAATAATAATAAAAGGTATTTTCAGCCTACAATCATAGATTTTCAATCAATTCATTCTGCATACAATAATGCACAATTTAAATTACAATAGAGTCAACATAATATCAGATGATAAGAAACAACCAAAACATTTATCTAAGTCTGAGAATTCAGTGAGTGCTTGTAGAGAGCTCTTCATTTGCTCTGTCTGAGCTTAGTATGAGATGCATGAACTGAAGCTGGGATGAGAATAGATTGAGTTGATAGAGAGAGCTCTCTGATTTCTCTGCCTGAGATCACCAAGTGACACAAAAGTTGAGAAACTCTGAGAATTATATTAGAGCTTGTTGAGATCTCTTCTGAAACTTCCAGGGAGACTATGTTGAGATCTAGTGCATCTTATTGCTCCAGAGAAAAAACTGAGACACAGGAGAAATAAACCTTAATCTCAGTTTGGCCTCACACAGATCTCATAGTTGTCTAGGAGAAGTAAATGAAACATTTTTGAGATCTGTTTTTGGTGTCTTTAGCTGTTTATGTATTTGTGTTAGGTGGGTATTGTCAACAACACCCAGGTAAGATGGTGGACAGTTATCCTGTGAGTTATGATGTAACATTGCATGTAGGGCCTGTCCAAAAGTCCATCCTAACATAGTAATAGAGCATGCTGAAATAGGAGATATTTGTTGTTGTTGTTTAAACACTTCAGACTGTTCAAATTCAAACAGTTCAAAGAAATCCAGAACACTTATATAACTTGCCTAATAAAAACAAAGAAACCAAAAGACATAAGTCTTACCTCCCTAAACAAGCAAAACAGGAGAGAACAAACGGTTAAACCAAAAACTGCCAGTCCACCCCTACCAAGTAAACACGTGTGGCCACTTGGGAGAAGAGGGAGATGAGGAACGTGTGCTGCTGCCCAGCGCCAATCAATGCCACACATTCATCTGCATAAACCGGACAGCAGAAACACATCATGGAAAACACAGAAGACACTTTAAAGTAACAGAAATAAGGACTACAGTCGTAACAAATGTAAATCCACAAATGACACAAAAACCAGTAAGTGATAAACCATATTGAGACCTATGTGTACAAAACATCAGAGAGTTGCAAGAACAAGCTGTCCCGTCTGAAAAACAGGCGTTGAAAGAGAAAGCAGCCACAAGGATGATAAAGGGCTCAGGAGAAATCCTGAAGGCAACATAGTAGCACCAGTTGGACGACTAAATCTGCTATGCCAAGACGCCCACAGTAGAGGTCACTGTGTCACCTCAAAGTAACAGCTCTCATTTTTCATTACTGGTGACACCCCCACCTTAAAGACTTGACTAAATATTTTGAGTAGTCATGTGAAATCTGTAATCAGGTTAATCCACAGGTTTCACTCAAGGCAGGACCAGAGGTTTTCCAGTTCCTGATGCCCCATGGAAGGAGATAGTGATTGATTTCACTGACATGGGTGCAGATCACAGAGTTGAGGGAAAGATGTATCTCTTAGTCTGTGTATATCCATGTTTTCTCATATTCTCATGGATTGAAGCCACACCATTAAGCATAATCATACCATTAAAGAAGGATTGGCTAAAGTCTGCGCAGACACAAAACAAACCTGGATGGAAGCCCTCCCTAGAGTGCTACTTAACCTGAGATCCACTCCAAATGCCACGATGAATGTCAGCCCACACGAGGTAGGTTTTTGACAGGTAGAAAAATGCCCTGTCCATTTGCTACTGCACAAACAGACTGAGCAACTGGGTCCATAAGATACACAGTGCACTGTGAGACAACACTGACTGAGCTTCGGACTGACTTAGGAAGTGACTGACTCACTGACAATGACCACAACTCTGGAAATGAAACCCTACCAGAGTCTGGACAGACCTTAACTGACAAAACCCTCCAAAAAAGACTCCACTATGGAGACTAGGTGTAGCACTCAAGTGGCTGCACTCAACTGTATTGGTTACATTAAAACTGATCATTGTAACAGCAATTTTGTGGTGGTAGAGCCAACCATCGAAAGCACAATCAATCCAAAGTATTGTCAATAACTCAGTACCAGTTCCTCCCCCGACTACTGCTCAACATCTGGTTAAACAGTCCTTGAGCTCTGACAACAGACCTGTTAACACTTACCCATTGGCCCCACCCACCAACGGCGTTCCCACCAATCTTTACCCCTGTCAAAAACAAGCACACCTGTCTAGAGAGAACTGATGCTACTGGCTCATGTGTTGGTGAAATTCCTGATGATTGGTGTCTTACTACTGTCTACTACGTCACCGATTGGACGGGGGCTGCCGTCCCTTTCCACACATCGTTATAGAGTAGATAAGAGATTTCATTTGGCTCTAAAACTACAAACAGTTAGTCAGCTGGGTAACAATCATCACTCCTCATGCCTAAACCTTACCAACCCAACCAACAAAGGTACTAGCCAATCAGAGGCAGACTAGGGCCCTTCTCCATGGTGGGATTTGTAATTTACAATCTCCAAATGGCAAGTCGCTGTGACACATCACATGTAGTGTTTTACATCTATGGCATAGATCTGCCATAAGCAAGGCATGTCCATTCAATTTATACACTCAGATGTCCATCAGACCATAGATGACACACTTTATGGGACAGTACTGTTATTTCCATCATTCAGCAGAAATGCACAAGAAATGGAAAAACAAAATACACAAATAAGTACGGGGAAGTAAAGTGGATTTTTTCTTTTTATTTGTATACTCTTTGTATGTAATATGCATAGCCTTCTGTAGTTGATTGTATTTGTTTCTGTTTATATATTGTTGATTTTTTTCAATGTATTTTATTGTCTATTGCATTGAATTTGTTCTACTAATGGCATATTGATTTATTTATTGAGTCATTTCTTTTTTCTTTTTGGCAGCCACATGTTGTTTGAACAAGTTGTTCAAAAGCCTCTTTGTATTGTTTGTAATGTTCATATACATAGCTGTTTTTCTATTCTTTATTCTGTGTAGCTTTTTTGTTGACTATCTTTTATTGTTTGCTGCATATAACAATTGAATATCCCCGGCGTGGGATTAATAAAGTGTTATCTTATTTCATTTGACTTTTATGATGGGGTGTTCTTTCAATTCATTATTAATTCATTTAAGTGAAATGGTCAAAAGGCTCGTCAAGGTCGGCGATGAGGGAGGGGAGAGAAGAAGCGTAGAGGTTCTGTAACTCATGTAGCAATCAATTAAAACCTCACTGCCATCGGACCAACCAAGTACAAAAAAAGCTACCTGTGAACCTTTATAGCAATGCATTGACATCTGTTTTTAAAACCCAGAGTAATATCTATGAGTGTGCTCCTCCACAAACCAGTGTTGATTGTCTCCCTCCCTCGTGTCTGAACGTTGTCATCGTTTTAAAGACAAACGTATAGGTGAGTTATGCTATTTAGGTTTGGCAAGGCCAAAATAGGTCTTTTATGAATAGAAGCATTTCATAATGAGCGAAGGAATTCCAGGTTAAGTTGTTTTCTTTCAAAGAAGCTGACAACCCCACAAAATAATGATAATGTACATTATTACTGCAGCATGGATCAATGTGATGTGCCTGTTACAAATTGCAGTAGCAGACCCATTTCAGGCCACAACTGTGCCTCATCTGATGAAATGACATGTCTGTGAGGGAGCTTCAACCCATGTGATATTTGTTTTGTTTCTCCTTTTGAGGAATATATGTGAAACTTCCCCAGTGATTAAAAATTCATGTAATTCACTCCCTTTGGAAATGCTGAATCAGTGTATGTCAACATAAAAAAACCTCCCACTTTCAAGCTGTACTTTGATCATGTACTTTGACAGCCCGGAGAACATCCACCATAAGCAACGACAGTTATCATGACTTGTGTAAAGTGTAAGAGTTGCATCGCATTAAAAAGGCACTCAACATAGTATTTTACTTCCATAAAGTGTAAAGGAATAGTGAGAGTCAAAGCAGCAGAGGCCCAGATATCCTGTCTTTTAGTCCTGAATATGAGTCAGACTCCAAAAACACTGCATCCTACATTTCCCATGATGCAACACAGTGGTATCTTTCCTGAATACCCTCCTCCCGATGTCTGTCAAACGCCTCGCCTCCAGTTTGTAATATAGGATTTCGTGTATCAGTGCCCAAGTCCAATGTAATCCTGGTGACATCACTATGACATCATTAGGGTTATTTTCTCACCCTTGACGAATCTCCTCTATGAGGAGTACACACACAAACAAAACACTTTTATGATTTTATTGAGAGTGAAAAATGGTCCTGATTGATGTCCTGAATTTCAGTCTGTTGCCAGCATTGTTCACATCTGCTCTTCAACCACAAGATGGCAGTATTAATCCATACTGAGACACTCACATGGGGCTCCAGTTCATCATTAAGCCAGGTTCTGATCCAACACACTAGTTAACCAGGTCCTGTGTTTCTAATGGCTCCGCTGTGGACATTTTGTCCCCGTGCCGCAGGGGACTCAGCTGATGTCACTTTTCATACGTGGCTGGAGAGCAGCTTAGCCCGAAGCTGTTCAAAGCTTCTGATGCTGTCTTTGACAACAAATAACACTCCCTGTGGGTCAGCTTAGGGCAGCTGGTTGCCATAATGCATGTCATAATACACCAGATCTGTTTGCACTCACATGGCCAATCCCCACTGACTTGTCCAATAAGATTGGATGTATTACTACAGAGCAAATCCAGCTCATATGGCACCTGAATGCAATGCAATACCTGAAAGTACACAACATGCATACAGCTTGAGCTGAAACACTGCACCGGAGCAGCCAAGTACACGTAAGGAGAAAATGATGTACAGCATAACATCAAGAAATACAAGTTCTGATGCTAAGAGGCCAATAACATCTGGATGTTTTACAAGCTATCAGCACTGTGTGTTAATGAATACAGTTTACGAGCTGATAGAAAGGCAACAGTAACTCAAATAACCACTCGTTTCAACCGTGGTATGCAGAGGAGCATCTCTGAACGCACAACACGTTGAACCTTGAGGCAAATGGGCTACAGCAGCAGAAGACCACACCGCGTGCCGTTCCTGTCAGCTAAGAACAGGAAACTGAGGCTACAATTCGTACAGGCTCACCAAAATTGGACAATAGAAGATTGGAAAATCGTTGCCTGGTCTGATGAGTCTCGATTTCTGCTGCGACAGTCAGATGGTAGGGTCAGAATTTGGCGCTGACAACATGAAAGCATGGATCCATCCTGCCTTGTATCAACGGTTCAGGCTGGTGGTGGTGGTGTAATGGTGTGGGGATATTTTCTTGGCACACTTTAGGCCCCTTAGTACCAATTGAGCATCGTTTCAATGCCACAGCCTACCTGAGTATTGTTGCTCACTGTTCACTGTACTCAAATGGCCTCCACAGTCACCAGATATCAATCCAATAGAGCACCTTTGGGATGTGGTGGAAGGGGAGATTTGCATCATGGATGTGCAGCTGACAAATCTGCAGCAACTGCGTGATGCTATCATGTCAATATGGACCAAACTCTCTGAGGAATGTTTCCAGTACCTTGTTGAATCTATGCCGCGAAGGATTAAGGCAGTTCTGAAGGAAAAAGGGGGTCCAACCCGGTACTAGCAAGGTGAACCTAACAAAGTGGCCGGTGAGTGTAGTTCAGAGGTTGTGGGCGAGGTGTGACAAAAAGAGAAGTCAACTGAGGTGATTCCTCTGAATGACACCTAGGTTGTTGTTTCTTTAATAAATGCATGAAGACATTCAAGTGAATAATGTGGATTTGATTCAAATTCATTCAAACACAAGAATTTTTCCCACCTGTTAGTGTTTCTCTGCAGACACAGGATATGTATGGGGAACATGCACCATAAATATTCTAACAGGGACCATTGCAAAACAATTTGACTTTTGTTACTGTGGGTATTATGTAAATCTTCAATATGACTTGTACAACCCTGATTCCAAAAAAAAGTTGTGTAAAATGTCAATAAAAACACAAGTCAATCATTTGCAAACATGCTGTGTTTACTGACTATATTGTTTTACAAAGTGTTCCTGAGCCCATGTAGTAATCTCCTTTATCCAATCATGTGTCCACAAAGTGTTGAACCTCGCTCCATCCTGGCTTGTGAACGACTGAGCCTTTCCAGGATGCCCCGTTCATACCCAATCATGATACTATCACCTGTTACCAATGAACCCGTTTACCTGTGGAATGTTCCAAACAGGTGTTTTTGGAGCAGTCCACAACTTTCCCAGTCTTTGGTTGCTCCTGTCCCGACTCGTTTGAAACATGTTGCTGCATCAAATTCAGAAGAAGCAGATGTTTACAAAAATCAATGAAGCTGATGATGTAAACCATTAAATCCATTGTCTTTGTACTGTTTTCAGTTGAGTTTATGTCAAAAAGGATTAGCAAATGATCACATTCCCTAACTTTCTTGGAATTGGGGTTGTATTCATAAAATGACAAAACCTTCAGTCCCATTGTGTTTGCTGAGATGATGATATCTGGATTGCAGAAATGTCAGCCCCATCTTCTGTAAATGATCCGTTGTTAAATATTGTATACAACTATTTAGCATTCATAATTCTGTAATGTTTCTTTGAGTGAATGAAACACTACATTTATGTACGGTGCTGGAGTAGCAGGGAGGTGGTCGGGGTGGATGGCGACCACTGCCACACCAGTGTGCAGAGTTCAGTACAGGCAACAAAAGCACTTTTGTCAGGGTGAAGGAGAGATTGTGATTGCTGCAGAGTTTTATAGTGCACACAGTGCAGTGGATTGTGCATTGATAGATTGTCTATTTCGGCCTGAAACGAATGAAATCGGCATCAGTGGACATTTTTGCCACCTGACAGGTATGTCAGTCAACATTTGATGCATGATGCTCTGTAGCTGCTGCGTCCCTTTTGAGCCACCACAGCAGCATGGCTCGAGTAACAGTCATGTTGGTCTGTTGGATCGATTGCCGTGAATTTTCCTCCACACATTCATGCCCCCCTCAAGATGAATTCTAATAACTTTTCTGATTCCTCAATGTTTCATGTAGTGTCATCACTGGTCATTTCAGCCATTTCTCTAATGCAGGACCTTTAACTTTAACTTAACAACATGGTCCTGTGAGGCCTGAATCCTTCGGTTATCAAGTTGCCTTATTTAACCCTGACAAGCTCAAATCAGGCTTGACGACATCCTCAGACCTGCAAATGGCATTCACAAGACATCCAGGTTGTTTTTCGATCCACCATCAATTTCTGTCCTCAGCTTTTATCACATTACTGAAGAGAAATCTCTGTACAAGAGAAACAATCGCTTTCAAATGCTTTTCTTTTGCAAAAACCTTTCATGGTGGGAAAAAGGTTTGAAAACACTGAAGGAAACTCTGGTAAGTCAATCAAACTGTGTTCATATAAGACTGTCAAAGTCAGACTTATAAAGTGCGGCATCGTTCCAAAACCTTCAATATTTCAATAAAAAAACAAGCAAGAGCTGTTGAATAATGAGAAAAGCATCAACCATCAGTAATCCCAGTATTATAATCCACTACTCTGTGGCCAATTTACGCCGTCCATCAATAAATCAGAATTCTGTGTATGTGTGTAAACCACGACCTGAACATGTATAAACATTCAAAATCAAAGCAGGCTACAATGAATGGTTGTAGAATTAGCTTATCACAAGGCCGGTATACATGGCGGCATAATCAGGTGCTGAGAAGCTTAGCCGCAGGCATTGAAGAGAGAAGGAAGCAGGTGAATTCTGGAAGTTCTAGAAAGAGGACATGCATGCCTAACCCGGCGGGAGAAGAGGTTAAAGTCTGAACAAGACACCTCTCCTCTGCTCTGCTTTCCCCGCCCCATCTTCTCGCTCTGCCAATAGGAAGAGAACCAGGAAGAGGAAGTTTAGATAAGGTGGGGGTGTGGCCAGCTAGAGTCTCTCTTTGGGACCATGCGGCCTGTTCAGGTGAGTTTGCGTTGTAAGATACAGAGTTGGCTTGTTTTTTGATCTTTGTGGTTGTTTTCCTGTTTTGTTTGTTTCTTGAAGGAAATGTTAGGGTTTGTTTTCCTGCTTTGTTTGCTTTTTGAAGGAAATGGTAGGGTTTGTTGCTTCTTGAAGGAAATGTTAGAAGAGGCTGTTAAATCTAGTCTGTGGTTTAGGCCTCCACCTTCAGCACCCTCTAAATTTTCCACCCCCTACCCGAACAAGGGTCTGTATCCAATCCCTACTTTCATCTTTTGACTCTACCTCTTTATTTTCTACCCCCTACCCGAACCAGGGTTTGTATTCCCACCCCGCTTTTTTGGTGCAGTTGGTGAGAGGCAGGTGTAGATGATGGTAGGGTGGCAATCGGCAGTTACATGTGGCATCTAGGCCTGTGGTAGCATTGTAGCAGCTAAGAATAGCTAAAGCAGTGAGAGTATGATAGCATCTTAGCAGTTAGTATTGGTAGCTAGCAATTAACATTAACAGTATAGGTGAATCTAGCTTTATTGTCTTCTTCTGTTCCTCTTAGCAGGTAGCGGTTAGCATGTAACATTAGCTGAATGGTAGCATCGGAACTGTATTGTCTTCTTCTGTTCTTCTTAGCGGTTAGCATTGGCATTAGCAATAGTTAAATGGTAGCATCGGTACTGGCCACTACCTGGAGCATCTCTGGGTCAGTTGAACGTGGCGGTGCTGTTTGGATTGTGTAGGAGCAGTGTGAACTGGCACTAGGGGGGGTGACTCTGGGACGCCGGAGTTCACTGCCTAACCTCCTGGAGTTGTAGTGGGACTAAGTAGGCGAAACACTGTTGAAGGGAGGTTTCCACCTGATGACCCCCAGAGATGTGTTAGGAATCACTGCTCTTTGGCATGTATAGAGGCAGATTAGAGCTCCAAGGTTCTTCACTGAGAATGAATCCTCTTTTTGAGCACAAGTATCTTGTGTTTAAATTAACTCACAACTAGCTTGGCTAGTGACTGTTGTGAATAGAGCAGCTGACAACAAGGGAAAGACCATGTGACTGCTTGGAAAGACAGCTGACAGGAGGGAAAAGACCCCACAGGTGCTGGTATGGGCTAGCAACCCATGGCAGCAGTGGCAAGCCTTAACCTTGCTACAGCCAGACTTAGCTACAACCAATATAAGGAAAATACCCCAAGAGTCAGCGAGAGCAGGGGTGGAAGATGACTCACAGGTGGATTGCATGGTAACGAACAGGATAACGGATATGACTATGCCTTGGATACATGACTCAGTGAGGGATGGGGGCACGGACCCATCTCTTAGGGCCAGAGGTAGCAGTACTCAGGTGACAGTGAAGGCAACTAAGGAGAGCAAAAGTTGTGCAGCAGAGGATAAGAAGCTTCAAGTTTGCCCATGTGGCTGGCAGAAAATAACATCAATCCGAGCCCTTAGAACTCATCAGGGAAGGAGGAAGTGTTTAGCGGTGGAAGGGCAGAGTAGGCTTAGAGGAGATGTAGTGGAGAAATTAGATAAAATTGGAGATGTGATCTACTCCTATGGTCGAGAGAGATTTGGTGTGCTTGTCAAAAGGAAAGGCGAGAGGGTGCAGGTCGGCAAGTCTAGGCGGCAAAGAGAAATAGAGAAGTTAGTAAAGGAAAGGAGGCAGTTAAGAAAGCAGTGGAAGAAGGCGACAGAAGAAGAAAGGGAGGGAATTAAGGTGTTGCAGGAGGAACTGAGAAGCAGGTTAGCAGTACTCAGAAGGGCAGAACACCTTAGGGAGAAGAGAAAGAAGAAGGAACGTGCAAGGTCAGCATTTTTTAGGAACCCCTTTAATTTTGTGAAAGGCTTGTTTAATTAAGAAAAAGGAGGGCAACTTAAGGCAACGAAATCAGAGATTGAACAGTATTTGAAGTCGACGTATTCAGATTCAAAGGAGAATAGGAACATAGGTCTTCCACCTGACATGCCACCATTAGGGGAAGTGGAGCAGGAGATGGATGTGAGCCCACCTAGGTGGAGAGAAGTTGTGGAGGTGGTTAGGCGTGCAAAGGCTTCTTCGGCCCCAGGGCCTAATGGAGTCCCCTACCGTGTCTATAAGAGTGCACCTGGCATCTTAAGGACACTATGGAGATACCTGAGAATAGTTTGGGAGAAACAAAGTATTCCAAGAGCATGGCGCAGGGCAGGAGGTGTCTTCATCCCTAAGGAGAAGGAGTCATCGGACCTTAGCCAGTTTCGGATGATTTCTCTCCTAAATGTTGAGGGAAAGATTTTCTTTAGTATCGTAGCGCAGAGGCTGGCTAATTACTTAGAAAGGAATGGTATGATAGATACGACAATGCAAAAAGCAGGGATACCAGGATTTGCGGGATGCCTAGAGCATACTAGCATGATTTGGCATCAGATTCAGACAGCTAAGAGGGAGAAAAGAGACTTGAATGTTGTATTTTTAGATCTGGCTCATGCGTTTGGGTCAGTCCCACATAACCTTATTTGGAGTTCCTTTGACTACTTTAAAGTGCCGGAGATAGTTGCTAGCTTGGTGAAAGCATATTTCCAAGACATCAGACTGTGTGCAAGTATCGCAGAGTTCACAACAGGCTGGCAAAGATTGGAGGTTGGTATTATGGCAGGATGTACAGTTTCCCCGCTAGCTTTCACAATGGCTATGGAGGTAATTATTAGGGCTTCCAAGTGGGTCGTAGGTGGGGAGAGACGGCAGAATGGAATGCGTCTTCCACCAATTAGGGCTTATATGGATGATATGACACTGCTAACTTCAACAGTGCCATGCACAAGGAGGTTGTTAGATAAAGTCAATCAGAATCTCAAGTGGGCTAGTATGAAGATTGGGGGTGGGGGTGTAGCCAGCTAGAGTCTCTCTTTGGGACCATGCGGCCTGTTCAGGTGAGTTTGCGTTGTAAGATACAGAGTTGGCTTGTTTTTTTATCTTTTTGGTTGTTTTCCTGTTTTGTTTGCTTCTTGGTGACTCTGGGACGCCGGAGTTCACTGCCTAACCTCCTGGAGTTGTAGTGGGACTAAGTAGGCGAAACACTGTTGAAGGGAGGTTTCCACCTGATGACCCCCAGAGATGTGTTAGGAATCACTGCTCTTTGGCATGTATAGAGGCAGATTAGAGCTCCAAGGTTCTTCACTGAGAATGAATCCTCTTTTTGAGCACAAGTATCTTGTGTTTAAATTAACTTCTGTGCAAAACAGCTTTTAGTGCAAAGATTTCCACACAAGAACATTGTTAGTAATGCAGAACAACAAAACATACAAACAAACTGTTCAATAGACTGGTGACATTTTCAGAGACTTCATTGTCACTATTATCTGAGTCATCTGGCTCTCTTGTCACCTCTGCCACTTTTACTGTTGGATGTTGAGTTTTCAGGTGTCTGTGCAAATTATTTGTGGAGCCTAACTTAAAAGAAATATTTTTTTTTTTGACAAATACTGCATTTAGCCTTACTGTCTGCCATGAGAGAAAAGTGCGTTTCTGTGTTGTTGGGTTTTATTTTTATTGGTTTTTCTTTGTTACTGGCGCACTCAGGTGAAGGCAGCGTGCACAGCGTGGCGTGATGCTATTTGCATATCTAATAAGCACCGCGCAGCTGGGCAGCGCTCCTCCCCATGTACAGAAAAAAAAAGAACAGTTCCCTGCTGCGACTCGGTTCCCATCGTTCATGTTAACGAGCCGTTCAAAAGAACCAGTTCATTCGTCAACGTCACAACACTACTCTGATGGTTCATGTGCTGGCCTCCCTTCATTTTAGGCAGATGAAGTAGATCCTGTTCTTTATTTGTACGTTTGACCAGAGGTTTCTTGTGATTTTTTTAAATGGATTTACCATTATAATCTCAGGGCACATCCATGTTTTTTCTTGTACATTTGTGATGCACTCAACACCCTCTCACACAAGCAACACTGACAACACCAACAACCACACAAACAACGCAGACACAGACAACTCCCACACACATAATTGTTTCAATGATTTGAAATGACCTTTTTCATTTTAGTTTGGATGTGTTGATGTTGACCTGATGATGAGTTTGTATTAAGATTGGCTGTGTTTTGCCATTTACTTCAAAATAAAATGCACTGGAGCATTTAAAACTGTTATTTTTTCCATCCAATTTGATTGAAACAATGTTTTCTACAAGAAAAGGCAATTAGAGGAAAAATCAATAATTGTAATAAATGAAAACAACTCAACATATTTAGTTTCAGCTTGTGTAAAAACTAAAGTGGTATAGGGCAATGGGTTTCCACGCCATTTGCGAGAAGTAAAGCCAACTAATTGAGGTTAAGACTGTAGTAAAGGTGAAATAGTTGGTTGAAATGTTTAACAGGGGTGCCAGATGAGGTGACAACAGCTTTCCTTCTCCAGCCACACATGTCTAAATGTAGAGCTTGCAATGCATGGGCTGAGTCAGTAGTGTCAGTTCTGTCCAGCAGCATGATTGAGCTGATGGGAATACACTGGACTTTGAATCAATGGTAGGAGTGTTTAAAATAAATTGGATAAAAGCTTTTATGTCACAGACAGAATCAGTTTGGTTCCACATACCCAGAAGTATTTTTAAGAAAATCGGAGGGTTGGATTTTGTGTTAAAATGTGACTTTGAAACGACAAAACTGCCTGTGAAGTTGTCTGAATTTCATAAACAAGTATTACACTATTGGAAGATGATATTTTCCCATAATTTTACTCCACATAGTTCCACATTGTGGAATAACAGAACAATTACGATAAATAGGAAATCTATATTCAGACAGGATTGGTTTGATGAAAAGGTGATTTTTGTTAAAGATATAATGGATCATCAAGGAAATCTCTTACATTTTAATACCTTTAAAGAAAAATTTGATATTCAGTGTTCTTATAGAGAATTCAGCAGAATATGCAAAGCAATACCTCTTGCTATAATACATTTAATACAAAACACAGTCTCTCAATCAAGAATACAAGTGTACATACCAGAGTTAAAAATTGACCAATTGCATATTAGTGACAGAAAATGCAACAACCAATTTATTAGAAAAGCTGTAAATTTTTTCATGATTATACTAAAACTGCCAAAATTAAAATAAACAACGTTTTATGTAGCACAGATAAGTACTTCAAATATTTAAAATGGCCAATTCCACCAAAAGTAAGAAACCCTGTATAGTGACTTGTTCTTAACAAAATAACAAAAACGAACCTAAGTCACTGAGGGGCTGCTGCTACCTGCTGGAACTTGTAATTGACGCGTCCGTCATCTTCCGGGTCCAATGAATCCAACACTCGTTTGCAATCATCAACATTTATTTATAGATTTACGTTCTTGACACTATGCGCCGATACTGAACTGTGCATACAAACAAAAAGGCTCACATAATTTGTCACAACGCATAAACAAAGGCGACAAACACAATCCGACGTGACGTGGCGTGGCGTGGCGTGGCGTGACGTGACGGTCAAAAAACTGTTTGCTCTCTCTCTCTCATTCAGCAGCACACCTGCTGAGTAATTACTTCTTACTCTATTTAATCATTTCTGCCCCCCACAGTGCAGAGCGCCCCCTACTGTGGCTTCCAGACAAGAAAACAAAAAATAAACACAAATACACATAACCCAAAAAATGGCTCTAACACCCTGAAAAAAAGATTTGGATTTGAGGTCGAAGCCTGCGTTTTCTGTCTGGAGGAACCTGAAACTATTGAACATCTCTTCTATTCATGTAGAGTCACGAGGCAATTTTGGCAGAACCTGCATACCTGGTCAAGTTCTACAATAGAGAACATCACACCTTTTGATATGAATCAAATCCTAATATACAGAAATGACACCGCTAAAGAAATATCTGATATGATCAATATTATCATGATTATGGGAAAATATCATTTACATACATGTAAATGGAAAAAATCAAAGACCTTCACTAATATCCTTAAAAAATGAACTAAAAATCTTGTTATCCTCTCTGGTACTTTTAGCTGAAAAATATGGTCCAATACAAGAACTTTGCAACAACCTGTCACAACTTTTAATGCCTTAAATGACTGTAATGGAAACGTCTTCATGTGTCCTTAAGCAGCACTTTCATGGGTTTGAACTGTGAATGTAATGGGAAGAAGGACTGTCTCATGGCAAAAGATGGACTGCCTGCTTTATTTAGTTATTTAGTTTATTTTCTATATCATGTTCATTTCTAATATGTCTTGGTTAATATATAGAATTTTGTTTGCCTTGCACTTGTTTATGTTTCTGTAAGAAGTCATAGTGGAGATACGTACTGGAATGTATAAATATTGTCAAGTTCAATAAAGTTGGAAAAAAAAAATCTAAAAAAAAAAAAGATTGAGCTGATGGTGTGTGCTGGCGTGCGCCATGTGGGGCGGTTGCTAGGCAACGCAGGCCTTTGAGAGCAGCTGCCAGAGAATTGAGAGCCTAGGCTGATTTTAGTCAATAAAAAATGTGTAAATGTGTCGGTGTGTGTGAGCGTGTGTGTGCGTGTGAATGTGCTTGCGCGAGTGCGGGCGCGCGTGTTTGTGTGTGTGTGCGCATGTACATGTACATGTGCGGGTGATCTCAGGAGCTCCAACAACATTCAGCCCAGGGACTGCGAGCCACGAACCAGAGAGCAATCTCCGGGGCTCTAAGCAGTTCTGCACCGAAAACTGTGAGCAGACAACAGAGACCTGGCGCAATTCCATCATCAGCTTGGACAGGCTCGCGTCCTCTCTGGGACGCTCGACCCAGAGAGTCCAACAATACCTCACAGACCAATTGAATCCGGAAAGGAACCAACGGGGTCTGGCAAACAGCTCAGAAGCATTTGTTTCGGCTGTCCGGTTTATGCAAATTAATGTGTGGCATTGCTGAGAGCTGATTGGGTGATTGGTTTTCGGTCCTGGCTAGCGGATTGGCTGTCTGTAATCTAAGATGGCGGCCGGCCCTGGTCTGCTGCTGCCCAGCGCCGGCCGCCATCTTGGATCTGTTTCGGTAGCCAGGAGAGACAGCCAATCCGCTGGCCAGGACCGAAACACATCTGCCAATCAGCTCTCAGCAATGCCACACATTAATTTGCATAAACCGGACAGCCGAAACAAATGCTTCTGAGCTGTTTGCCAGACCCCGTTGGTTCCTTTCCGGATTCAATTGGTCTGTGAGGTATTGTTGGACTCTCTGGGTCGAGCGTCCCAGAGAGGACGCGAGCCTGTCCAAGCTGATGATGGAATTGCGCCAGGTCTCTGTTGTCTGCTCACAGTTTTCGGTGCAGAACTGCTTAGAGCCCCGGAGATTGCTCTCTGGTTCGTGGCTCGCAGTCCCTGGGCTGAATGTTGTTGGAGCTCCTGAGATCACCCGCACATGTACATGTACATGCGCACACACGCACAAACACGCGCGCCCGCACTCGCGCGCAAGCACATTCACACGCACACACACGCTCACACACACCTACACATATACACATTTTTTATTGACTAAAATCAGCCGACTCTTGGCTCTCACTGCTCTGGCAGCTGCTCTCAAAGGCCTGCGTTGCCTAGCAACCGCCCCACATGGCGCACGCCAGCACACACCATCAGCTCAATCTTTTCTTTTTTTAGATTTTTTTTTTCCAACTTTATTGAACTTGACAAAATTTATATATTCCAGTACGTATCTCCACTATGACTTCTTACAGAAACATAAACAAGTGCAAGGCAAATAAAATTCTATATATTAACCAAGACATATTAGAAATGAACATGATATAGAAAATAAACTAAATAACTAAATAAAGCAGGCAGTCCATCTTTTGCCATGAGACAGTCCTTCTTCCCATTACATTCACAGTTCAAACCCATGAAAGTGCTGCTTAAGGACACATGAAGACGTTTCCATTACAGTCATTTAAGGCATTAAAAGTTGTGACAGGTTGTTGCAAAGTTCTTGTATTGGACCATATTTTTCAGCTAAAAGTACCAGAGAGGATAACAAGATTTTAGTTCATTTTTTAAGGATATTAGTGAAGGTCTTTGATTTTTTCCATTTACATGTATGTAAATGATATTTTCCCATAATCATGATAATATTGATCATATCAGATATTTCTTTAGCAGTGTCATTTCTGTATATTAGGATTTGATTCATATCAAAAGGTGTGATGTTCTCTATTGTAGAACTTGACCAGGTATGCAGGTTCTGCCAAAATTGCCTCGTGACTCTACATGAATAGAAGAGATGTTCAATAGTTTCAGGTTCCTCCAGACAGAAAACGCAGGCTTCGACCTCAAATCCAAATCTTTTTTTCAGGGTGTTAGAGCCATTTTTTGGGTTATGTGTATTTGTGTTTATTTTTTGTTTTCTTGTCTGGAAGCCACAGTAGGGGGCGCTCTGCACTGTGGGGGGCAGAAATGATTAAATAGAGTAAGAGGTAATTACTCAGCAGGTGTGCTGCTGAATGAGAGAGAGGGTACATCCCATTTCTCAAAATTGCATCCTCGTTTCCCTCACTTGCGTCTTTTCCTTGCGTCTTAGTCCCTCCCACCAGGGATGCATGAGAGGACGCAAGGAAACCACGCAAGGAGAGAAGAAACGAGGAAGGAGAATTGAGACGTCCTGTCCTCTGAAGCGTCACGTGAAGCGACGTCCGTTAGTGATGACGCGACACAGCTGGATCTGCCGAATAAAAGGGCCAGCAGTCATCGTTATATGCACACTGACACAAACGCCCCCCGCCCTCCCTACGCCGTGTAGACACATACACAATATGAGATTGAAGTCACCAGCATCAAGAAAGAAGTACGTAGCACTGTGATGAATGCACACGGAAATGACCAAAGTGCAACAGACGTATAAGTGCCTGCAGACGATGTAATCACCAAAGTCCGTGATACGTGGGGCAGCACCCATGACACACTGAAGACATACGTGTGAAGCATGCCAGGTTAACACATAAAACATCCCCGTGGGTGAGCTCATATGTATATTGACATGGTGTCACTTGTCATAGGATGCCCCACCATCGGTGGCAATGGACAGTGTTCAGCCACTGTGAGGAGCTGTGTCATACAGTGTAACTACTGTCATGCAGCAAGTCAGCAGTGGAATTTAATCCAAATACCTGTGCCAGCTGTGGCCAGTCAACTCAATTAGTTAATGACGATCGTCGGGCACCAGGTCCATATAAGTGTCAAACGAAACCAGACCACATGTGGAGAACAAGCCAAACAGACAATGGACCGACGCAGACGACAGCGAACGGCATGCGCACTGGCAATCTGGCACATGCTGGAGAATGAGGAGGAGGAAGCAAGACTCAGGAGAGCGCGACTGAGGCAGCGTGCACTCCTGTGCCTACTACTGGTAAATATCACAAAAACAGAGCAAATACAGCAAAAACACATTGGTAGCTGTAGGCTGTTCCATCACACACCGTGGCATATTGCCTGAATAGAGTAGATAAGACTGTATTGATCACACAGTGGAAACATTGACTGTAGCAGAGGCGCGTGAGAACACAAAAGGGGGTGCGCAAACAGTAATGAACAGTGAAAATGAGACCAGTGCGAACGTGCAACCAGGCGTGAATAAACACAGTATAAGTAATATAATTAACAGGAAAAAGAAAAGCACAATAAGAAAGTATCTAATGCAATGTAACAACTGTGCATGCATACACTAGCCTGGACACAAAAGTTGGGATTTGCCAGCCAGGTAGATGAAGATGAAGAAGAGGTTCACAGCCCCAAACAATATATATGGTCCTGGTATGTCAGACATGTGTTAATCCATAAAGATAAGATGTGTGGAAAGTAACACAGTGTCCTTTTCCTGTGTAGTGTGACCGGGAGCCAGTATATGCTCGCCTCAACCCTGATGTGCCACTTCTGGCCATATATTATGATGGTCAGGAGGACCTCATGGCAGACTACAGGCTGAGGCGCCAGTCCATACAGGCATTGATGAGAATTCTGCCATCAAGGCGCACACAGGGCTGGCCACATGAGGTACACATATTGTGTACCATCTACTGGCTGACGCATGGCCTATCATACAGTGTGGTGTCCCGGGCCTTCAATGTCCCCAAGTCAACAGCCTGCAGAATGGTGCACACTGGAGTGGAGAATATTGCAGCCCTACGTCAGGAGGTCATCAGACTGCCCACCCCTGGAGCACTGGATGCAGTTGGCCACGCATTCGCACAGCTGGCCAACAGCCCAGTGTTCTCCAGGTGTGTGGGCGCCATCGATGGCTGCCATGTCCGCATCAAGACCCCCCCAGGACCCGGTGGCCAGGATTACCTCAACAGGAAGCTCTTCCCATCCATACAGTTGCAGGCTGTATGTGATGGGAAGGGCCTCTTCATCAACACCTTTGTGGGGTATCCTGGCTCCGTCCATGACACCAGAGTCCTGAAGAACAGCAGGATCTACAGCGAGGCTCTGTATCCACCCGCAGGTAAGACATAAGTAACCCCCTAACACACACAGTCATCATCAACCGTACATGTTGTAAAGTTGTTCCTCTCTCACTGCAGGGTACTTCATTGTGGGTGATGGTGGCTACCCCTGCATCGACCGTCCTGTGGCCATCATCACCCCATACAGGGAACCACTGCAAGGGAGGGTGCAGAGCCGCTTCAACCACCATCATGCTAAGGCCCGTTCCATCATAGAGCGGGCCTTTGGCATGTTAAAGGCGCGTTGGAGATCGCTGTTCTTCAGGGCTCTGGAGGTCGACCACACCTTTGTCCCCTCAGTCATCACCGCCTGTGCAGTGCTCCACAATATCTGCCTCACAGAGGGGGACATCCTGGAGCCAACCGAGGATGACGGGGACATTGGTGTGGTTCCACCACGTCCAGTGAGGGGGGCAGCAAGCGGACATGGCCAGCGTGACCGACTGGCGGGGCTGCTCTCTACTCCACGTGTGCAGCCTGTAGCATTGCAGGACCATGATTATCTATAGGCCATGGGGACATGCAGGCCTGGGACACCACTCTGTGTAATATGCCATGTGTCACCATGTGGATTGTTCACAATGTGTCTACCTCATGTGTCCAGCCTTGTGTGTATGAGGTCCTACGTTGTCTAATTGAGTGATGCCACTGCAGTTCATTTGCACATTACCCTGTAGAGGGATATTTATGTTTGTAATGCATGTGGCTGCCTTCAGTTGCCTCAATAAATATCATGCCACTGCATATCCGCCTGTACATGTCCTGTATACAACCATACTGGTATGTGCGTATTATTACATGTAAAGGGGCACACAGGTGAGCTAATAATGTTACCTGTGTATGTGCTATACCACACCTGCCTCTGTGGCCGGTATTCTGTATAAATACATGTGTATGCACTCAGTTTGCTGCAGTACATATTCAGCACCTGCATACAGTCATAGATGACAGCTGTCCTTATACCGTACCTTGAAGGGTCTCACTGTCAACCATGACAGTATGTCGCATATTGTATCAACTGCATGACTAGAACGGTACAGTAGAGGTGTTCACTGGCCAAAATCACATGTAGCATACATATAATTCCAGGTGTTATCACGGTTTGTGACGCAGAGGTACAATAACACGGAGTCAGGACTTAGATGCCACAACTGAAGGTGTTTATTCATTGGAAACAAAACTGATGATACAAAACTAACTAAACTTATGATTGGACTTACTGTCTGACTAATTCTCTAAATAACTCTAGAAAGTACTTTCTGTCTGTACTACAGTCCAGGCAACGGGCCTGCTCCCTCTCTGCCTCCACTGTGAGGAACGCCATCACAGCACCCCTCCATGTGCGGGCCCTCTTGGATGGGGGCCTGCCTGAGGTGGACGGCCCATCATCTGCCTGTGTGGTGGTGCCGCCACTTGTGCCAGGCTGTGGGGAGTCTGGGTACCTGTCCTCTACACATGCCTGGCTGCATGTACCGGCCTCAGCTCCAGAGGATGGTGCACCACTGCCACTGGCAGCAACGTCAGAGGAGTCCAACAGAACTGGGGGCTCAATAGAGGGACGCCCCCCAATGGCCTCATGCATCTTTGCAAACCACGGCCATGTGGCTGCCGTGGCCTCCCCCCCGTCTGTCCCTGTCCCCGTTGGTGGATTCTTTAGTTCCTAGGGAATATCAGTGACAGACTTTAGCAGGCACAAACCACTAGAATGTGATGCACTATGTAAAACATCTCCTGTCCCACATGCTCATGCATGTGCACTTTGTCCATATTACATGCAGTGCTCACCTTGTATTTTCTCTTGAGGTTGTCCCACTTCTTGGACACCTGTGAGGGGGTCAGTACGGCCTCCATCCCCATCTGCTTTATGACTTCACTGTGGAGCACATATGACATGTTAATACAGCCCTGTTATGAGCCCAGCCACAGGTTATTTATGATCAGTAGTGGTAGTACAGTAACGTCATTCTGGCTGAACATATTCCGCTGTGGGACTGTATTATTCAACGTGAGTCTGTGTTACTAGCGAGGTTTATTCACACAATTGCCATTTGACTCACGGGGGTTTCACTGAGTGGAGCAAGGTGATGTGTGTTCACGTAATACGTACAGTAATAGTCTGGGCGCACCCTATATGTAGCCGGTATGTGGACAACGGAGGCAGTGCGACGTTGCATTACACACACAGTGCACGTGCGTGAGCTGGTCAGCTATATGGCATTGTGTAACACTGTACCCACCCCCAGGCCTTCTTGGCTGTATGCCTCTTCCCGGTGAAGAGATGGTCATTTGATGACCTGACCCGGATCAGCGTCGCTGTGTCGGCGTCTTTCCCTGTTAATTGAGACACATGTCAGCGCTGTAAGTGAAGGGGAACCTACAAGCCATGTAGCACACTTTTAAACCCAACTAACACACAGAACACTTGACTTGAGGCCGGCGTGTTTCTTTTAAATTTGCGTTTCAGAAAACATATCGTGGTAGCCACGTGTATGCGTGTACTCATCACATCACGGGCTCCACACCTGTCGTTTAACAACTCACGCAGCGCTGTACATTACACACATGCTCGGAGGCTGCTGTTAGTGTGATTACAACCATACCTACGGAGGTTGCGGATGACAAATCATTTATGTTTACCATGGCGGCACACCATATTCATGTCTTATTGCTCTTTGGCGGCCGTACCGTTGAGATACACACGTCTACATTATAGCCATTCATTGAGGGATACTTACACTTGTACTGTTTCTCCGCCATCTCGTTCAAATGTGGCAACTGTAGGGGCGGAGTCTTTATACCGTTCGGTTGACTGTCTTCCGGGTAGGATGCACTGATGTATCCTCGCTTATAGCTCCTCCGAGAGCCCTCCTCGCTCCTCGATCCTCGCTCCTCAGAGCCGCAATTTTCGCTTTGGGACGGCCGGCAATATGGCGGACCAGAAGTACTTCCGGTTCGAGCGAGGATCGAGGAGCGAGGAGCGAGGAAACGACAATTTTGAGAAATGAGATCCACCCAGAGAGAGCAAACAGTTTTTTGACCGTCACGTCACGCCACGCCACGCCACGCCACGCCACGCCACGCCACGCCACACCATGTCACGTCGGATTGTGTTTGTCGCCTTTGTTTATGCGTTGTGACAAATTATGTGAGCCTTTTTGTTTGTATGCACAGTTCAGTATCGGCGCATAGTGTCAAGAACGTAAATCTATAAATAAATGTTGATGATTGCAAACGAGTGTTGGATTCATTGGACCCGGAAGACGACGGACGCGTCAATTACAAGTTCCAGCAGGTAGCAGCAGCCCCTCAGTGACTTAGGTTCGTTTTTCTTATTTTGTTAAGAACAGGTCACTATACAGGGTTTCTTACTTTTGGTGGAATTGGCCATTTTAAATATTTGAAGTACTTATCTGTGCTACATAAAACGTTGTTTATTTTAATTTTGGCAGTTTTAGTATAATCATGAAAAAATTTACAGCTTTTCTAATAAATTGGTTGTTGCATTTTCTGTCACTAATATGCAATTGGTCAATTTTTAACTCTGGTATGTACACTTGTATTCTTGATTGAGAGACTGTGTTTTGTATTAAATGTATTATAGCAAGAGGTATTGCTTTGCATATTCTGCTGAATTCTCTATAAGAACACTGAATATCAAATTTTTCTTTAAAGGTATTAAAATGTAAGAGATTTCCTTGATGATCCATTATATCTTTAACAAAAATCACCTTTTCATCAAACCAATCCTGTCTGAATATAGATTTCCTATTTATCGTAATTGTTCTGTTATTCCACAATGTGGAACTATGTGGAGTAAAATTATGGGAAAATATCATCTTCCAATAGTGTAATACTTGTTTATGAAATTCAGACAACTTCACAGGCAGTTTTGTCGTTTCAAAGTCACATTTTAACACAAAATCCAACCCTCCGATTTTCTTAAAAATACTTCTGGGTATGTGGAACCAAACTGATTCTGTCTGTGACATAAAAGCTTTTATCCAATTTATTTTAAACACTCCTACCATTGATTCAAAGTCCAGTGTATTCCCATCAGCTCAATCATGCTGCTGGACAGAACTGACACTACTGACTCAGCCCATGCATTGCAAGCTCTACATTTAGACATGTGTGGCTGGAGAAGGAAAGCTTTTGTCACCTCATCTGGCACCCCTGTTAAACATTTCAACCAACTATTTCACCTTTACTACACTCTTAACCTCAATTAGTTGGCTTTACTTCTCGCAAATGGCGTGGAAACCCATTGCCCTATACCACTTTAGTTTTTACACAAGCTGAAACTAAATATGTTGAGTTGTTTTCATTTATTACAATTATTGATTTTTCCTCTAATTGCCTTTTCTTGTAGAAAACATTGTTTCAATCAAATTGGATGGAAAAAATAACAGTTTTAAATGCTCCAGTGCATTTTATTTTGAAGTAAATGGCAAAACACAGCCAATCTTAATACAAACTCATCATCAGGTCAACATCAACACATCCAAACTAAAATGAAAAAGGTCATTTCAAATCACTGAAACAATTATGTGTGTGGGTGTTGTCTGTGTCTGCGTTGTTTGTGTGGTTGTTGGTGTTGTCAGTGTTGCTTGTGTGAGAGGGTGTTGAGTGCATCACAAATGTACAAGAAAAAACATGGATGTGCCCTGAGATTATAATGGTAAATCCATTCAAAAAAATCACAAGAAACCTCTGGTCAAACGTACAAATAAAGAACAGGATCTACTTCATCTGCCTAAAATGAAGGGAGGCCAGCACATGAACCATCAGAGTAGTGTTGTGACGTTGACGAATGAACTGGTTCTTTTGAACGGCTCGTTAACATGAACGATGGGAACCGAGTCGCAGCAGGGAACTGTTCTTTTTTTTTCTGTACATGGGGAGGAGCGCTGCCCAGCTGCGCGGTGCTTATTAGATATGCAAATAGCATCACGCCACGCTGTGCACGCTGCCTTCACCTGAGTGCGCCAGTAACAAAGAAAAACCAATAAAAATAAAACCCAACAACACAGAAACGCACTTTTCTCAAAATGAAAAATAAATGCAGTATTTGTCAAAAAAAATATTTCTTTTAAGTTAGGCTCCACAAATAATTTGCACAGACACCTGAAAACTCAACATCCAACAGTAAAAGTGGCAGAGGTGACAAGAGAGCCAGATGACTCAGATAATAGTGACAATGAAGTCTCTGAAAATGCCACCAGTCTATTGAACAGTTTGTTTGTATGTTTTGTTGTTCTGCATTACTAACAATGTTCTTGTGTGGAAATCTTTGCACTAAAAGCTGTTTTGCACAGAAGTTAATTTAAACACAAGATACTTGTGCTCAAAAAGAGGATTCATTCTCAGTGAAGAACCTTGGAGCTCTAATCTGCCTCTATACATGCCAAAGAGCAGTGATTCCTAACACATCTCTGGGGGTCATCAGGTGGAAACCTCCCTTCAACAGTGTTTCGCCTACTTAGTCCCACTACAACTCCAGGAGGTTAGGCAGTGAACTCCGGCGTCCCAGAGTCACCCCCCCTAGTGCCAGTTCACACTGCTCCTACACAATCCAAACAGCACCGCCACGTTCAACTGACCCAGAGATGCTCCAGGTAGTGGCCAGTACCGATGCTACCATTTAACTATTGCTAATGCTAATGCTAACCGCTAAGAAGAACAGAAGAAGACAATACAGGTCCGATGCTACCATTCAGCTAATGTTACATGCTAACCGCTACCTGCTAAGAGGAACAGAAGAAGACAATAAAGCTAGATTCACCTATACTGTTAATGTTAATTGCTAGCTACCAATACTAACTGCTAAGATACTATCATACTCTCACCGCTTTAGCTATTCTTAGCTGCTACAATGCTACCACAGGCCTAGATGCACATGTAACTGCCGATTGCCACACTACCATCATCTACACCTGCCTCTCACCAACTGCACCAAAAAAGCGGGGTGGGAATACAAACCCTGGTTCGGGTAGGGGGTAGAAAATAAAGAGGTAGAGTCAAAAGATGAAAGTAGGGATTGGATACAGACCCTTGTTCGGGTAGGGGGTGGAAAATTTAGAGGGTGCTGAAGGTGGAGGCCTAAACCACAGACTAGATTTAACAGCCTCTTCTAACATTTCCTTCAAGAAGCAACAAACCCTACCATTTCCTTCAAAAAGCAAACAAAGCAGGAAAACAAACCCTAGCATTTCCTTCAAGAAGCAAACAAAACAGGAAAACAACCAAAAAGATCAAAAAACAAGCCAACTCTGTATCTTACAACGCAAACTCACCTGAACAGGCCGCATGGTCCCAAAGAGAGACTCTAGCTGGCCACACCCCCACCTTATCTAAACTTCCTCTTCCTGGTTCTCTTCCTATTGGCAGAGCGAGAAGATGGGGCGGGGAAAGCAGAGCAGAGGAGAGGTGTCTTGTTCAGACTTTAACCTCTTCTCCCGCCGGGTTAGGCATGCATGTCCTCTGCCCCCCCCCCCTCCCTCACTGTCCCTATTTCACCCCCCAACTACTATTATTTCTCCTGATCCATATCCACTGACTAGACCTAGCAGCCTCATCTGACATCTCCCTCACTGCCTTCCTTAAATTTTGCCCATGCACTCCCAGCTCCCTCAACAGTGAAACAGCTGACCCTGCAACAAAACCTCTACACCCCACTTCAACCGGACAGACCCTGGTCTTTCATCCCCTCTGCTCAGATTCTGTCTTTAAATCTGCATACTTAGTCTTCTTCCTTTCATAAGCTGCCTCCACTGAATTTTCCCAAGGGACTGTTAACTCAATAAAAAACACAGTCTTTTTACTCATGGACCATAAGACAATGTCCGGCCTCAGATTACTATAAACTATTTCCTGGGGCACAACTAGCTTTCCTCCCAAGTCGACCTGCATTTGCCAATCATCAGCCCCTACCAGGCAGCCACCTACTTGCCTTCTCCCTGACTTAGCAGCTCTATTTTTCTCCCCCTCTCGAACAAATTGCACATCTAACCTCTCCTTTCTAGAACTTCCAGAATTCACCTGCTTCCTTCTCTCTTCAATGCCTGCGGCTAAGCTTCTCAGCACCTGATTATGCCGCCATGTATACCGGCCTTGTGATAAGCTAATTCTACAACCATTCATTGTAGCCTGCTTTGATTTTGAATGTTTATACATGTTCAGGTCGTGGTTTACACACATACACAGAATTTGTACAAAGGGTAATTCACGTCACTGTCAAAGCAGAGTGATATGGCGCCACCCTGTGGAATATTTACAATGAATCCAGATCAGACTTTAAAATCTAATCCACACATGTCAAATCACATTATAATCAATATTTCAGAATAATTCAAACTCATATTGGTGGGACATCTAAATTCATTCCTCCCAGTGGTTATTTCCAACGCTCACCTCCTGTAGTTGTTGTAAAAGTCATTTGTTTCCTTCCTCACCAACAGCACAAAGAACCGTGGTCAGAAGCTTGTTTGAAAAGCTCCTGCAGCAGAATCCACATCCTCACTCTGTTCAGACATCCTCAGTGTGTTGTGTGCACACAGGTTTGCCAAAATATGGATCAATACGTGACTGACTGTGGAGCCTGTGAGCTTTAAGCAGGACAACACAGTCACAGCGTGTCATACATTGTGTAAAATATGACTGATTTATTGATGGACGGCGTAAATTGGCCACAGAGTAGTGGATTATAATACTGGGATTACTGATGGTTGATGCTTTTCTCATTATTCAACAGCTCTTGCTTGTTTTTTTATTGAAATATTGAAGGTTTTGGAACGATGCCGCACTTTATAAGTCTGACTTTGACAGTCTTATATGAACACAGTTTGATTGACTTACCAGAGTTTCCTTCAGTGTTTTCAAACCTTTTTCCCACCATGAAAGGTTTTTGCAAAAGAAAAGCATTTGAAAGCGATTGTTTCTCTTGTACAGAGATTTCTCTTCAGTAATGTGATAAAAGCTGAGGACAGAAATTGATGGTGGATCGACAAACAACCTGGATGTCTTGTGAATGCCATTTCCAGGTCTGAGGATGTCGTCAAGCCTGATTTGAGCTTGTCAGGGTTAAATAAGGCAACTTGATAACCGAAGGATTCAGGCCTCACAGGAACATGTTGTTAAGTTAAAGTTAAAGGTCCTGCATTAGAGAAATGGCTGAAATGACCAATGACGACACTACATGAAACATTGAGGAATCAGAAAAGTTATTAGAATTCATCTTGAGGGGGGCATGAATGTGTGGAGGAAAATTCACGGCAATCGATCCAACAGACCAGCATGACTGTTACTCGAGCCATGCTGCTGTGGTGGCTCAAAAGGGACGCAGCAGCTACAGAGCATCATGCATCAAATGTTGACTGACATCCCTGTCAAGTGGCAAAAATGTCCACTGATGCCGATTTCATTCATTTCAGGCTGAAATAGACAATCTATCAATGCACAATCCACTGCACTGTGTGCACTATAAAACTCTGCAGCAATCACAATCTCTCCTTCACCCTGACAAAAGTGCTTTTGTTGCCTGTACTGAACTCTGCACACTGGTGTGGCAGTGGTCGCCATCCACCCCGACCACCTCCCTGCTACTCCAGCACCGTACATAAATTAAGTGTTTCATTCACTCAAAGAAACATTACAGAATTATGAATGCTAAATAGTTGTATATAATATTTAACAACGGATCATTTACAGAAGATGGGGCTGACATTTCTGCAATCCAGATATCATCATCTCAGCAAACACAATGGGACTGAAGGTTTTTTCATTTTATAAATACAACCCCAATTCCAAAAAAGTTAGGGAATGTGATCATTTGCTAATCCTTTTTGACATAAACTCAACTGAAAACAGTACAAAGACAATGGATTTAATGGTTTACATCATCAGCTTCATTGATTTTTGTAAACATCTGCTTCTTCTGAATTTGATGCAGCAACATGTTTCAAACGAGTCGGGACAGGAGCAACCAAAGACTGGGAAAGTTGTGGACTGCTCCAAAAACACCAGTTTGGAACATTCCACAGGTAAACTGGTTCATTGGTAACAGGTGATAGGATCATGATTGGGTATGAACGGGGCATCCTGGAAAGGCTCAGTCGTTCACAAGCCAGGATGGAGCGAGGTTCACCACTTTGTGGACACATGATTGGATAAAGGAGATTACTACATGGGCTCAGGAACACTTTGTAAAACAATATAGTCAGTAAACACAGCATGTTTGCAAATGATTGACTTGTGTTTTTATTGACATTTTACACAACTTTTTTTGGAATCAGGGTTGTACAAGTCATATTGAAGATTTACATAATACCCACAGCAACAAAAGTCAAATTGTTTTGCAATGGTCCCTGTGAGAATATTCATGGTGCATGTTCCCCATACATATCCTGTGTCTGCAGAGAAACACTAACAGGTGGGAAAAATTCTTGTGTTTGAATGAATTTGAATCAAATCCACATTATTCACTTGAATGTCTTCATGCATTTATTAAAGAAACAACAACCTAGGTGTCATTCAGAGGAATCACCTCAGTTGACTTCTCTTTTTGTCACACCTCGCCCACAACCTCTGAACTACACTCACCGGCCACTTTGTTAGGTACACCTTGTTAGTACCGGGTTGGACCCCCTTTTTCCTTCAGAACTGCCTTAATCCTTCGCGGCATAGATTCAACAAGGTACTGGAAACATTCCTCAGAGAGTTTGGTCCATATTGACATGATAGCATCACGCAGTTGCTGCAGATTTGTCAGCTGCACATCCATGATGCAAATCTCCCCTTCCACCACATCCCAAAGGTGCTCTATTGGATTGATATCTGGTGACTGTGGAGGCCATTTGAGTACAGTGAACAGTGAGGAACAATACTCAGGTAGGCTGTGGCATTGAAACGATGCTCAATTGGTACTAAGGGGCCTAAAGTGTGCCAAGAAAATATCCCCCACACCATTACACCACCAGCAGCAGCCTGAAACGTTGATACAAGGCAGGATGGATCCATGCTTTCATGCTTTTCATTTCATAACGAGTGGTTATTTGAGTTACTGTTGCCTTTCTATCAGCTCGAATCAGTCTGGCCATTCTCCTCTGGCCTCTGGCATCAACAAGGCATTTTCGCCCACCGAACTGCCGCTCACCAGATATTTTCTCTTTTTCTGACCATTATCTGTAAACCCTGGAGATGGTTGTGTGTGAAAATCCCAGTAGATCAGCAGTTTCTGAAATACTCAGACCAGAACACGTTCACAGTCACTTAAATCACCTTTCTTCCCCATTCTGATGCTCGGTTTGAACTGCAGCAGATCGTCTTAACCATGTCTACATGCCTAAATGCATTGAGTTGCTGCCATGTGATTGGCTGATTAGAAATTTGTGTTAAGGTGTACCTAATAAAGTGGCCGGTGAGTGTGTATCGAATCACTCAGTAGAAGTCTGTAAACTGTATTCATTAACACACAGTGCTGATAGCTTGTAAAACATCCTGATGTTATTGGCCACTCAGCATCAGAACTTGTATTTCTTGATGTTGTGCTGTACATCATTTTCTCCTTAAGTGTACTTGGCTGCTCCGGTGCAGTGTTTTAGCTCAAGCTGTATGCATGTTGTGTACTTTCAGGTATTGCATTGCATTCAGGTGCCATATGAGCTGGATTTGCTCTGTAGTAATACATCCAATCTTATTGGACAAGTCAGTGGGGATTGGCCATGCGAGTGCAAACAGGTCTGGTGTATTATGACATGCATTATGGCAACCAGCTGCCCTAAGCTGACCCACAGGGAGTGTTATTTGCTGTCAAAGACAGCATCAGAAGCTTTGAACAGCTTCGGGCTAAGCTGCTCTCCAGCCACGTATAAAAAGTGACATCAGCTGAGTCCCCTGCGGCACGGGGACAAAATGTCCACAGCGGAGCCATTAGAAACACAGGACCAGGTTAACTAGTGTGTTGGATCAGAACCTGGCTTAATGATGAACTGGAGCCCCATGTGAGTGTCTCAGTATGGATTAATACTGCCATCTTGTGGTTGAAGAGCAGATGTGAACAATGCTGGCAACAGACTGAAATTCAGGACATCAATCAGGACCATTTTTCACTCTCAATAAAATCATAAAAGTGTTTTGTTTGTGTGTGTACTCCTCATGGAGGAGATTTGTCAAGGGTGAGAAAATAACCCTAATGATGTCATAGTGATGTCACCAGGATTACATTGGACTTGGGCACTGATACAACGAAATCCTATCTTACAAACTGGAGGCGAGGCGTTTGACAGACATCGGGAGGAGGGTATTCAGGAAAGATACCACTGTGTTGCATCATGGGAAATGTAGGATGCAGTGTTTTTGGAGTCTGACTCATATTCAGGACTAAAAGACAGGATATCTGGGCCTCTGCTGCTTTGACTCTCACTATTCCTTTACACTTTATGGAAGTAAAATACTATGTCGAGTGCCTTTTTAATGCGACGCAACTCTTACACTTTACACAAGTCATGATAACTGTCGTTGCTTATGGTGGATGTTCTCCGGGCTGTCAAAGTACATGATCAAAGTACAGCTTGAAAGTGGGAGGTTTTTTTATGTTGACATACACTGATTCAGCATTTCCAAAGGGAGTGCATTACATGAATTTTAAATCACTGGGGAAGTTTCACATATATTCCTCAAAACGAGAAACAAAATAAATATCACATGGGTTGAAGCTCCCTCACAGACATGTCATTTCATCAGATGAGGCACAGTTGTGGCCTGAAATGGCTCTGCTACTGCAATTTGTAACAGGCACATCACATTGATCCATGCTGCAGTAATAATGTACATCATCATTATTTTGTGGGGTTGTCAGCTTCTTTGAAAGAAAACAACTTAACCTGGAATTCCTTCGCTCATTATGAAATGCTTCTATTCATAAAAGACCTATTTTGGCCTTGCCAAACCTAAATAGCATAACTCACCTATACGTTTGTCTTTAAAACGATGACAACGTTCAGACACGAGGGAGGGAGACAATCAACACTGGTTTGTGGAGGAGTACACTCATAGATATTACTCTGGGTTTTAAAAACAGATGTCAATGCATTGCTATAAAGGTTCATAGGTAGCTTTTTTTGTACTTGGTTGGTCCGATGGCAGTGAGGTTTTAATTGATTGCTACATGAGTTACAGAACCTCTACGGTTCTTCTCTCCCCTCCCTCATCGCCGACCTTGACGAGCCTTTTGACCATTTCTCTGAAATTAATTAATAATGAATTGAAAGAACACCCCATCATAAAAGTCAAATGAAATAAGATAACACTTTATTAATCCCACGCCGGGGATATTCAATTGTTATATGCAGCAAACAATAAAAGATAGTCAACAAAAAAGCTACACAGAATAAAGAATAGAAAAACAGCTATGTATATGAACATTACAAACAATACAAAGAGGCTTTTGAACAACTTGTTCAAACAACATGTGGCTGCCAAAAAGAAAAAAGAAATGACTCAATAAATAAATCAATATGCCATTAGTAGAACAAATTCAATGCAATAGACAATAAAATACATTTAAAAAAATCAACAATATATAAACAGAAAAAAATACAATCAACTACAGAAGGCTATGCATATTACATACAAAGAGTATACAAATAAAAAGAAAAAATCCACTTTTCTTCCCCGTACTTATTTGTGTATTTTGTTTTTCCATTTCTTGTGCATTTCTGCTGAATGATGGAAATAACAGTACTGTCCCATAAAGTGTGTCATCTATGGTCTGATGGACATCTGAGTGTATAAATTGAATGTACATGCCTTGCTTATGGCAGATCTATGCCATAGATGTAAAACACTACATGTGATGTGTCACAGCGACTTGCCATTTGGAGATTGTAAATTACAAATCCCACCATGGAGAAGGGCCCTAGTCTGCCTCTGATTGGCTAGTGCCTTTGTTGGTTGGGTTGGTAAGGTTTAGGCATGAGGAGTGATGATTGTTACCCAGCTGACTAACTGTTTGTAGTTTTAGAGCCAAATGAAATCTCTTATCTACTCTATAACGATGTGTGGAAAGGGACGGCAGCCCCCTGGTGTCTTTAGCTGTTTATGTGTTAGGTGGGTATTGTCAACAACACCCAGGTAAGATGGTGGACAGTTATCCTGTGAGTTATGATGTAACATTGCATGTAGGGCCTGTCCAAAAGTCCATCCTAACATAGTAATAGAGCATGCTGAAGTAGGAGATATTTGTTGTTGTTGTTTAAACACTTCAGACTGTTCAAATTCAAACAGTTCAAAGAAATCCAGAACACTTATATAACTTGCCTAATAAAAACAAAGAAACCAAAAGACATAAGTCTTACCTCCCTAAACAAGCAAAACAGGAGAGAACAAACGGTTAAACCAAAAACTGCCAGTCCACCCCTACCAAGTAAACACGTGTGGCCACTTGGGAGAAGAGGGAGATGAGGAACGTGTGCTGCTGCCCAGCGCCAATCAATGCCACACATTCATCTGCATAAACCGGACAGCAGAAACACATCATGGAAAACACAGAACACACCTTAAAGTAACAGAAATAAGGACTACAGTCGTAACAAATGTAAATCCACAAATGACACAAAAACCACTAAGTGATAAACCATATAGAGACCTATGTGTACAAAACATCAGAGAGTTGCAAGAACAAGCTGTCCCGTCTGAAAAACAGGCATTGAAAGAAAAAGCAGCCACAAGGATGATAAAGGGCTCAGGAGAAATCCTGAAGGCAACATAGTAGCACCAGTTGGACGACTAAATCTGCTATGCCAAGACGCCCACAGTAGAGGTCACTGTGTCACCTCAAAGTAACAGCTCTCATTTTTCATTACTGGTGGCACCCCCACCCTAAAGACTTCACTAAATATTTTGAGTAGTCATGTGAAATCTGTAATCAGGTTAATCCACAGGTTTCACTCAAGGCAGGACCAGAGGTTTTCCAGTTCCTGATGCCCCATGGAAGGAGATAGTGATTGATTTCACTGTCATGGGTGCAGATCACAGAGTTGAGGGAAAGATGTATCTCTTAGTCTGTGTATATCCATGTTTTCTCATATTCTCATGGATTGAAGCCACACCATTAAGCATAATCATACCATTAAAGAAGGATTGGCTAAAGTCTGCGCAGACACAAAACAAACCTGGATGGAAGCCCTCACTAGAGTGCTACTTAACCTGAGATCCACTCCAAATGCCACAATGAATGTCAGCCCACAAGAGGTAGGTTTTTGACAGGTAGAAAAATGCCCTGTCCATTTGCTACTGCACAAACAGACTGAGCAACTGGGTCCATAAGACACACAGCGCACTGTGAGACAACACTGACTGAGCTTCGGACTGACTTAGGAAGTGACTGACTCACTGACAATGACCACAACTCTGGAAATGAAACCCTACCAGAGTCTGGACAGACCTTAACTGACAAAACCCTCCAAAAAAGACTCCACTATGGAGACTAGGTGTAGCACTCAAGTGGCTATAACTGTATTGGTTACATTAAAACTGATCATTGTAACAGCAATTTTGTGGTGGTAGAGCCAACCATCAAAAGCACAATCAATCCAAAGTATTGTCAATAACTCAGTACCAGTTCCTCCCCCGACTACTGCTCAACATCTGGTTAAACAGTCCTTGAGCTCTGACAACAGACCTGTTAACACTTACCCATTGGCCCCACCCACCAACGGCGTTCCCACCAATCTTTACCCCTGTCAAAAACAAGCACACCTGTCTAGTGAGAACTGATGCTACTGGCTCACGTGTTGGTGAAATTCCTGATGATTGGTGTGTTACTACTGTCTACTACGTCAACGATTGGACTAATGTTACATCACTTAATCATGCCCTTTCAGACGTTTACTGGGAGTGTGGAAATAACTTATTGAGAAACACACTCCCTCCTAATTGGACAGGTAAATGCACCATCCTCTCATTATAGCTCCAGTCGAGATAATAAAAGCCTCAGCCTCAGAAGTAATCTTGTGGCAGTCCGTCACCTATCATGACTGTCGATATTCCCACAGGTTTAAACGTAGCTCATTTCAAAGTCAAAGTCAAAGTCAAAGTCAGCTTTATTGTCAAGCGGGGTGTATTTCAGTGTCCAGCCAGGGAGTATGTGTGTGTGTGTGTGTGTGTGTGTGTGTGTGTTGGGGGGAAGTTATAGTCCAGGTTGAGTGTTTGTGTGGAGGAGGGGTAGGGCAGGGAGAGAGTTCAGCATCCTGACAGCCTGGTGGACGAAGCTGTCCCGCAGTCTGCTGGTCTTGGCCCGCAGACTCTGCAGTCTCCTCCCTGATGGCAGCAGGCTGAAGAGGCTGTGTGACGGGTGGGTGGGGTCTCTCGCAATGCAGAGGGCTTTGCGAGTGAGGCAGGAGGTGTAGAGGTCGTGGAGGGAGGGGAGAGAAGCACCGACGATCTTCTCAGCTGCTCTCACGATGCGCTGGAGGTTCTTCCTGCAGGACGTGGAGCAGGCGCCATACCACACGGTGATGCTGCTGGTCAGGACGCTCTCAATGGTGCCTCTGTAGAAGGTGTGCATGATGGGGGCCAGGGCTCTAGCTTTCCTCAGTTTGCGGAGGAAGTAGAGGCGCTGGTTCGCTTTCTTGGCCAGCGATGTGGTGTTGGTGGTCCAGGAAAAGTCCTCAGTGACGTGCACACCCAGGAATTTGGTGCTGCTTACCCTCTCCACCGTAGCACCATTGATGGTAAGGGGGGCATACTGGGGGCGTCTTCTCCTGAAGTCCACAACAATCTCCTTCGTCTTTTCCACATTCAGAGAGAGATTGTTGTGTTCACACCACGAGGCCAGGCGGCTCACCTCGCTCCTGTAGTCCGCCTCGTCGTCGTTGCTGATGAGACCCACCACAGTTGTGTCATCGGCGAACTTGACGAGGAGGTTGGAGCTGTGGGACGGTGTGCAGTTGTGGGTCAGCAGGGTGAAGAGGAGGGGGCTCAGCACACATCCTTGGGGGCCCCCCGTGTTCAGTGTGGTGGTGCTGGATGTGTTCCTGCCGACCCGAACTGCCTGAGGTCTCCCAGTCAGGAAGTCCAGCAGCCAGTTGCACAGGGAGGTGTTTAGACCCAGCTGGTCCAGTTTTGTGATGAGCTGTTGTGGGATGATTGTGTTGAATGCTGAGCTGAAGTCTATGAACAGCATTCTGAAGTAAGAGTCTTTTTTGTCCAGATGTGTGAGGGCTGAGTGGAGGGCAGTGGAGATGGCGTCATCGGTCGAGCGGTTGGGCCGATAAGCAAACTGTAAGGGGTCCAGGGAGGGTGGGAGGACAGTCTTGATGTGTTTCAACACTAGCCGTTCGAAGCACTTCATGAGGATGGGGGTGAGTGCTTCCGGACGGTAGTCGTTGAAACAGGAGGGCGACGACTTCTTCGGGACAGGGATGATGGTGGTGGTTTTGAAGCATGTGGGGACAACAGCTTGGCTCAGCGAGAAGTTGAAGATGTCTGTGAAGACATCCGTGAGCTCTCCGGCACAGTCACTCAGCACGCGACCAGGAATGTTGTCAGGACCAGAAGCTTTGCGAGCGTTGATCCTGCTGAGTGTCCTCCTCACACTGTCAGGGGACAGCGACAGCACCTGTTCGCCGGGAGGGGATGGGGATTTTTGTGCAGGTGTGCTGTTGTGTGCTTCGAAGCGAGCAAAGAAGTCATTCAGCTCATTTAGCAGGGGGGTGGAGCTGTCACAGGTCTGAGGTGGGGGTTTGTAGTCCGTGATGGTCTGTATCCCTCGCCACAGGCTCTGCGTATCCCTGCTGTCGCTGAAGCGATGAGCTATCCTCCTGGAGTACACCTTCTTGGCCTCTCTGATGCCGCGTGACAGGTTGGCTCTGGCTGTCCTCAGGCCCTCCTCGTCTCCTTCTCTAAAGGCCGTGTTACGGGCCTTCAGCAGCCTGTGGACCTCACCTGTCAGCCACGGCTTTTGATTGGCCCGGACAGTGATGGTCTTTGTTACTGTTACATCATCGATGCATTTGGTGATGTAAGCAGTGACGACGTCTGTGTACTCCTGGAGGTCGGTGATGTTGTTGTAGGTGGCACCCTGTTTAAACACGTCCCAGTTTGTGGTGTTGAAACAGTCCTGAAGTTCCTCCAAAGACCCTTCGGGCCACACTCGCACCTCTTTCAGAACTGGTTTGGTGACTTTAACCAGTGGTCTGTATGCTGGCATTAGCATAACAGTGATGTGGTCAGAGGCGCCGAGGTGGGGGAGGGGAAGGGCCTTCTCAGCTCCTCTCTGGGTGGTGTAAACCTGGTCCAATGTGTTATGTCCACGTGTTGGAAAGTCTATGTGTTTGTATAGCTTCGGAAACATCCTCTTTGGGTCTGCATGGTTGAAATCCCCAGCCAGGATGAGGAAGGCATCTGGGTGGGCAGTCTGCTGCTCACTGAGGTGTTGGTACAGTTCATTCAATGCCTCGCTCCTGATGTTTTCATTGGAGCTTGGAGGGATGTAAACAGCCACAAGCAGTATGGCTGTAAACTCCCTCGGGAGGTAAAAGGGTCGGCATTTTATGACCATAAACTCCACCAGTAGTGAGCAGAACTCCCCGGCCTACATAGATGCAATTGGAGTCCCCAGAGGTGTACCTGATGAATATAAATTAGTTGATCAAGTCGCCGCAGGGTTTAATCTATATTTATATTTAATGTAGAAGATGGCAGCAGGAGACCAAGGAGTCCATCCAGAATCAGTGCAACAGGCTCAAGAACATCTGTGTCAGAGAGAGAACCTGTGTCAAAAAGAAAACAAAGGTACAATAAGAGAGGCAAAAGAGAGTCCTACAACTTGGTATAGCCTAGATAACTTGGATGTAGTGTAGTTAGCCTAGTACTGACAATGCAAATATGCTCCTGTCACATCCCCCACCTCCACTGCACAAGTCTCCTGTGATGTCTCCTCTCTCTGTGTTCTAGTGTGTTGGGATGGCTGCTGAACTCAGATGTTTCAAGGCTGGGATGACTCATCAAAACTATCAGCTGGTGTAGGCCTACATCTACCCTGGTTTGCCTAGCAGTCAGCATTGTGTGTGTGAGAGATTTTGACACTTGAACGAATAAATGAATTATAAAACAATTACTGCGTTTTGTCTTGATGTTAGTGAGGATATTTGAGAACAAATGTATTCAAGCACACAGTTTTGCAAAGCATACAGGTTGGGAAATTTCAGCTATTTGAATATGAGGCTTGCCTTTATTATGATGATTCTATTTTTAATGCAAACTATAACATAATACATTATTGATATGGATTTTTTTTTCCCCCCAACAGCGAATTCACCCCAACAAGCTAAAGCTGAACACAGACTGCATAGAAAAAAGCAGGAAAAGAAATGCCTCCCCAGACCCAAGTGATGATCCTCACCTCAAGAATGCAAAATTAAGTGACTTTTCCACGTCAACTTTATATGTGAAGGCAGCCAGCCGTTCTCTGTGGTTGAATTGCCCTCATTCAAGAGCATGGTACAAACATTACAACCTCACTGTACAGTAATGTCAAGAAAAACTGTGGTCTTAAAAATACAAGAAGCTGCCAAAAGCAAACAGAGCTTGATTATGAATAAGTTGAGCTCTGTGAGTACAAAATCAGTGGAAAAGTGACAGAGTGACAACCACTGACAGTGGCTCCAACTTCTTAAAGGCATTTCGAGTTTATGGCAAGAACAAGGAAGTAGCCACTGAACAGGAGGTGGATGCTTCAGATGACGATGGTCCTGCAGAAGAGGTGGAGGATCAAGATGTGTCTGCTATTTTGAATGAGGACACTGGCCTTGAGTATCAGCTTCCAAGACATCACAAGTGTGCATGTCATCTCCTAAATCTTGTCGCAACCACTGATGCAGCATGGATGATGATGCTGCTCCCTCACACGACAGCCATTCTGATGAGGATGATTTCTTGGAAAGACAACTGACAGGAGGGAAAAGACCCCACAGGTGCTGGTATGGGCTAGCAACCCATGGCAGCAGTGGCAAGACTTAGCCTTGCTACAGCCAGACTTAGCTACAACCATATAAGGAAAATACCCCAAGAGTTAGCGAGAGCAGGGGTGGAAGATGACTCACAGGTGGATTGCATGGTATCGAGCAGGATAACAGATATGACTATTCCTTGGATACATGACTCAGTGAGGGGCCAGAGGGCCAGAGGTAGCAGCACTCAGGTGACAGTATAGGCAACTAAGGAGAGCAAAAGTTGTGCAGCAGAGGATAAGAAGCTTCAAGTTTGCCCATGTGGCTGGCAGAAAATAACATCAATCCGAGCCCTTAGAACTCATCAGGGAAAGAGGAAGTGTTTAGCGGTGGAAGGGCAGAGTGGCCGCATCGACCAGTATTTCTTGAGAAGTCAGTCGAATCAGTCGGATGAAGTCCAGCGACAGGTAGAAAACCACAGTTCGCAGGATATCAGTAACACTATCCCTGGGGAGGAGGAGGTACGGAGAGGGGATGCAGTTGGTGTTGAGGTCAACAGGCCGGCCAAGGAGAGAAGCATGAGGGAGACAATGCATGGAACATTCTGCTGCTCCTAAGAGACATTGTTGAGTTGGCTGTCGCAACAAAGCATACTGAAGAGTCGGTACATTTCCTTGACTGCAAAGTGTCAATGCACAGAGACTTGTTGCAAACAACATTCCCAGATTTTAGATTACGGCCCAAACATCACTACCTTGAGCATTACCCCGAGCATTGCAAATTCTTCAAACTGGTGATTCGTAATGCACACAACTTCAAAAATGTAGCTCTCACATTGGCTGTTAAGCATCAGAAAATGATGGCTTACTATTTGGACACATGTTCATTTTTCAAGCCTTCAGTTGAAATGCACAAGGTCACTACAGCATCAGTCACATCTTATCCTGAGAATGTCCAACAGGTTTTCTGCCAGAGAGTTCCTCAGCTTACATCAGTTCTTGTTGCATCATCAGTCTATGTAGATGGAGTTGGATATTGTTCTGACATGATAGTCTCTGTTGGTTCATGCTCTGGCCTCACTTCATTTAGGCAAATCAAACAGATAGTGGCACTCAACACCGAGATCCTGTTTGTTTGCAATGAGATGACTGCTTGGTACCACGAGCATCTGAGATCTTTCCAACTCATCTGTGACAGCAGTAACCCCTCTCGGTGTGTGATGCAGCTGAAAGAGCTGACGTCTGTAAGTGGCGTCTTTGCTGCCATGTTCCCCCCGACTCCCAACTTACCAAGTCATTCACCTGTGGGGAAAATAAAACGGCATACATCGCTAAATATATAAAACACATACTATTATTCTGTTCAGGTCGCAGGCTGTGATCACTTTGACAATCTGAAAGGTAGCAACATATTAGCTCAGAGTTTAGTGTGTGTAACTGTTGGTAGTTGTAGTTGATTTTTGTCTAGATTTGCAATTTTAGGGGTTGTTGATGGGATAGTAGGGCAAATCTAGGTAACAGCTGTCAATGTTGGCTGTCACTTATTGCCATAGCAACAGTAAAAATTCACGTAAGGGCTAATGAGCTGTAAATAGAGATGCAGAATTAAGGTATGTTGTAGATAGCTTTTATTTTAGCACATAATGCATGATTTTACCAGTTACTAAACCTATGGAAAAGAATTAGCGTAATTCGCTAAATTTACCATTAAATTTATAGGACACACATGCAAACACACACACACACACACACACACACACACACACACACACACACACACACATTATATCATTCAAATAATAACAAAAAAATAATTGTGGTCATCACATTTAAGTTGTCAGGGGTTTTAATGGATGTTTTTGATCGCTCTCTACTATATAAGCAAAACCATTGTTATTATTATTAGTAGTAGTATTTTTATCATCATTACACTAATGATTACTTGGCACATTGAACTGATAATTTCCTTTTTTTTTTTTTTACTTATGTGCAGGAAATTACAAAGGAGCTGAATCCACACAACAGGCTCTCACTGTCAATGGATGGGCCCAATGTTAACTGGAGGTTTGTTGAACTCTTACAAGAGGAACACAGAGAGCAGTGTGGTGGAGCCCAGCTACAAATAATTGGGAGTTGTGGCCTTCACACGATGCACAACTCATTCAAGAATGGCTTCACAGTGTGGCAAGTTGAGAAAGTCCTGAAAGCCCTGCACTACCTGTTTCATTGTGCACCTGCAAGGAGGGAAGACTTCACAGCGGTGACCATTAGTGATACATTTCCTCTACCATTTTGTGGACATCGTTGGCTGGAAAACCTTCCAGCAGTGGAGAGAGCCATTGAAATTTGGCCAAATATTGTCACCTATGTGGATCAAGTCACAGCCAAGATGGTCCCCAATCCAAGGTCATCATCATATGACACCATCGCAGAGGCCCGGATGGATCCCATTATCCTGGCAAAGTTGCACTTCTTCATGACTATGTCAAGAAGTTTTCAACCATTTCTCAGCAAGTACCAGACAGATGCCCTGATGATTCCCTTCCTCGGCAGAGATTTGGAGGATCTGATAAGGGTAGGCCTCGTGACTACTAAAAATATATTAATGGTTTAGTCATTCAAGTACCGTTACTTACAGAGGATATGAACAATAAAACAAAGTAATGAGTTGTCTGCATTTTGATGTTTGTAGAAAGTATTGTAAATACTTTAATACTTATTCCAATTTTGATTCTAATAATTATTATGCCTGTGTTATTCTACTTTCAGAACCTTCTCAGACACTTCTTAAAGCGAGATGTCAAGGTTGATGTTTCCCCAGTAAAGTTGGTCAAGCTTGATGTAACAGACCAAAAGCTTTGGGTCAGTCCAAAGCAAGTGGACATTGGCATGGGAGCCACAGCTGTCCTCAAGGTAACTTTTATTATCTTAGATAGCAATGTGCTATGTGTAGTATTTATGCTGAAAAATGTAGAGCTTAGATTCATTGTTTAGACATAAAGCAGTTAACATTGTCACACCACGGTGAGGTCTGTCTTGTCATGGGGTTTTTTGTCTTGTCATTTCCTGTTTTATTTTGAAGGTCTAACTCTCCTGTCGTTTCAGAGCACTTGCCCTTCCTCATGTGTCCCGTGTGTCCGCCCTGATTACCTATTGTCTCCACCTGTTCCTGATTAACGTCCACGTGTTAAATAGTCTGCGTCTCCCTTCTTGGGCCAGTGTGTCTTTGTCCGTCGGCGATTCACCCGAGCCTGTCTTCTCCCTTGCCCATACCACAGCCACAGTTATTGTCCGTATGCTCTTGATTCCTCTTCGTGATTGTTTTTTGTTTGTAATTTTGATAACTTAGTGTTGGTGTAACCCAGCTGGATAAAAATGGGTTATGAACTAGATAGAAAACAGGAGAAACACCCAAAGTCATTGAAATACTGACTTAAATTAAGTCCATGTTATTTCTATTATTGTATGTCATATTTTATGGTATCTTTGCCAAATCTTCGTTTTTCCTATTTTTTTACCTGTCAATGAAGTAAGCATGAGCTGTGAGATGCATGTTGGGAGGAAGAGGGTGTGTTACCGACACACAGAGAGGAGAGAGTTCATCCCAGACGTCATGTTAAACGGCGAGAAATTGTCCTGTTATCGCTTGCAAATATAAAGTAGAAACTGAGTCAGCAGTTGCTTAAATAAAGTAGCTGTCGGTCGGGAGTGAAGCGGTTTTCCCGAGGGAGACGTGAGGTCGCCAGCAGAGCCATTTTCCCGTAAAAAAGTTGAACTTCATGTGCCTCGGTAAGCTAACTTTCGCCTCAGTCATTAGTTTGGGGTGTGTTAATGGCAGGTTAGCACCATGAAAGCTCCATATCCAGCTCATCATAATATTTTTTGTGCTTTTCTGATTGTTAAGTGTTTTAAAGGAGATGTATTTTGTATGTTTAAATTGTGAGTTGCAAAGAGGTATTCACAATGTGAATAACAATAAGAAAAACGGACTTTTTTTTTTCTTTCCATGCTCCTCCTTTGTTGTTAGAGGTAACTAAGTGAGCCAAGAAATTTAGCCTCACTGTTACCTGAGAATATTTCTCAGAGTAACTTTGCCTAGTTGATTGGTTACACAAGTATTTTGTGTAACAGGGAATTATAAAATAGTTTTGCTTAGAAAGTAAACTTAAAGGAAGGTTTATGATTTAATGTGTACTGACACATTGGTTAAGCTGAAACAGTTTAATTGTATTTTCACATGTGATGATTTTGCTGCTAAGCATATGAATGTTTTGGTTAGAACAATTAAATTCTAATATCATTTTCCTGAGAATGTGAAAGTTGAATTAGAGAGTAACGCTGTTTACCAAGTAATTGCTTTTAATCAGCACTTTTTCTAATAAGATCTAATTAGATGTTGTACAACATAAATGACACAGAGAATGTAGAGACTGTAAGCCTGTTTATAAAGGTCTTTGATGTGGATGGAAGAGTCCCGTGAGGAAGATCGACTGGTATAGTAGATGGCGAGCCACCCAAAGTCATCCCCAGAGTCTACCCCACCACCAAACCAGCTGGATTGCTTGTGTGTCTGTGGTAGGATCGTACCAGTCACCCAGGCTGGTACCAACTGGAACACACTTAAGACTTAGAGTGCACTCTGACTCAGCAGACTTTGACAATTCAGATCTTCATCTGACTTGAACCAGACTTTGACATATTTTACCTTCTTGGTTATCAGACACTGACTGAAAAAAAACTAATTTATATCTTGGAGGTAATCCACTGAAGGACAATTATTTGATTTAAAGAGCCCATTTTTTTATTTTTCATATTTCTGTAAATGTTATCCTGTTGCCATTCTTGCGCAAAAAGTAAAGTTGCATTTACTAAAATTCAGTTGAGTTGTGTTCCTGGTTATCACACTCACTCCTGACTCTCCTTGAACCTAGAATCAGAGAGGTGTACTTACCTGGGGTGGGTTACATTTGGTTTATTTTCTCTGTTTTCATCTTTGCCGAATTGTTTTCCTCTTTATAGAGTGATTTTCTGTTGTAGTAGTTTTATTATTTAGTTTCCAGTTCCTCCATTATTTCGGAGTGTATTTTGAGTTCAGTGTTTTCTTTACCTAGTCTCGTTTAGTCATTTCCGTTTTCATAGCCGTTTGAGTTTTCCTCCTTTGGGAGCGTCTTTTGTTTCTAGTTTTCATAGCCATAGAGTTTCGTCGTTATTCCTCTGAGTGAGTGTTTTCTGTTCTTTGTTATTTTTCTTATTATAGATATTATTATTTGCCTAGAATAAATTCATAGCCGGTTTGTTTAACACTTTGCGAATTGGTTCTTGAGTGTTACAATGAACTACTGTGTGAACTGATCTCTGCGTCTGAGTCCCGGCCTGACAAACATATTAACATGATTTGTTGAATATTGTGTAATGTAAGTATACTAACATGGTATTTTGCTGGTCATCTTTTTATTTGTATTTTATTTTATTGGAAATATAGCCCAGTATGAGTTATAACAAATGTCTGTAGGCCTAATATATGTTCTTAGACATACTAAATGAAATATAGTTAGAAATCTGAGATTCATTTTCCAGGGTATACTGAATCTAAATCTCTTGTGATTTCCACAAAATATAACTTTAACTGGAATTATTACAAACATGCTTGTCTTTGTCTAAATGCAGGTGATGAGATTGCACAACGATTTCAGAAGTTCCTCTTCACTGAGGCCAGAGGAGAGGATCTCAAGGCCTTCAGTGCACTGGATGGAAAATCACGAGTTGACAGCTTCCTGCATAAGGCCATGAATGGATATGCAGAACTTTGGAGCTTTGTGGAACAGCTGCTGCTTCTATCCCGTGGACAAGCTACTGTGGAGCGTGGATTCTCCATAAACAAGGAGGTGGAGATGTGCAATATGAACGAGGACACTATAGTCTCACAGAGACTGATCTGCGACTACGTGAGGGTGTGTGGTGGAGTGGTCAAAGTGCCACTGACTAAAGAGCTGCTAAATGACGGTGCAACTGCACGCAGCTCGTACAGGATCTTCTTGGAAGGTGAGAGGAAGGAAAAGGAAAAGACAAAACAGAGGGACAAGAGAAAAAGGGCTGAAAATGAGCTTGAAGAAAAGAAGAACAATGTCAACTGTGTGTGAAACTCTAGAGAAGGATGCAGATAGCCTTGCAGAGAAGGCTGAGAATACAGCAGGAACCAAGATGGCAGAACTCATCACTAAATCCAACTCCATGAGAAAAAGATGCAAGGACAAGAGAGGGGAGTTGATGGACCTAGACCGTGAAATTGAGAAGCGGGTGGTAGAGCTACGCCATATGTCTTGAGGAGAATTTGGGATGTTAGAAAACATTGGACCTCTGTGTTGACTGGTTTCAGAGAGTGGTGTGTTTTTCAAACATTTATGTATACATATATTTACATTATTTTTCAACCTTTTGGCTTGAGACAGGATGTTTTGAGGACTTATTTACAATGGAGACTGGTTTAAGTGTTATTATTCTGTCTCCTTATTTGGGAATTTTTGCAGGATTAACAAATGGCTCCTACTGAGTCATGATGGAGACTGCTTTAAATGTTATTGTTTTATTATTGTGTGTGGTTCCAAAATGCAATGCAGTGTGTTGTTTAACATAATGCAAGTTGTGTATGTTATGTTGGCTCTATCCTGCATCACAATGGGGAAAAAAAAGAGAAAAATGCCAACTGTGAGCCTTGATTGTGTTTACAATAAAATAGAGCTTTTTCTACCACAGAAATTGTCATGACATGTTTGGGTCTTAAATTCTATTTGTTGAGGTCTTAAAATGTCATAAAAAGCATTAAATTTGACTTTTAAAATGGTGCAAGAACCCTGATGTGTGTCCTTACAGTTCGGACTGTTTTTTGCAGTGATGTATGATCTATCATACACCTAGTACCTTGCAATACTGCTCTTTTCCACTCTCACTGAGTACTGTACATATCAATACATAATAGTTTCTACTGTGACATATACATATTTTATTTCTGTGCAACATCATTAATGCTGTAGTCACTTTATCCATATATATATATATATATATATATATGTATACATATGTGTGTGTATGTCAAACTGATTCCATAAAGGGCCGTGTGGCTGCAGGTTTTTGCTCCAACGAAGGAGGAGCACACCAAGCCAAGCAACCAACATCAAGGGATCCCTTAGTTATCAGCTGAAGACTGAGATCAGCTGATGAATTGATTACAGCCTGGTGTGCTCCTCCTTGGCTGGAAGGAAAACCTGCAGCCACATGGCTCTTTATGGAATCAGTTTAACATGCCTGCTTTAGATGGGCCAACGCTACACGTGGTCACCGGCTGTCAATGCCAACCCTGACCAGCCCAGTGTGTCCCCAGCTGCCTCCACCTCTGACACTGACAGTGAGAAATGTAAAACAAAACTGTTCTTCATTCAATGCATTTGTTCTCACCCCAGTAGCTGAAAATTATGAGGTTGTTAATGTAAAGTAAACTTTCTATTTAATATTTATGGTTGAAGCTATTTTATTATTTGGATGTAATATAAACTGGCAGCGGGAAATCAAAGTGAAATTATTCATTTGATGAAGGCATTTTTCTGTGTTTTGTGATGTGTTTGTTGTGAGTTGTAGCATTATTCACACTCTCTGGTGTTTAGCTGAAGGAAACTGTTCATCTTTATATATTTGAAAGAGATGTACAATATTGTCACAGTATTTTCTGGGTTTTTATGGTCACAGTATTATATAATTATAGTATTCTAAAAAGGGATGGTGAACTCAACTCATGACATACCTCTTTTCACTCTATTCACAATGTATGGCAACACGTGTTAGAAAAGAAAAGAGGATTAAGAAATGGATGTGTTTATTGCCTCCAAATTGGAATAAAAATGAGGGTTAGGCCAGCATTTGTTTTTGAAAAAGTAACCTGCCCCATGATGTTGGTTAATTGGTAAACGTAATGTGATTCATTCTCAGTTAGACAAGGGGTAGGATCAGGCATCTGAACAGCATTTATTTGGCAGAAACCCCAAAGTATATTATATCAGGACAGTAGTCCATGTACCACGGGGCATGACAACAGCAAAAAATCACTTTGCTCCAACCTCCAACCTTCAAAAGTGGTTTGCATGGAGCTAAAACATTTCAGGTTGAGTTGAAAAGAAATATTTCATGTGATTGATTGCTTCATTTTTTAAAAGTTGAACCAATGGTTTATTTATTTATTTATATATTTCCAGCATTCTCCACTTCTTCCACTTCAGGCACAGAGACGGAACAGTGGACACTTGTGCCACCAGATCATCCTCTGAAGATCACTCAGAGAAAGCTGCCACCTCTGACTTACAGATTTCACATGACTACTCAAAATATTGTTAGCCCGATTCTTTAGTTGGAAGCCCAAGAACAAGCTGAAGACATCTTCAGTTCACAGATGTAGAATTTATTTAGGTCACAGGTAAAATAAGGCAGCGCTGGACTCAGAGTAACAGAGCTCTCACAGGATCTCTGTCAGAAGGAGCACCGATTTCCGGGTGTGGTTCACAGTTATCTTCTTGGGCTGGTAATGCCCCGTACAGAGGCTGGACCCGCACGGACCGAGTCTCATTGGCCAGTTATCTCTGACATGAATAGGCCAGCCACTGTTCATGGGAACTTACTGAAAAGTGATATAAAAGATGAGTGGATGTTGTCATTGAGGCGTGTATCTATTGCAACAAACCTAACATGACAGATTAGAGTGGCCTGCTTATCAAAGTAAAATGGTGACATTGTTGATTAAATGAGAACATCCAGTAAATATCACGAGTTCAGTGAAAAAGTGCAAATCTAAAGTGAACAGAGATCAATTAAAACAATATTTAGTCAAGTCTTTAAGGTGGGGGTGCCACCAGTAATGAAAATTGAGAGCTGTTACTTTGAGGTGACACAGTGACCTCTACTGTGGGCATCTTGGCATAGCAGATTTAGTCGTCCAACTGGTGCTACTATGTTGCCTTCAGGATTTCTCCTGAGCCCTTTATCATCCTTGTGGCTGCTTTTTCTTTCTACGCCTGTTTTTCAGACGGGACAGCTTGTTCTTGCAACTCTCTGATGTTTTGTACACATAGGTCTCTATATGGTTTATCACTTACTGGTTTTTGTGTCATTTGTGGATTTACATTTGTTACGACTGTAGTCCTTATTTCTGTTACTTTAAGGTGTGTTCTGTGTTTTCCATGATGTGTTTCTGCTGTCCGGTTTATGCAGATTAATCTGTGGCATTGATTGGGAGATTGGTTTCTGTCCTGGCCAGCGGATTGGCTGTCTCTCTCTTTAAAGAGATCCAGGATGGCGGCTGGCGCTGGGCAGCAGAACACGTTCCTCATCTCCCTCTTCTCCCAAGCGGCCACACTTTGTTGGGCTGTTGTAAAAATCATATTGACATGTTTGCTTGGTAGGGGTGGACTGGCAGTTTTTGGTTGAACCGTTTGTTCTCTCCTGTTTTGCTTGTTTAGGGAGGTCAGACTTATGTCTTTTGGTTTCTTTGTTTTTATTAGGCAAGTTATATCCTTCCCAGTTAGAATAGTTTTGTTTGTTGTTTTGGCCTTGGTGCACTCTGAAGCCCTTACAAGGTTGCGGGGGGATGGGGTTTTCATGATGCATTTGTCTGTCTGTGTGTGTGTGTGTATGTGTGTGTCTTTGTCTGTTTGTGTGTCTGCTTGAACTACAAATTTATCAAATTGTCCCAAGTATTTTGAATTATCTTGAACTTTGTGTTGATTAATTTCCTTTTTGTAAATAAATATAGTGATGGAGTGTAAAAGTTTGTCTCTGGCACTGTGGCTACTTGGGACTTGGGGAAGATGGGGGCTCTTCTGTGTGCTGGCAGGGCGGTTGCTAGGCAACATAGGCCTTTAAGAGCAGCAGCGCAGTGAGAGCCAAAAGTAGGCTCATTTTAGTTATTAAAAAATGTGTATAGTGAGGGTGTGTGTGAGCATGTGTGTGCGTGTGAATGTGTGTGCGCGCAAGTGCGGGCGCGCGTGTTTGTGTGTGTGTGCATGTGCATGTACATGTGCGGGTGATCTCCGGGGCTCGGGGCTCTTTTCGGGTCGGGCTCTCGCAGATCTCCCCAAGCCAGCAACAGAGATCTGGCGCAATTCCATCATCAGCTTGGACAGGCTGCTGTCCTCTCTGGGATGATGGTGCTCTTCTGTATTAAACGGTGGCCGCCAGAGCTCGTGTAAACACGTCCCAGAGAGTCCAGCAATACCTCACAGTCCAATTGAATCCGGAAAGGAACCAACGGCGTCTGGCCCAGCTTAGAAGCATTTGTTTCTGTTGTCAGTTTATGCAAATTAATGTGTGTCATTGCTGAGAGCTGATTGGAAGATGTGTTTCGGTCCTGGCCAGCGGATTGGCTGTCTCTGATCCAAGATGGCGGCCGGCCCTGGTCTGCTGCTGCCCAGCTCGGGCGCCATCTTGGATCTCTTTAAACACGGTAGCCCCGAACAGGGAGAACCAGCCAATCCGCTGGCCAGGACCGAAACACATCTGCCAATCAGCTCTCAGCAATGCCACACAGTAATTTGCATAAATTGGACAACAGAAACAAATGCTTCTGAGCTGTGCCAGACTCCGTCGGTTCCTTTCCGGATTCAATTGGTCTGTGAGGTATTGTTGGACTCTCTGGGTCGAGCGTCCCAGAGAGGAAGCGAGCCTGTCCAAGATGATGATGGAATTGCGCCAGGTCTCTGTTGTGTGCTCACAGTTTTCGGTGCAGAACTGCTTAGAGCCCCGGAGATTGCTCTCTGGTTCGTGGCTCGCAGTCCCTGGGCTGAATGTTGTTGGAGCTCCTGAGATCACCCGCACATGTACATGTACATGCGCACACACGCACAAACACGCGCGCCCGCACTCGCGTGCAAACACATTCACAGGCACACACACGCTCACACACACCCTCACATATACACATTTTTTATTGACTAAAATCAGCCGACTCTTGGCTCTCACTGCTCTGTGCAGCTGCTCTCAAAGGCCTGTGTTGCCTAGCAACCACCCCACGTGGCGCAGGCCAGCACACACCATCAGCTCAATCATGCTGCTGGACAGAACTGCAACTACTGACTCAGCCCATGCATTGCAAGCTCTACATTTAGACATGTGTCGCTGGAGAAGGAAAGCTGTTGTCACCTCATCTGGCACCCCTGTTAAACATTTCAACCAACTATTTCACCTTTACTACACTCTTAACCTCAATTAGTTGGCTTTACTTCTCGCAAATAGCGTAGAAACCCATTGCCCTATACCACTTTAGTTTTTACACAAGCTGAAACTAAATATGTTGGGTTGTTTTCATTTATTACAATTACTGTTTTTACCTCTAATTACATTTTCTTGTCGAAAACATTGTTTCAATCAAATTGGATGGAAAAAATAACAGTTTTAAATGCTCCAGTGCATTTTATTTTGAAGTAAATAGCAAAACACAGCCAATCTTATTACAAACTCATCATCAGGTCAACATCAACACATCCAACCTAAAATGATTAATCTGAAAAAGGTCATTTCAAATCATTGAAACAATTATGTGTATGGGTGTTGTCTGTGTCTGTGTTGTTTGTGTGGTTGTTAGTGTTGTCAATGTTGCTTGTGTGAGAGGGTGTTGAGTGCATCACAAATGTACAAGAAAAAACATGGATGTGCCCTGAGATTATAATGGTAAATCCATAAAAAAAAATCACAAGAAACCTCTGGTCAAATGTACTAATAAAGAACAGGATCTACTTCTTCTGCCTAAATGAAGGGAGGCCAGTACATGAACCATCAGAGTAGTGTTGTGACGTTGACGAACGAACTGGTTCTTTTGAACGGCTCGTTAACATGAACGATGGGAACCGAGTCGCAGCTGGGAACCGTGTTTTTTTTTTTTTTTCCAGTTACATGGGGAGGAGCGCTGCCCAGCTGCGCGGTGCTTATTAGATATGCAAATAGCATCACGCCACGCTGTGCACGCTGCCTTCACCTGAGTGCGCCAGTAACAAAGAAAAACCAATAAAAATAAAACCCAACAACACAGAAACGCACTTTTCTCTCGTGGCAGACAGTAAGGCTAAATGCAGTATTTGTCAAAAAAATATATTTCTTTTAAGTTAGGCTCCACAAATAATTTGCACAGACACCTGAATACTCAACACCCAAAAGTAAAAGTGGCAGAGGGGAGAAGAGAGCCAGATGACTCAGATAATAGTGACAATGAAGTCTCTGAAAATGCCACCAGTCTATTAAACAGTTTGTTTGTATGTTTTGTTGTTCTGCATTACTAACAATGTTCTTGTGTGGAAATCTTTGGACTAAAAGCTGTTTTGCACAGAAATTCATTGTAGCCTGCTTTGATTTTGAATGTTTATACATGTTCAAGTCATGGTTTACACACATACACAGAATTTGTACAAAGGGTAATTCACGTCACTGTCAAAGCAGAGTGATATGGCGCCACCCTGTGGAATATTTACAATGAATCCAGATCAGACTTTAAAATCTAATCCACACATGTCAAATCACATTATAATCAATATTTCAGAATAATTCAAACTCATATTGGTGGGACATCTAAATTCATTCCTCCCAGTGGTTATTTCCAAGATAAAACGAGTTAAGGCCAGACTGCCATGTTGTTAAGTTAAAGTTAAAGGTCCTGCATTAGAGAAATGGCTGAAATGGCCAATGATGACACTACATGAAACATTGAGGAGTCAGAAAAGTTATTAGAATTCATCTTGAGGGGGGCATGAATGTGTGGAGGAAAATTCACGGCAATCGATCCAACAGACCAGCATGACTGTTACTCGAGCCATGCTGCTGTGGTGGCTCAAAAGAGACGCAGCAGCTGCAGAGCATCATGCATCAAATGTTGACTGACATACCTGTCAAGTGGCAAAAATGTCCACTGATGCCGATTTCATTCGTTTCAGGCCGAAATAGACAATCTATCAATGCACAATCCACTGCACTGTGTGCACTATAAAACTCTGCAGCAATCACAATCTCTCCTTCACCCTGACAAAAGTGCTTTTGTTGCCTGTACTGAACTCTGCATACTGGTGTGGCAGTGGTCGCCATCCACCCCGACCACCTCCCTGCTACTCCAGCACCGTACATAAATGTAGTGTTTCATTCACTCCAAGAAACATTACAGAATTATGAATGCTAAATAGTTGTATATAATATTTAACAACGGATCATTTACAGAAGATGGGGCTGACATTTCTGCAATCCAGATATCATCATCTCAGCAAACACAATGGGACTGAAGGTTTTTTCATTTTATAAATACAACCCCAATTCCAAAAAAGTTAGGGAATGTGATCATTTGCTAATCCTTTTTGACATAAACTCAACTGAAAACAGTACAAAGACAATGGATTTAATGGTTTACATCATCAGCTTCATTGATTTTTGTAAACATCTGCTTCTTCTGAATTTGATGCAGCAACATGTTTCAAACGAGTCGGGACAGGAGCAACCAAAGACTGGGAAAGTTGTGGACTGCTCCAAAAACACCTGTTTGGAACATTCCACAGGTAAACTGGTTCACTGGGAACAGGTGATAGTATCATGCTTGGGTATGAACGGGGCATCCTGGAAAGGCTCAGTCGTTCACAAGCCAGGATGGAGCGAGATTCAACACTTTGTGGACACATGATTGGATAAAGGAGATTACTACATGGGCTCAGGAACACTTTGTAAAACAATATAGTCAGTAAACACAGCATGTTTGCAAATGATTGACTTGTGTTTTTATTGACATTTTACACAACTTTTTTTTGGAATCAGGGTTGTACAAGTCATATTGAAGATTTACATAATACCCACAGTAACAAAAGTCAAATTGTTTTGCAATGGTCCCTGTTAGAATATTCATGGTGCATGTTCCCCATACATATCCTGTGTCTGCAGAGAAACACTAACAGGTGGGAAAAATTCTTGTGTTTGAATGAATTTGAATCAAATCCACATTATTCACTTGAATGTCTTCATGCATTTATTAAAGAAACAACAACCAAGGTGTCATTCAGAGGAATCACCTCAGTTGACTTCTCTTTTTGTCACACCTGGCCCACAACCTCTGAACTACACTCACCGGCCACTTTGTTAGGTACACCTTGCTAGTACCGGGTTGGACCCCCTTTTTCCTTCAGAACTGCCTTAATCCTTCGCGGCATAGATTCAACAAGGTACTGGAAACATTCCTCAGAGAGTTTGGTCCATATTGACATGATAGCATCACGCAGTTGCTGCAGATTTGTCAACTGCACATCCATGATGCAAATCTCCCCTTCCACCACATCCCAAAGGTGCTCTATTGGATTGATATCTGGTGACTGTGGAGGCCATTTGAGTACAGTGAACAGTGAGCAACAATGCTCAGGTAGGCTGTGGCATTAAAACGATGCTCAATTGGTACTAAGGGGCCTAAAGTGTACCAAGAAAATATCCCCCACACCATTACACCACCAGCAGCAGCCTGAAACGATGATACAAGGCAGGATGGATCCATGCTTTCATGCTTTTCATTTCATAACGAGTGGTTATTTGGGTTACTGTTGCCTTTCTATCAGCTCGAATCAGTCTGGCCATTCTCCTCTGGCCTCTGGCATCAACAAGGCATGTTCGCCCACCGAACTGCCGCTCACCAGATATTTTCTCTTTTTCTGACCATTATCTGTAAACCCTGGAGATGGTTGTGTGTGAAAATCCCAGTAGATCAGCAGTTTCTGAAATACTCAGACCAGAACACGTTCACAGTCACTTAAATCACCTTTCTTCCCCATTCTGATGCTCGGTTTGAACTGCAGCAGATCGTCTTAACCATGTCTACATGCCTAAATGCATTGAGTTGCTGCCATGTGATTGGCTGATTAGAAATTTGTGTTAAGGTGTACCTAATAAAGTGGCCGGTGAGTGTGTATGGAATCACTCAGTAGAAGTCTGTAAACTGTATTCATTAACACACAGTGCTGATAGCTTGTAAAACATCCAGATGTTATTGGCCTCTCAGCATCAGAACTTGTATTTCTTGATGTTATGCTGTACATCATTTTCTCCTTAAGTGTACTTGGCTGCACCGGTGCAGTGTATATGCATATGTATGCATGTTGTGTACTTTCAGGTATTGCATTGCATTCAGGTGCCATATGAGCTGGATTTGCTCTGTAGTAATACATCCAATCTTATTGGACAAGTCAGTGGGGATTGGCCATGCGAGTGCAAACAGATCTGGTGTATTATGACATGCATTATGGCAACCAGCTGCCCTAAGATGACCCACAGGGAGTGTTATTTGTTGTCAAAGACAGCATCAGAAGCTTTGAACAGCTTCGGGCTAAGCTGCTCTCCAGCCACGTATGAAAAGTGACATCAGCTGAGTCCCCTGCGGCACGGGGACAAAATGTCCACAGCGGAGCCATTAGAAACACAGGACCTGGTTAACTAGTGTGTTGGATCAGAACCTGGGTTACTGATGAACTGGAGGCCCATGTGAGTGTCTCAGTATGGATTAATACTGCCATCTTGTGGTTGAAGAGCAGATGTGAACAATGCTGGCAACAGACTGAAATTCAGGACATCAGTCTTCCACCTGACATGCCACCATTAGGGGAAGTGGAGCAGGAGATGGATGTGAGCCCACCTAGGTGGAGAGAAGTGGTGGAGGTGGTTAGGCGTGCAAAGGCTTCTTCGGCCCCAGGGCCTAATGGAGTCCCCTACCATGTCTATAAGAGTGCACCTGGCATCTTAAGGACACTATGGAGATACCTGAGAATAGTTTGGGAGAAACAAAGTATTCCAAGAGCATGGCGCAGGGCAGGAGGTGTCTTCATCCCTAAGGAGAAGGAGTCATCGGACCTTAGCCAGTTTCGGATGATTTCTCTCCTAAATGTTGAGGGAAAGATTTTCTTTAGTATCGTAGCACAGAGGCTGGCTAAATACTTAGAAAGGAATGGTATGATAGATACGACAGTGCAAAAAGCAGGGATACCAGGATTTGCGGGATGCTTAGAGCATACTAGCATGATTTGGCATCAGATTCAGACAGCTAAGAGGGAGAAAAGAGACTTGAATGTTGTATTTTTAGATCTGGCTAATGCGTTTGGGTCAGTGCCACATAACCTTATTTGGAGTTCCTTTGACTACTTTAAAGTGCCGGAGATAGTTGTTAACTTGGTGAAAGCATATTTCCAAGACATCAGACTGTGTGCAAGTATCGCAGAGCTCACAACAGGCTGGCAAAGATTGGAGGTTGGTATTATGGCAGGATGTACAGTGTCCCCGCTAGCTTTCACAATGGCTATGGAGGTAATTATTAGGGCTTCCAAGTGGGTCGTAGGTGGAGAGAGACGGCAGAATGGAATGCGTCTTCCACCAATTAGGGCTTATATGGATGATATGACACTGCTAACTTCAACAGTGCCATGTACACCGTTCTCGCCCAAGCCAAACAGGGACAATGGTTGAATTGGGAAGGTGTTGAGAAGAGGAAACTTAGTTGGAGGGACCTGTGGAATATGGAGGAAGGCCGTATTAAATTTCTGATAGGGGCGACATACGATGTGTTGCCAACCCCGCAGAACCTAAGTCTCTGGGTACAGGGCGATCAATCGTGCCCACTCTGCTCAGGTACAGCAAGTTTAAAGCACATTTTGTCAGGTTGTAGAATTAGCTTATCACAAGGCCGGTATACATGGCGGCATAATCAGGTGCTGAGAAGCTTAGCCGCAGGCATTGAGGAGAGAAGGAAGCAGGTGAATTCTGGAAGTTCTAGAAAGGAGAGGTTAGATGTGCAGTTTGTTCGAGAGGGGGAGAAAAATAGAGCTGCTAAGTCAGGGAGAAAGCAGGGAGGTGGCTGCCTGGTAGGGGCTGATGATTGGCAAATGCAGGTCGACTTGGGAGGACAGCTAGTTGTGCCCCAGGAAATAGTTTATAGTAATCTGAGGCCAGACATTGTCTTATGGTCCATGAGTAAAAAGACTGTGTATTTTATTGAGTTAACAGTCCCTTGGGAAAATTCAGTGGAGGCAGCTTATGAAAGGAAGAAGACTAAGTATGCAGATTTAAAGACAGAATCTGAGCAGAGGGGATGGAAGACCAGGGTCTGTCCGGTTGAAGTGGGGTGTAGAGGTTTTGTTGCAGGGTCAGCTGTTTCACTGTTGAGGGAGCTGGGAGTGCATGGGCAAAATTTAAGAAAGACAGTGAAGGAGATGTCAGATGAGGCTGCTAGGTCTAGTCAGTGGATATGGATCAGGAGAAATAATAGTAGTTGGGGGGTGAAATAGGGACAGTGGGGGGGCAGGCAGAGGACATGCATGCCTAACCCGGCAAGAGAAGAGGTTAAAGTCTGAACAAGACACCTCTCCTCTGCTCTGCTTTCCCCGCCCCATCTTCTCGCTCTGCCAATAGGAAGAGAACCAGGAAGTTTAGATAAGGTGGGGGTGTGGCCAGCTAGAGTCTCTCTTTGGGACCATGCGGCCTGTTCAGGTGAGTTTGCGTGGTAAGACACAGAGTTGGCTTGTTTTTTGATCTTTTTGGTTGTTTTCCTGTTTTGTCTGCTTCTTGAAGGAAATGTTAGGGTTTGTTATCCTGCTCTGTTTGCTTTTTGAAGGAAATGGTAGGGTTTGCTGCTTCTTGAAGGAAATGTTAGAAGAGGCTGTTAAATCTAGTCTGTGGTTTAGGCCTCCACCTTCAGCACCTTCTAAATTTTCCACCCCCTACCCGAACAAGGGTCTGTATCCAATCCCTACTTTCATCTTTTGACTCTACCTCTTTATTTTCTATCCCCTACCCGAACCAGGGTTTGTATTCCCACCCCGCTTTTTCTTGGTGCAGTTGGTGAGAGGCAGGGGTAGATGATGGTAGTGTGGCAATCGGCAGTTACATGTGGCATCTAGGCCTGTGGTAGCATTGTAGCAGCTAACAATAGCTAAAGCGGTGAGAGTATGATAGTATCTTAGCAGTTAGTATTGGTAGCTAGCAATTAACATTAACAGTATAGGTGAATCTAGCGTTATTGTCTTCTTCTGTTCCTCTTAGCAGGTAGCGGTTAGCACATAACATTAGCTAAATGGTAGCATCGGAACTGTATTGTCTTCTTCTGTTCTTCCTAGCGGTTAGCAGTAGCATTAGCAATAGTTAAATGGTAGCATCGGTACTGGCCACTACCTGGAGCATCTCTGGGTCAGTTGAACGTGGCGGTGCTGTTTGGATTGTGTAGGAGCAGTGTGAACTGGCACTAGGGGGGGTGACTCTGGGACGCCGGAGTTCACTGCCTAACCTCCTGGAGGTGTAGTGGGACTAAGTAGGCGAAACACTGTTGAAGGGAGGTTTCCACCTGATGACCCCCAGAGACGTGTTAGGAATCACTGCTCTTTGGCAGGTATAGAGGCAGATTAGAGCTCCAAGGTTCTTCACTGAGAATGAATCCTCTTTTTGAGCACAAGTATCTTGTGTTTAAATTAACTCACAACTAGCTTGGCTAGTGACTGTTGTGAATAGAGCAGCTGACAACATGGGAAAGACCATGTGACTGCTTGGAAAGACAGCTGACAGGAGGGAAAAGACCCCACAGGTGCTGGTATGGGCTAGCAACCCATGGCAGCAGTGGCAAGCCTTAACCTTGCTACAACCAGACTTAGCTACAACCAATACAAGGAAAATACCCCAAGAGTCAGCGAGAGCAGGGGTGGAAGATGACTCACAGGTGGATTGCATGGTAACGAACAGGATAACGGATATGACTATGCCTTGGATACATGACTCAGTGAGGGATGGGGGCACAGACCCATCTCTTAGGGCCAGAGGTAGCAGTACTCAGGTGACAGGGAAGGCAACTAAGGAGAGCAAAAGTTGTGCAGCAGGATCACCAGGATTACATTGGACTTGGGCACTGATACACGAAATCCTATATTACAAACTGGAGGCGAGGCGTTTGACAGACATTGGGGGGAGGGTATTCAGGAAAGATACCACTGTGTTGCATCATGGGAAATGTAGGATGCAGTGTTTTTGGAGTCTGACTCATATTCAGGACTAAAAGACAGGATATCTGGGCCTCTGCTGCTTTGACTCTCACTATTCCTTTACACTTTATGGAAGTAAAATACTATGTCGAGTGCCTTTTTAATGCGACGCAACTCTTACACTTTACACAAGTCATGATAACTGTCGTTGCTTATGGTGGATGTTCTCCGGGCTGTCAAAGTACATGATCAAAGTACAGCTTGAAAGTGGGAGGGTTTTTTTATGTTGACATACACTGATTCAGCATTTCCAAAGGGAGTGAATTACATGAATTTTTAATCACTGGGGAAGTTTCACATATATTCCTCAAAACGAGAAACAAAACAAATATCACATGGGTTGAAGCTCCCTCACAGACATGTCATTTCATCAGATGAGGCACAGTTGTGGCCTGAAATGGCTCTGCTACTGCAATTTGTAACAGGCACATCACATTGATCCATGCTGCAGTAATAATGTACATTATCATTATTTTGTGGGGTTGTCAGCTTCTTTGAAAGAAAACAACTTAACCTGGAATTCCTTCGCTCATTATGAAATGCTTCTAAATAGCATAACACACCTATACGTTTGTCTTTAAAACGATGACAACGTTCAGACACGAGGGAGGGAGACAATCAACACTGGTTTGTGGAGGAGTACACTCATAGATATTACTCTGGGTTTTAAAAACAGATGTCAATGCATTGCTATAAAGGTTCACAGGTAGCTTTTTTTGTACTTGGTTGGTCCGATGGCAGTGAGATTTTAATTGATTGCTACATGAATTACAGAACCTCTACGCTTCTTCTCTCCCCTCCCTCATCGCCGACCTTGACGAGCCTTTTGACCATTTCACTTAAATGAATTAATAATGAACTGAAAGAACACCCCATCATAAAAGACACATAAAATAAGATAACACTTTATTAATCCCGCGCCGGGGATATTCAATTGTGACATGCAACAAACAATGAAAGATAGTCAATAAAAAAGCTACACAGAATAAAGAATAGAAAAACAGCTATGTATATGAACATTACAAACAATACAAAGAGGCTTTTGAACAACTTGTTCAAAAAACATGTGGCTGCCAAAAAGAAAAAAGAATGACTCAATAAATAAATCAATATGCCATTAGTAGAACAAATACAATGCAATAGACAATAAAATACATTTAAAAAAATCAACAATATATAACACAAAATAAAATCAACTGCTGAAGGCTATGCATATTACATACAGTTTTACGGTTTTAATACAATGGCGCTGCTACCTGTATTTATGAACTAGTTATTCCCTTGTTGTTGTTTTTTTAATTAAAGAATGAATTAGCGGTGCCTCCAATAAAATTAAGTATGAAATAGGTAATGTCCTGATACCTTCCCTTTTAGGTATGTATCTGTTTTAACTTTCACCTTTTTAAATCAAATTTACCAAATACCAAAAATTACCTAAAATGAAATACAACACAACAAGAGTACTTTAAATGCAATATGAACAGTTTAGTTAATATCTCATTGAAAAGTAACAAACAATACTGACAAGCCCGGAGGCACAAGATTTGAGGACTCAAGATGCAGACCACAGACAGCTCAGCAGAGTTTCAAAAATAAAAGGTTTTATTGAACTCAAGGCGCTCAGGATAATGCAACTGAGGGAGGTACAAAGTACAACAGAAAACGCTAAGGATAACTTGAAAACTAGAAAACAAACTATCAAAGCACGAAGGCTGATGCGATAATAAAGTACAAACAAAAGGAGAGAGGCTGAACTAATCTCAAGGCAGGAAGCAAAGTAGCAAACAAAAGATACAAAACTTGACTAGGTGCAAAGTAACAAACAAAGGATCTCAAGGCAATACTGACAACTAGACTTACACAGACAAGGATCAAGGACGCTAGAGAGCAAGGCGAGTACGAGACAAGGCACATGACAATCTGGCACAGGACAAAGGGAGACGCGGACTATATATACACGAGGTAACAATGAACAGGTGGAGACAATTAGGGCGGGGTAGACAATCAGACAGGCGGGAAACACACCGGGAAGTCAAGGGCCTGAAACGAGAGGAGAGTTAGGTTTCACAATAAAACCGGAAGTGTATGACAAGACATGACGCTAGTGAACAAAAACACTTAACAGATTTGACGAGACATGACAGTACCCCCCCCTCTAGGGCCGGCACCTGACGGCCCAGGAACATCAGGGTGTTGTGTGTTAAAGTCCTCTATGAGCGTTTTATCTATAATAAAGCTTGTGGGGACCCAGGATCTCTCCTCAGGACCATACCCCTCCCAGTCCACTAGGTACTGGAATCCCCGTCCCCGACGGCGCACAGCGAGCAACTTTTTCACCGTGTAGACGGGGCCTCCATCTACTAGGCGAGGAGGTGGGGGTGGGTCGGTGGGGGGTACCAGGTTGCTTTCACGGACAGGTTTGAGTTTAGACACATGGAAAGTGGGGTGGACTCTCATGGACCTGGGGAGTTTCAATCGGACAGACACAGGATTAATGACTTTGGATACTGCAAAGGGAACCACAAACCTGGGCGCCAGCTTTCGGGAATGCACATGGAGGGGGAGATCCTTGGTGGATAGCCAAACTTTCTGGCCCTGAACATACTGTGGTGCCGCTTTACGATGTCGATCCGCCACTGCCTTCACCCGTGCCTGGTTACGGCACAGCATGCTCCGTGCAGCTGCCCAAATGCGTCGACATCTTCTTACCAGGGCGTGGGCTGAAGGGACGGTCACCTCACGGTCGTTTACCTCAAACAGAGGGGGCTGATATCCATACACCACATGAAATGGAGACATTCCAGTGGCTGCTGTGGGAAGAGTGTTATGTGCATATTCCACCCAAGTAAGGTGGTCACTCCAGGAAGTTTGATTTTGGGAGACCAGGCAACGGAGGCAAGTTTCTAGGTCCTGATTCATTCGTTCACTCTGGCCATTGGATTGTGGGTGGTACCCGGATGTCAGGCTTACGGTCGCACCCAGCATCTGACAGAACTCTTTCCAGAAATTGGAGAGAAATTGTGGCCCTCGGTCTGAAACAATGTCTTTAGGTAATCCGTGTATGCGAAATATTTCCCTGATCATAACAGTAGCTGTGTCTTTGGCTGACGGCAGTTTGGGTAATGCGATAAAGTGGGCCATTTTGGAGAATCTATCCACCACAGTGAGTATGGTTGTGTTACCTCTCGACGTGGGCAGACCGGTGACAAAGTCCAGAGCGAGGTGTGTCCATGGCCTCTGAGGGATAGGCAGGGGTTGAAGGAGTCCGGTCGGGTTTTGACGGAGAGTCTTGTTCCTGGAACAGATTGCACAAGCCTGCACATATTCCAAAATGTCTTTATTCATGGTGGGCCACCAGAACCTTTGCCTGATCACATAACCTGTCCTTTTTACCCCCGGATGGCATGTAAGCAAGGATGTGTGTGCCCAATGGATCACCTGTGACCTCAGACGAGCCGGTACAAACAACCGGTCACTGGGACAGCCTGCAGGGATTTCATCACCCTCAGTAGCTTGTTGCACATTCTTTTCTATCTGCCAGGAGACCCCTCCGACCACACAGTTCAGTGGTAGGATGGTTTCGGGCTCCTTGGCGGCCGGTTCCGGCTCGTAAAGCCGTGACAAGGCATCCGGTTTTGTGTTCTGAGACCCGGGCCTGTACGACAAGGTGAACCGGAACCGGCTGAAGAACAGCGCCCATCGGGCCTGTCTAGCATTAAGTCTTTTGGCAGTCTTAATATATTCCAAGTTTTTGTGGTCCGTCCACACTAGGAACGGCTGTTCTGCTCCCTCCAGCCAGTGCCGCCACTCTTCGAGAGCGGTCTTAACCGCTAATAGCTCCCTGTTGCCCACATCATATTTTCTTTCTGCCTGGTTTAGCTTGCGTGATAAGTAAGTGCATGGGTGAATCTTATTATCTTTAGCAGATCGTTGAGATAAAACTGCCCCTACCCCTTCATTGGATGCGTCTACCTCGACCACGAACTGCCGTTGCGGGTCAGGTACCGTGAGGACAGGAGCGGAGATGAAGGCTGTCTTCAGACGCTGGAAAGCTGTCTCAGCATCGGGAGACCACTGAAATACTGATTTGGCAGATGTGAGAGCATGGAGAGGAGCAGCAACAGAGCTAAAGTTTCTGATGAATTTTCTATAAAAATTAGCAAAGCCTAAGAACTGTTGTAATTTTTTACGGTTAGTCGGAACTGGCCAGTTAGCCACCGCGCTCACTTTCTCTGGATCCATCTCAATCTGGTTCTTGGTGATCACATAGCCTAAGAAGGAAACCTGGTTACGTGAAACTCACATTTTTCAGCTTTTACATACAAGTGGTGTTCAAGTAGGCGAGAGAGTATTTGGCGTACATGGCGCTGATGAGACTCCAAGTCAGGCGAGAATATCAGGATATCATCCAAATACACGAAAGCAAAGTCATTCAGATATTCTCTCAATACATCATTAACGTACCCTTGAAACACTGCTGGGGCATTCGTCAGTCCAAAAGGCATTACCAAATATTCATAGTGTCCGCTGGGGGTATTGAACCCGGTTTTCCATTCGTCCCCTTCCCTGATGCGGATCAGGTGATAGGCGTTGCGAAGGTCCAGCTTAGTGAACCACTGGGCCTGTTGTAAGAGCTCAAAAGCAGAGGACATTAGTGGCAATGGATAGCGGTTCTTAACAGTGATATCGTTAAGCGGACTGTAGTCTATGCATGGCCTGAGGGACCCATCTTTTTTTCCAACGAAAAAAAACCCTGCCCCCGCGGGGGAGGATGAGGGTCGGATTATTCCGGACCTGAGTGAAGCTTGGATGTATTCATCCATCGCCTTACGCTCAGGCACCGAGAGTGAATAGAGTCTCCCCTTGGGGAAGGGAGCTCCGGAGAGCAGCTCGATGGCGCAGTCTGAGGACCTGTGAGGAGGTAACGATGTTGCTTTATTTTTGTTGAAAACCTCCTTGAGATCCCAATAACACCGCGGCACCCGGGCCAAGTCCGGATACTGCTCACTCTCCTCCTTCGAAACGTCGATAGCTGCCGTGCTCTGGGTCTCTATGCTGTGGACAGATAAGCATGGAGAGTTTGTCATGCACTCCCTTCCCCACCCCAGGACTTTCCCAGTTTCCCAGTCTATGTGGGGGTTATTTTTGCGGAGCCACGGCAAACCCAGAATGAGAGAGTGTTGAGCTGAATCGAATAGGTGAAAACTGACAGTTTCGCTGTGTGCATTGTCTATGGTCAGCTCACATGGCTCGGTGCAGTGAGTAATCTGAAATAGGAAACGCCCGTTCAAGGCACTGGCGTTTATGGGCTGTGATAGCTTCTTTACGGCTACCTGTGAATCCCTGGCTAATTGCCAGTCCAAGAAATTTTCGTCAGCCCCAGAGTCAATCAGTGCCTCTAAGTCACATAGTTTCTGATTCATTTTCAATGTTACCTTTGTCAATGCGCGAGGAGGATTCAGTCCAGGCTTACGGCTCACCAGCGACCTCCTTTCAGTTGGTGAGCCTGCTCTTTTACCTGGCAGGTAGCCAAGAGGTGGCCTTGTTCACCGCAGTAGAAGCAGGCGTTTTCCCTACGGCGGCGGCTCCTCTCTTCCGCCGTCAACCTGGTATGCCCAATTTGCATGGGCTCCTCCGTTCCAGGAGGTGGCGGTGTGGGCGTGAACGGCGGAGGTGCGGACTGCAGCTCGAAGCGGCGGTCCTCCTTCCTCGGAGGTTGTCTCCAGCCGTCTCCTCTGCGCACGTTGTCCCACCGGCGATTCCTCTCCCGATCGCGCAGTCGAGAGTCGATCCGGATGGCCGTCGATATGATGGCTTCCAGATCCGAGGGCAGGTCTAGCGGAGCCAGCTGGTCCTTCAGCGCGTCGGACAGGCCGTGGACGAAGGCATCGTTTAATGCCGGGCTGTTCCACCCACTGTCGGCGGCGAGCCTGCGAAAGTCTATGGCATAGTCAACAACTCTGCGCTGACCCTGCCTCAGGCGCAGCAGCGCCCGGGAGGCGTCATGGGCTGGTGACTCATGATCAAAGATTTTGGACAGCATTTTGGAAAATGTCTTAACATCTTGACACATCATAGATTCTCTGGACCATTCGGCCGTGGCCCAGGCGGAAGCTCGCCCCGACAGGTGGGAGATCATGAATGCCACTTTGGATTGTTCATTTGGATACGCACCGGGATACTGCTTGAAAAGCAAATCGCATTGCACCAGGAAGGATCTGCATCCACCGGCGTCTCCTGAGAATCTTTCCGGAGCAGCGAGGCGTGGAGCGGCCAAAGTTTGGTCGCGGACCGGCGGAATGGCGGTCGGCTCAGCGTGGGATTCTCCGACAGGTGAAGCAGCGTTGGCAAGGTGGATGTTCATCCGGTGGAATTGTTCTGTGAGTAGATTAATTTGTGCCATGGCTGATCTCTGTAACTCGCTCTGTCTGTCTGAGAGATCCTTTACTCCCTGCTGAATACTACGCAGCTGGTCCTCGTGCTGGTGGAGGAGGCTGCCCTGAGCTGTAAGAGCTGTTCTTAACTGGCTAGGGTCTGCTGAGTCCATGTTTGGCCAGATTGTACTGACAAGCCCGGAGGCACAAGATTTGAGGACTCAAGATGCAGACCACAGACAGTTCAGCAGAGTTTCAAAAATAAAAGGTTTTATTGAACTCAAGGCGCTCAGGATAATGCAACTGAGGGAGGTACAAAGTACAACAGAAAACGCTAAGGATAACTTGAAAACTAGAAAACAAACTATCAAAGCACGAAGGCTGATGCGATAATAAAGTACAAACAAAAGGAGAGAGGCTGAACTAATCTCAAGGCAGGAAGCAAAGTAGCAAACAAAAGATACAAAACTTGACTAGGTGCACAGTAACAAACAAAGGATCTCAAGGCAATACTGACAACTAGACTTACACAGACAAGGATCAAGGACGCTAGAGAGCAAGGCGAGTACGAGACAAGGCACATGACAATCTGGCACAGGACAAAGGGAGACGCGGACTATATATACACAAGGTAACAATGAACAGGTGGAGACAATTAGGGCGGGGTAGACAATCAGACAGGCGGGAAACACACCGGGAAGTCAAGGGCCTGAAACGAGAGGAGAGTTAGGTTTCACAATAAAACCGGAAGTGTATGACAAGACATGACGCTAGTGAACAAAAACACTTAACAGATTTGACGAGACATGACAAATACTTCCTTAAGGCAATGGTAAACTAAATGTAAAATGAAATGACTCTCAGTTCATCTTCATCAGTCACCGTTACATCTGAAATGCATAGTCTATTTAACAAAAATAAGTAAAACAACACTATACCTGTGGGCACACACTCTCTCACACACACTCACACAGTCTGCAGGTAATAAACAATACCCCAGTTGCAGGCCTGAGACGAAGCTTGAGAGCGAGGAGGCCTAAAACTGTAGTGGCCGTTTCGCTTGTATACACAAGCATTCAAAATAAAACACGTGCACGTTTTGCAATCAGTTATTACTCCCGAATCCAGGAATACTGTCAGTCAGAGGGGTAAGTGAGGTGAAGCTGCGGGATGGTCAACCGGCAAACAGCAGAGCGCAGACAAGGAGCAAAACAGAAACAGCAGCAACAGTCTCCAGCAAACACCAGTAGCAGCGAAAACCTCTCCAAAGTAGTCCAAAGGAGCGTTCACGTCTCTCTCGTACAGTCACCAATGTCCGTCTCCTGAATCAGATAAATCAGCTAAGCAATCAGCCTATACACTATTTCATGGAGATATAGTATTAGCTTGTCTTAACCAACATGCTACACATACAAGGCGAAAGCAGAGCTAATAACTAGTATGCTAATGGCTATTCACAATTAGCAACAGGTATCGTTTTTTACTACAACAATTAGTCACAGTTCACCAAAACAACACACAGAATCTTAGTTACCTCCTTGCAGTTCACAACAGTCCAACCTGATAGCGACTGGTCGTCAACCATAAAGTTACAGACGCTATTGTGATTGCACAATCCTTATTCACTCAGCGGCGATAGTTTCTGCATCGATCCACGGCACAGGTACTAGCAGCTTGCTACTAAGCCCCACCCCTCTACCTGAGAGTGAAATTGGGTTGGCTGATTAACTTCCTGACATTCAATCACAATACAGAAAAGCATGATTGACACATTAGGCTGCTACCCAGTTACATTGTCTTTTCTAATTTCACGTGCTGCCTCAAACACAAATAATAGTCAAATAAACTAAACGTTTTAACTGTAAGGTTACAACTTTTGTGTTTCCTCTACTTTTATCCCTTCATATGAACTTTCTTTTTAACCATATATATTTTGAACTATATTATGAATATGATATAAAAAACTATTTATGGGCAATTCCGCCAAAAGAGTGCCTTTTCCGTCCCCAGAATATTAAATGTATAAAAACAAGTAATAAAATAATACAAAATACATTGTGTTATCAAACAAAGCACCATACACATGAATCATTGTAGAAATTAAAGATATATAATTTTTAAGAATCATAAAAAGGCATCTAAAGCACTGATACATAGCCTTTGTTGCCTGTCCCCACAGCCAAACATATATTTTGCCACAGCAAATTATGAATAAAAACCTTCTAAAATCTTTTTTTTTTTTTTTGCAGACATGTGTGACTTCATATTCTATCTACACTTTAAAAACAAAATTGTTATAAAAACTTCATTATATTTTGGTTAAAATTCACATTTTAGTCCAGTCCCCAGGTTTTCACTCATTGCTGTTACCCAAACACATTCATCCCTCTGAAAATTTTGGAACATTCCACCTCTGACTTGTTCTGCAGGAAGTGACATGATTTGGGTTTTCGCAAAGTCATGGGAAGACAAAAAGTAAGTTCTTTCTTTAATTTTTCCTTAAATTTCATGATACTGTAGTTGTGTCAGAGATAGTAAGTCTCAAAGTTCACTCCTGTTACCTAAATTATCTCTAAAACAGTATTTGTTGATATCAAAAGTAAAATATTCAGTTAAATCTTAAGAATGTGCTCTGTGTGCTCAAGCTATTAGCATAGATGCTAAGTGGCTAGAATTCACACAATTGCTAATTTTATGCTAAAAACTCATTGCTGTTACCCTCATTGCTTTTACTCAAATAAAGAGTAACAGCAATGAGTGGCGGTAACAGCAATGAGTAGTGCCCTCTAATGCCCTTTTAAGAATACAATGAATGAATGAATGAATGAATGTAAAGAATATAATGAATGTTAATTCGCTTACATAATTCCATACATTTTCAATGAAATAGACTAACTAAAGTTGTTGTCACCTGAGATCAGTTTATAATGTGAATTGTACAGGGAGCATTGATCGCTGCCAAAAGAGAGTACAATGATGCAGTTTCATCCAGAAGTGTAAAAATGTGATAAAGTGCTTTGAGAGGACTTAATTTTTAAATAGGTTTGGTTAACAGATTCTAGATAAATAATAGATAAATAATCACCAAATTCATTTCTAAATAAGCTACAGACATTAATTAAACAGTGTAACTGAACACTGTAATACAATGCAATGTGTATTTATTGTGATGTACTTGTGTTTTAGACAACGTAATCAAGGACAGCGAAGGAGCAGGAGAACAAAAAATAAGTTGAAGAAGCAAATTGAAGAGTTACAGGATCGTTTGAAGAAGGAAACAAAAAGAAAGGAGAAATACAAGAAACAAGTTCAAAGGCTGAAAAGGAAAAATGAGTCTCCACGTACAAAACTCAGCCAAAAAATACAACGGCTTCCACGTGCGACCATTCCAAAGACTCTCTTCTTTCATCATGCTTTGATTGAGGACATTAGGAATAAGTACAGAAATGCAAAGGGGGAGAGAGAAAGGCAAATCATTTCTAAAGTCATAACAGGGGAGGTTATCAAGAAATACAGGCTGCAACGGATTGTTCAGGCTTCACTGGGTTTGTCAAAGACAAGATGCAGAATGTAACTGATGGCTACACCTACCAACAGATGCAAAAGTGAGGGATAGGGAAGTATCTAATAGACAGTATGAGGGCTTTCTATGAGAGAGATGATGTGAGCCGAATCACAACAGGGAAAAAGCAGACCATCACTCTTAAAAAAACTGAAAAGCAAAAACGATTCCTTTTAGATACCATGAAGAATTTGCACCTGAAATTTGTGGCTGAAGACAGATTAATCTCTTATTCACTTTTTTGTTCTCCACGTCCATTCTGGGTTGTGGTTCCAACACTGAACGATCATGACACATGCATGTGCAGAATGCATGAGAATTTGGCATTCATCGTTCAGAAGCTACACCAACTCGGGGTGATCCGCACCGTCAATTTGGATGAGCTGGTGAGATCAATCACATCTGACCCTGAAAACATAAAATGCATGTATGGTGACTGTAATGAATGCAAAGACCTCTCCTGCTCAGTCTCAAGTTCATATGTAGCAGAGAGGGAAGTTACTTCCCTCTCTGTACTTCCCTGCAGTGGGCGGCAGTGGATAAAGAGCATAAGAATGACCCAAACAAAACATCGAAGGTCACCATGAAGAAGGAGTTCCGGTCCACTCTTGATGATCTGCTGGACCAGCTGAACCTCCAGCTGCATAGGTTCACGAGACATGTTTATAACATCAGGAATCAGTACATCCACTACAGGGCACTTAGAAGTGGGTTGAAAGGCCATGAATGTTTAATTCATGTAGACTTTTCAGAAAATTACACATGCAAGTACAGTGCTGAAATACAAGCTGTACACTTTGAAGCTTCACACCAGCAAGCAACATTGCACACAGGCGTGCTTTATGTACATTCCAACTCCAGTCCAGTGTCCTTCTGCTCAATTTCGCCCTCACGACTGAAGGGCCCGCCAGCAATCTGGCAGCACCTGTCCCCAGTGCTTGACTATGTGCGGAGTACATACCCTGAGGTCACTACAGTCCATTTCTACAGTGATGGCCCTTGCACCCAGTATAGGCAGCGGGGTAACTTGTTTTTGGTTAGCACTGAGCTCTTCAACCGTGGATTTAAAGCAGGGACATGGAACTATTTTGAGGCAAGTCATGGGAAGGGTGCCCCTGATGGCATAGGAGGGGCACTGAAGAGGAAAGCAGACAGCATTGTCTGCAATGGAACAGACATACCCGATGCTGCTGAGCTGTATTCTGCACTGCAGAAAAGTGGAACCTCTTCTAGAAATTGTCATGCCCTCCACCTCTGGCTCCACCTAGCGGAGCTTCTCCCTCTCTTCTCCCTCTCCCTCTTTTTCCCATACAGGTGACGGCAGACAGGGAGAGTGAGTGAGCGTGGGCAGGTGCAGCCGATCAAGTGATCATTGAGTGTCTCAAGCTGCGGCGGGGACTGGTTCTGTCATTGTTTCAGCCTTCCTTAAAAGACGCCAGCAGACCACTACACGACGCCAGACTGTAAACTTACCTCGTCTCCTACCCTCCTCGCTGCCTTGGTTTTCCTGCCTCATACCATCATCATCCTCCTGCTCATCTACTGGCTTTCCTCCACCACCGACATCCACGCCTCTGCTCCTGCCCGGCCCGGCTCACCACTCGCCGCAGACATACCACGCCTGCTGTCTGCCTTCCTCCCCACTACAGTAATCCCTCTGCTGGTTCACCCTCTCTTGCTTTGTCCATTTAATGTCCTTAGTCTTAGTCTTGTGTAGTTATTAGTATTTTCTGTGCCGCGTAATTAGAATCCTGGTTAGTTTCAGTTTTTCTCTCTTGTTGTAATTTTCCCCCCTCCTTAAGAGGGTGACTTTAGTCTACATTTAGTTTATTCTTGTATAAGCTTCCCCTCCTTATGAGGGCGACCTTAGTTGACATTTAGTTTCCTTCCTGTATTTCATTGTATCCCTATGTTAGTGAAAATAATTTATTTTCTTGTGAACGTTTGGTCTGTTGAGTATTGTGTCTGCACCTGAGCCTCTGAACCTGATTCGTAACATTACGGTCTGGCCATGATGAGCTCAGCAGACATTTCATCAGACCCTGACCAAACGTCCTCAGGACCTGCCCTACAGCAAGCCATGGCCAGTCATGCAGCTTTGCTTGGGCAACACGAGAGTATTATTAAAGCTCTTGTTGATAGTAACAATGTTTTGATTAACCAAGTATCACAGCTCACAGCTAACGTTTCAGCATTAACTGCCCATATGGCAGCTTCTTCCAATGATAGCTCAGCTGTTGCTGCCCCTGCTAACGACGCCTCTGCTAGTGCTAACTCCGCCCCCCTCCAGGTAATTCGTGAGCCATTCGTACCAGTTCCTGAGCGCTACGATGGTGATTTAGGTACGTGTCAGGCTTTTCTTACACAAGTTTCCCTTGTTTTTGACCTTCAACCATTATCATATTCTACTGAGAAAGCAAAGATTGCATATTTAGTTAGTTTGTTGAAGGGGCGAGCAAGAGAGTGGGGGACAGCAGTGTGGGAGAGGCAGTCTGTGGTGTGCTCATCTTATGCTTTGTTCTCCTCTGAGATGAAGAGGGTTTTCGATCACCCAGTCCGAGGAAGAGAGGCTGGCAACCTCCTCTCGTCACTTAAGCAAGGGAGCCGGAGCGCAGCTGAGTTTGCCGTGGACTTCAGATCCCTGGCTGCGGAAAGTGGATGGAACGATGTTGCTCTTGAATTGGGAAGGTGTTGAGAAGAGGAAACTTAGTTGGAGGGACCTGTGGAATATGGAGGAAGGCCGTATTAAATTTCTGATAGGGGCGACATACGATGTGTTGCCAACCCCGCAGAACCTAAGTCTCTGGGTACAGGGCGATCAATCGTGCCCACTCTGCTCAGGTACAGCAAGTTTAAAGCACATTTTGTCAGGTTGTAGAATTAGCTTATCACAAGGCCGGTATACATGGCGGCATAATCAGGTGCTGAGAAGCTTAGCCGCAGGCATTGAAGAGAGAAGGAAGCAGGTGAATTCTGGAAGTTCTAGAAAGGAGAGGTTAGATGTGCAGTTTGTTCGAGAGGGGGAGAAAAATAGAGCTGCTAAGTCAGGGAGAAGGCAGGTAGGTGGCTGCCTGGTAGGGGCTGATGATTGGCAAATGCAGGTCGACTTGGGAGGAAAGCTAGTTGTGCCCCAGGAAATAGTTTATAGTAATCTGAGGCCGGACATTGTCTTATGGTCCATGAGTAAAAAGACTGTGTTTTTTATTGAGTTAACAGTCCCTTGGGAAAATTCAGTGGAGGCAGCTTATGAAAGGAAGAAGACTAAGTATGCAGATTTAAAGACAGAATCTGAGCAGAGGGGATGGAAGACCAGGGTCTGTCCGGTTGAAGTGGGGTGTAGAGGTTTTGTTGCAGGGTCAGCTGTTTCACTGTTGAGGGAGCTGGGAGTGCAAGGGCAAAATTTAAGGAAGACAGTGAGGGAGATGTCAGATGAGGCTGCTAGGTCTAGTCAGTGGATATGAATCAGGAGAAATAATAGTAGTTGGGGGGTGAAATAGGGACAGTGGGGGGGGGGGGGGGGGGGGGCAGAGGACATGCATGCCTAACCCGGCGGGAGAAGAGGTTAAAGTCTGAACAAGACACCTCTCCTCTGCTCTGCTTTCCCCGCCCCATCTTCTCGCTCTGCCAATAGGAAGAGAACCAGGAAGAGGAAGTTTAGATAAGGTGGGGGTGTGGCCAGCTAGAGTCTCTCTTTGGGACCATGTGGCCTGTTCAGGTGAGTTTGCGTTGTAAGATACAGAGTTGGCTTGTTTTTTGATCTTTTTGGTTGTTTTCCTGTTTTGTTTGCTTCTTGAAGGAAATGTTAGGGTTTGTTTTCCTGCTTTGTTTGCTTTTTGAAGGAAATGGTAGGGTTTGTTGCTTCTTGAAGGAAATGTTAGAAGAGGCTGTTAAATTTAGTCTGTGGTTTAGGCCTCCACCTTCAGCACCCTCTAAATTTTCCACCCCCTACCCAAACAAGGGTCTGTATCCAATCCCTACTTTCATCTTTTGACTCTACCTCTTTATTTTCTACCCCCTACCCGAACCAGGGTTTGTATTCCCACCCCGCTTTTTTGGTGCAGTTGGTGAGAGGCAGGTGCAGATGATGGTAGTGTGGCAATCGGCAGTTACATGTGGCATCTAGGCCTGTGGTAGCATTGTAGCAGCAAACAATAGCTAAAGCGGTGAGAGTATGATAGTATCTTAGCAGTTAGTATTGGTAGCTAGCAATTAACATTAACAGTATAGGTGAATCTAGCTTTATTGTCTTCTTCTGTTTCTCTTAGCAGGTAGCGGTTAGCCTGTAACATTAGCTGAATGGTAGCATCGGAACTGTATTGTCTTCTTCTGTTCTTCTTAGCGGTTAGCATTAGCATTAGCAATAGTTAAATGGTAGCATCGGTACTGGCCACTACCTGGAGAATCTCTGGGTCAGTTGAACGTGGCGGTGCTGTTTGGATTGTGTAGGAGCAGTGTGAACTGGCACTAGGGGGGGTGACTCTGGGACGCCGGAGTTCACTGCCTAACCTCCTGGAGTTGTAGTGGGACTAAGTAGGCGAAACACTGTTGAAGGGAGGTTTCCACCTGATGACCCCCAGAGATGCGTTAGGAATCACTGCTCTTTCGCATGTATAGAGGCAGATTAGAGCTCCAAGGTTCTTCACTGAGAATGAATCCTCTTTTTGAGCACAAGTATCTTGTGTTTAAATTAACTAAATTCAGGGAGCCTTTTACAAAGGCCTCAACGAGGTGTTAAAAGATGAGCTTGCCACACGAGACGATGCAGCAGATTTGGATGCATTAATCTCCCTGGCCATTCGGTTGGATAACCGTATTAGAGAGCGGAGGAGAGAGCGTGGCCAACGAGTTACCTCAGCCCCTGTCTGCCAGCCTGACACCCTCACGACCCCCACCTTGGCGGTCTATCCGTCGGAACCTGGGTTGGAGCCCATGCAGATTGGTCGGGCGCAACTGTCACAGAAGGAGAAGAATCATAGACGCGCCACTCACCTCTGCATGTATTGTGGCAGTTCAGATCACTTTGTTGCCCGTTGTCCTAAGCGACTGGAAAAAGAACAGGCTCATTCGTAATGTGAGAGATACGGATGAGCCAAACAACTCCAGCTCCTCTCCAAGAACTGCAACTTACTGCTACTCTGTGCTGTAATGGCCGCTCCCATTCCACCTCTGTTTTAGTAGACTCTGGGGCTGCAGAGAATTTTTTGAACAGACAATTAGCTGAACAGTTGTGTATCCCCACGGGTCCTCTGGAAAACCCTCTGGAGGCCAGGGCCCTGAATGGTCAATCTCTAGGCCGGGTAAACAGAAGAACTGTTCCTGTCACTTTGATCCTAGCCGGGAATCATCAAGAGAACCTGTCCTTCCTCCTTTTTGACCGGTCCAACCCCTCTGTGGTGTTGGGTTTTCCCTGGCTGAAGAAACACAATCCCCAATTTGATTGGGTAAAGGAGGAAGTCAGTTCTTGGAGCCCCCAGTGTCATGCCAGTTGTCTCCGATCAGCCTTAACCCCTGCCAGTGGAACTAAAGTGCCCCCGGCAAAACCCATAGACTTATCCTTAGTTCCTCATGAATACCATGATTTAGCCCCGGTTTTTAGTAAAGACAGTGCTTTGTCCCTACCCCCTCACAAGCCCTATGACTGCCCTATTGAGTTTTTGCCTGGAGCCACTCTGCCAAAAAGCCGTCTTTACAACCTCTCTAAACCTGAGCAAACTGCCATGGAGACATACATCCGGGACTCCTTGGCCTCTGGAATCATTCGCCCCTCCTCGTCGCCTGTGGGGGCAGGTTTTTTCTTCGTTGATAAGAAAGATAAGGCTCTCAGACCATGTATTGATTTTAGCTTTTACACCCCTCCACACCGCTTCTGTTTTTACCAAGCTCGACTTAAGAAATGCCTACCACTTAATACGAATTAGGGAGGGAGACGAGTGGAAGACCGCTTTTAACACCCCCTTAGGTCATTTTGAGTACTTGGTAATGCCTTTTGGTCTGACTAATGCTCCTGCTGTTTTCCAGAACATGATTAACGATGTTTTGAGAGACATGCTTAATAGGTTTGTTTTTGTTTATCTTGACGATATCCTCGTTTACTCTCGTAACCAGGAGGAGCATGTGCAGCACGTCCGTCTGGTTCTTGAGCGGCTCCACAAGAACAGATTATTCGTCAAGGCCGAAAAGTGTGAGTTTCACGCATCCACAGTGTCCTTCCTCGGCTACATCATCTCCCGTGGAGAGATACGTATGGATCCCCTGAAGGTCACTGCAGTCAAGGAATGGCCTGTGCCTGAAAGCCGAAAGCAACTCCAGCGCTTTCTGGGCTTCGCCGATTTTTACCGCAGGTTTATCCAGGACTATAGTAGGGTGGCCACACCTCTAATTGCCCTGACCTCCACCTCTCGGCCGTACCAATGGACCACTGAAGCAGCTCAGGCTTTCCAGTCTCTCAAGGAGCGGTTCACCTCTGCCCCTATTCTGATTCAGCCTGATCCCTCTCTTCAATTTGTAGTGGAAGTCGATGCCTCGGATACTGGGGTTGGAGCCATTCTCTCCCAGAGGGCCAAAGCAGATAACAAGCTCCACCCTTGTGCTTTCTTCTCTCCCCGGCTTTCCCCAGCAGAGAAGAACTATGATGTTGGAAACCGTGAACTCTTAGCCGTTAAACTAGCCTTGGAGGAGTGGCGGCATTGGCTCGAGGGCGCAGAACACCCATTTATTGTGTGGCCGGACCATAAGAATTTGGAGTATGTGCATTCAGCCAAAAGGTTAAATTCTCGCCAGGCTAGATAAACAATGTTCTTTGGGAGGTTCCGTTTCACTTTGTCTTACAGGCCCGGCTCTCGCAATGTCAAACCTGACGCTCTCTCTCGCCAGTTTTCCAGTGAAGACTCTGCTGAACCTCCAGAGACCATCTTGCCAAAGTCCTGCTTGGTTGCCTCACTCACCTGGGACATTGAAGACAAGGTCCGTCAAGCGCTGGAGCACCAACCAGACCCAGGTAAAGGTCCACCTAACACTCTGTTTGTTCCTGTCTCCGTCCATTCCCAGGTGCTCCAGTGGGCTCATGCCTCTCAACTGTCTAGTCATCCAGGCGCCTCTAGAACCCTGGATATCCTACGCCGACGGTTTTGGTGGTCCACCATGCGCAAGGATTCCAAGGAATTTGTTGCTGCATGTTCCACATGTGCTCGCAACAAGACTTCAAGCCAGCCAAGTTCCGGAGTTCTCCAGCCCTTGCATGTGCCCCATCGCCCATGGTCACATATTGCCCTGGACTTCGTAACTGGGTTACCGCCCTCCAGAGGTAATACAGTTATTTTAGACTGAACGGACTAATCAGACGCTAGAGTCTACTCCACTGTGTTACCTCGGAGAATCCGTCTGCCTGGAGTGACCAGCTGCCCTGGGTTGAGTATTCCTTTAATTCTCTCCCTAATGCTTCTTCTGGTCTGTCACCCTTTCAATGCTCCCTAGGTTACCAGCCACCCTTGTTTCCCTCTCAAGAGGAGGAGATCTCAGTGCCATCAGACCAGGCATTCATAAGGAGTTGCAGAAAGAAATGGAACAGGGCACGGGCATCACTTCTGTGAGCCGGTCGTCGAATGGAGGTCCAGGCTAACCGTCACCGGCATCCAGCTCCCACGTACATGCCTGGACAGAAGGTTTGGTTAAGGGCTAAGGATCTTCCTTTGAAAGTGGAGTCCCGTAAGCTGGCTCCGCGATTTGTGGGTCCCTTTGTTGTTGAAAGAGTGATTAATCCTAGTGCGGTGCGTTTGACCCTCCCTAAGTCCATGAAAATACATCCAACCTTCCACGTTTCTCAGATCAAGCCCGTGGTTGAGAGTCCTCTGGCCCCCCCTGTCTGTCCCCCTCCACCACCCAGAATGGTGGATGACGCACCGGCCTACTCTGTCAAACGCCTGTTGGATGTCCGCCGCCGGGGTCCCGGCCTTCAGTTCCTGGTGGATTGGGAAGGCTATGGACCGGAGGAGAGGAGCTGGATCCCACGTCGCCAGATTCTGGATTCTACTCTTATCCAGGACCTACGGAGACGGCGGCCGGATCGGTTTCAACGTGTGCCAGGAGGCACACGTAGGAGGGGGGGTACTGTCATGCCCTCCACCTCTGGCTCCACCTAGCGGAGCTTCTCCCTCTCTTCTCCCTCTCCCTCTTTTTCCCATACAGGTGACGGCAGACAGGGAGAGTGAGTGAGCGTGGGCAGGTGCAGCTGATCAAGTGATCATTGAGTGTCTCCAGCTGCGGCGGGGAGTGGTTCTGCCTCTGTCATTGTTTCAGCCTTCCTTAAAAGATGCCAGCAGACCACTACACGACGCCAGACCGTAAACTTACCTCGTCTCCGACCCTCCTCGCTGCCTTGGTTTTCCTGCCTCATACCATCATCATCCTCCTGCTCATCTACTGGCTTTCCTCCACCACCGACATCCACGCCTCTGCTCCTGCCCGGCCCGGCTCACCACTCGCCGCAGACATACCACACCTGCTGTCTGCCTTCCTCCCCACTACAGTAATCCCTCTGCTGGTTCACCCTCTCTTGCTTTGTCCATTTAATGTCCTTAGTCTTAGTCTTGTGTAGTTATTAGTATTTTCTGTGCCGCGTAATTAGAATCCTGGTTAGTTTCAGTTTTTCTCTCTTGTTGTAATTTTCCCCCCTCCTTAAGAGGGCGACTTTAGTCTACATTTAGTTTATTCTTGTATTAGCTTCCCCTCCTTATGAGGGCGACCTTAGTTGACATTTAGTTTCCTTCCTGTATTTCATTGTATCCCTGTGTTAGTGAAAATACATTATTTTCTTGTGAACGTTTGGTCTGTTGAGTATTGTGTCTGCACCTGAGCCTCTGAACCTGATTCGTAACAGAAATGCCTAATGATTTGCCTCCTCTTCCATCCACCATGAGGATGCATCAGGCAGTGACCCTTGCCTATGGAGAACTGTCCTACAGGGATGTCAGCTGCTTGTTCACAGCAGCACAAAATCTCCACTGTGAATGCTTTGATGCAAAGCATTTTACATTCACTCATTCGCAGGCAGTTCCTACAGCATCCACAGACATCACAAAGTGGCAAAGGCCTGAAGCTGTTGGCCAGTGGTGTGTCCTCAAGTATGATGGTGACCTGTAGCCTGGAGTCATCACAGACATTAGTGAAACACATTTTGAGGTCCGCTGTATGGCAAAAGTGGGGATCAACAGTGAGGGATCTTCAGAGGATGATCTGGTGGCACAAGTGTCCACTGTTCCGTCTCTGTGCCTGAAGTGGAAGAAGTGGAGTACGCTGAAAAAAATAAAAATAAAATAAAACATTGGTTCAACTTTTTAAAAATGAAGCAATCAACCACATGAAATATTTCTTTTCAACTCAACCTGAAATGTTTTAGCTCCATGCAAACCACTTTTGAAGGTTGGAGGTTGGAGCAAAGTGATTTTTTGCTGTTGTCATGCCCCGTGGTACATGGACTACTGTCCTGATATAATATACTTTGGGGTTTCTGCCAAATAAATGCTGTTCAGATGCCTGATCCTACCCCTTGTCTAACTGAGAATGAATCACATTACGTTTACCAATTAACCTACATTATGGGGCAGGTTACTTTTTCCAGAACAAATGCTGGCCTAACCCTCATTTTTATTCCAATTTGGAGGCAATAAACACATCCATTTCTTAATCCTCTTTTCTTTTCTAACACGTGTTGCCATACATTGTGAATAGAGTGAAAAGAGGTATGTCATGAGTTGAGTTCACCATCCCTTTTTAGAATACTATAATTATATAATACTGTGACCATAAAAACCCAGAAAATACTGTGACAATATTGTACATCTCTTTCAAATATATAAAGATGAACAGTTTCCTTCAGCTAAACACCAGAGAGTGTGAATAATGCTACAACAAACAACAAACACATCACAAAACACAGAAAAACGCCTTCATCAAATGAATAATTTCACTTTGATTTCCCGCTGCCAGTTTATATTACATCCAAATAATAAAATAGCTTCAACCATAAATATTAAATAGAAAGTTTACTTTACATTAACAACCTCATAATTTTCAGCTACTGGGGTGAGAACAAATGCATTGAATGAAGAACAGTTTTGTTTTACATTTCTCACTGTCAGTGTCAGAGGTGGAGGCAGCTGGGGACACACTGGGCTGGTCAGGGTTGGCATTGACAGCCGGTGACCACGTGTAGCGTTGGCCCATCTAAAGCAGGCATGTTAAACTGATTCCATAAAGAGCCATGTGGCTGCAGGTTTTCCTTCCAGCCAAGGAGGAGCACACCAGGCTGTAATCAATTCATCAGCTGATCTCAGTCTTCAGCTGATAACTAAGGGATCCCTTGATGTTGGTTGCTTGGCTTGGTGTGCTCCTCCTTCGTTGGAGCAAAAACCTGCAGCCACACGGCCCTTTATGGAATCAGTTTGACATACATATATATATAAATGGATAAAGTGACTACAGTATTAATGATGTTGCACAGAAATAAAATATGTATATGTCACAGTAGAAACTATTATGTATTGATATGTACAGTACTCAGTGAGAGTGGACAAGAGCAGTATTGCAAGGTACTAGGTGTATGATAGATCATACATCACTGCAAAAAACAGTCCGAACTGTAAGGACACACATCAGGGTTCTTGCACCATTTTAAAAGTCAAATTTAATGCTTTTTATGACATTTTAAGACCTCAACAAATAGAATTTAAGACCCAAACATGTCATGACAATTTCTGTGGTAGAAAAAGCTCTATTTTATTGTAAACACAATCAAAGCTCACAGTTGGCATTTTTCTCTCTTTTTTTTCCCCATTGTGATGCAGGATAGAGCCAACATAACATACACAACTTGCATTATGTTAAACAACACACTGCATTGCATTTTGGAACCACACACAATAATAAAACAATAACATTTAAAGCAGTCTCCATCATGACTCAGTAGGAGCCATTTGTTAATCCTGCAAAAATTCCCAAATAAGGAGACAGAATAATAACACTTACAACACTTAAACCAGTCTCCATTGTAAATAAGTCCTCAAAACATCCTGTCTCAAGCCAAAAGGTTGAAAAATAATGTAAATATATGTATACATAAATGTTTGAAAAACACACCACTCTCTGAAACCAGTCAACACAGAGGTCCAATGTTTTCTAACATCCCAAATTCTCCTCAAGACATATGGCGTAGCTCTACCACCCTCTTCTCAATTTCACGGTCTAGGTCCATCAACTCCCCTCTCTTGTCCTTGCATCTTTTTCTCATGGAGTTGGATTTAGTGATGAGTTCTGCCATCTTGGTTCCTGCTGTATTCTCAGCCTTCTCTGCAAGGCTATCTGCATCCTTCTCTAGAGTTTCACACACAGTTGACATTGTTCTTCTTTTCTTGCGTAGCTCTTCAAGCTCATTTTCAGCCCTTTTTCTCTTGTCCCTCTGTTTTGTCTTTTCCTTTTCCTTCCTCTCACCTTCCAAGAAGATCCTGTACGAGCTGCGTGCAGTTGCACCGTCATTTAGCAGCTCTTTAGTCAGTGGCACTTTGACCACTCCACCACACACCCTCACGTAGTCGCAGATCAGTCTCTGTGAGACTATAGTGTCCTCGTTCATATTGCACATCTCAACCTCCTTGTTTATGGAGAATCCACGCTCCACAGTAGCTTGTCCATGGGATAGAAGCAGCAGCTTTTCCACAAAGCTCCAAAGTTCTGCTTATCCATTCATGGCCTTATGCAGGAAGCTGTCAACTCGTGATTTTCCATCCAGTGCACTGAAGGCCTTGAAATCCTCTCCTCTGGCCTCAGTGAAGAGGAACTTCTGAAACTGTTGTGGAATCTCATCACCTGCATTTAGACAAAGACAAGCATGTTTGTAATAATTTCAGTTAAAATTATATTTTGTGGAAATCACAAGAGATTTAGATTCAGTATACCCTGGAAAATGAATCTCAGATTTCTAACTATATTTCATTTAGTATGTCTAAGAACATATATTAGGCCTACAGACATTTGTTATAACTCATACTGGGCTATATTTCCAATAAAATAAAATACAAATAAAAAGATGACCAGCAAAATACCATGCTAGTGTACTTACATTACACAATATTCAACAAATCATGTTAATATGTTAACTGCTTTATGTCTAAACAATGAATCTAAGCTCTACATTTTTCAGCATAAATACTACACATAGCACATTGTTATCTAAGATAATAAAAGTTACCTTGAGGACAGCTGTGGCTCCCATGCCAATTTCCACTTGCTTTAGACTGACCCAAAGCTTTTGGTCTGTTACATCAAGCTTGACCAACTTTACTGGGGAAACATAAACCTTGACATCTCGCTTTATGAAGCGTCTGAGAAGGTTCTGAAAGTAGAATAACACAGGCATAATAATTATTAGAATCAAAATTGGAATATGTCACGCCCTCCACCTCTGCCCTCTCCTAGTGGCAATCCCTCTCCCCTTTCCCCTCCTATCTCTCCCTCTTCCTCTCACACTCCTTCCTCAGGTGGGCGTGTGCAGGCTGGTGTGTGAGGCTCAGACAGGTGAATCTGCCTATTAGTAACTCAACTCACCTGTGGCAGGGCGTGGTCTACCTCTGCTCCATTGTTCTCCCTCTGCCATAAATACCGGCCTCAATCCATGACTTGACGCCAGACCGTAAACTACACTCCTTTGGATCGCCCCTGCTGCCTTCTGCCTCATGCACCTCTGATTCCTGACGATTCGGCCTCTCCAACTCTCCAGCTCATTCTCCAGTCGACGCTCTTCCTCTGCTACACCTACCCGCTGCCGTCAGCCTCACCTCCAGCAACTCCGTCCTAACCTATCCCACAGCCACCTTCAGTAAACCCTTTCTCTCGTTGGTCCTGTTCTGTTAGTTGTTGGTAGCCTTATTTGTTCCCAGTTATTTGATAGCGTGCCCTAGTTCCTTTGTTGTGTTCCTGTGTTCAGCATTTTATGTTTCTTTACTAGTCTTGTTTCTCTTGAGTTAAATGTTCCCGTCCAGGGTTATCGCCATTTGCACCAGTCATTGCATTGTGAAATTATTCTGCTAAGAATAGTTTGGTTGCTGGTCTCACGTCACTGTTTATTGTATTTAGCACTCTGGGGTTTGTTGTATTCACATTTTGTAAATAAATTCTTGTATAACCATATTTGTGTCCTGAGTTCTTCATCTGCACCTGAGCCTCTGCCATCCGAGCCGTGACAGAATAAGTATTGAAGTATTTACAATACTTTCTACAAACATCAAAATGCAGACAACTCATTACTTTGTTTTATTGTTCATATCCTCTGTAAGTAACGGTACTTGAATGACTAAACCATTAATACATTTTTAGTAGTCACGAGGCCTACCCTTATCAGATCCTCCAAATCTCTGCCGAGGAAGAGAATCATCAGGGCATCTGTCTGGTAGTTGCTGAGAAATGGCTGAAAACTTCTTGACATAGTCATGTGCAAAGTGCAACTTTGCCAGGATAATGGGATCCATCCGGGCCTCTGCGATGGTGTCATATGATGATGACCTTGGATTGGGGACCATCTTGGCTGTGACTTGATCCACATAGGTGACAATATTTGGCCAAATTTCAATGGCTCTCTCCACTGCTGGAAGGTTTTCCAGCCAACGATGTCCACAAAATGGTAGAGGAAATGTATCACTAATGGTCACCGCTGTGAAGTCTTCCCTCCTTGCAGGTGCACAATGAAACAGGTAGTGCAGGGCTTTCAGGACTTTCTCAACTTGCCACACTGTGAAGCCATTCTTGAATGAGCTGTGCATCGTGTGAAGGCCACAACTCCCAATTATTTGTAGCTGGGCTCCACCACACTGCTCTCTGTGTTCCTCTTGTAAGAGTTCAACAAACCTCCAGTTAACATTGGGCCCATCCATTGACAGTGAGAGCCTGTTGTGTGGATTCAGCTCCTTTGTAATTTCCTGCACATAAGTAAAAAAAAAAAAAAGGAAATTATCAGTTCAATGTGCCAAGTAATCATTAGTGTAATGATGATAAAAATACTACTAATAATAATAATAACAATGGTTTTCCTTATACAGTAGAGAGCGATCAAAAACATCCATTAAAACCCCTGACAACTTAATTTTGATGACCACAATTATTTTTTTGTTATTATTTGAATGATATAATGTATGTGTGTGTGTGTGTGTGTTTGCATGTGTGTCCTATAAATTTAATGGTAAATTTAGCGAATTACGCTAATTCTTTTCCATAGGTTTAGTAAGTGGTAAAATCATGCATTATGTGCTAAAATAAAAGCTATCTACAACATACCTTAATTCTGCATCTCTATTTACAGCTCATTAGCCCTTACGTGAATTTTTACTGTTGCTATGGCAATAAGTGACAGCCAACGTCAAGAGCTGTTACCTAGATTTGCCCTACTATCCCATCAACAACCCCTAAAATTGCAAATCTAGACAAAAATCAACTACAACTACCAACAGTTACACACACTAAACTCTGAGCTAATATGTTGCTACCTTTCAGATTGTCAAAGTGATCACAGCCTGCGACCTGAACAGAATAATAGTATGTGTTTTATATATTTAGCGATGTATGCCGTTTTATTTTCCCCACAGGTGAATGACTTGGCAAGTTGGGAGTCGGGGGAACATGGCAGCAAAGACGCCACTTACAGACGTCAGCTCTTTCAGCTGCATCACACACCGAGAGGGGTTTCTGCTGTCACAGATGAGTTGGAAAGATCTCAGATGCTCGTGGTACCAAGCAGTCATCTCATTGCAAACAAACAGGATCTCGGTGTTGAGTGCCACTATCTGTTTGATTTGCCTAAATGAAGTGAGGCCAGAGCATGAACCAACAGAGACTATCATGTCAGAACAATATCCAACTCCATCTACATAGACTGATGATGCAACAAGAACTGATGTAAGCTGAGGAACTCTCTGGCAGAAAACCTGTTGGACATTCTCAGGATAAGATGTGACTGATGCTGTAGTGACCTTGTGCATTTCAACTGAAGGCTTGAAAAATGAACATGTGTCCAAATCGTAAGCCATCATTTTCTGATGCTTAACAGCCAATGTGAGAGCTACATTTTTGAAGTTGTGTGCATTACGAATCACCCGTTTGAAGAATTTGCAATGCTCGGGGTAATGCTCAAGGTAGTGATGTTTGGGCCGTAATCTAAAATCTGGGAATGTTGTTTGCAACAAGTCTCTGTGCACTGACACTTTGCAGTCAAGGAAATGTACAGACTCTTCAGTATGCTTTGTTGCGACAGCCAACTCAACAATGTCTCTTAGGAGCAGCAGAATGTTCCATGCATTGTCTCCCTCATGCTTCTCTCCTTGGCCGGCCTGTTGACCTCAACACCAACTGCATCCCCTCTCCGTACCTCCTCCTCCCCAGGGATAGTGTTACTGATATCCTGCGAACTGTGCTTTTCTACCTGTCGCTGGACTTCATCCGACTGATTCGACTGACTTCTCAAGAAATACTGGTCGATGCGGCCACTCTGCCCTTCCACAGCTAAACACTTCCTCTTTCCCTGATGAGTTCTAAGGGCTCGGATTGATGTTATTTTCTGCCAGCCACATGGGCAAACTTGAAGCTTCTTATCCTCTGCTGCACAACTTTTGCTCTCCTTAGTTGCCTACACTGTCACCTGAGTGCTGCTACCTCTGGCCCTCTGGCCGCTCACTGAGTCATGTATCCAAGGAATAGTCATATCTGTTATCCTGCTCGATACATGCAATCCACCTGTGAGTCATCTTCCACCCCTGCTCTCGCTGACTCTTGGGGTATTTTCCTTATATGGTTGTAGCTAAGTCTGGCTGTAGCAAGGCTAAGTCTTGCCACTGCTGCCATGGGTTGCTAGCCCATACCAGCACCTGTGGGGTCTTTTCCCTCCTGTCAGCTGTCTTTCCAAGAAATCATCCTCATCGGAATGGCTGTCGTGTGAGGGAGCAGCATCATCATCCATGCTGCATCAGTGGTTGCGACAAGATTTAGGAGATGACATGCACACTTGTGATGTCTTGGAAGCTGATACTCAAGGCCAGTGTCCTCATTCAAAATAGCAGACACATCTTGATCCTCCACCTCTTCTGCAGGACCATCGTCATCTGAAGCATCCACCTCCTGTTCAGTGGCTACTTCCTTGTTCTTGCCATAAACTCGAAATGCCTTTAAGAAGTTGGAGCCACTGTCAGTGGTTGTCACTCTGTCACTTTTCCACTGATTTTGTACTCACAGAGCTCAACTTATTCATAATCAAGCTCTGTTTGCTTTTGGCAGCTTCTTGTATTTTTAAGACCACAGTTTTTCTTGACATTACTGTACAGTGAGGTTGTAATGTTTGTACCATGCTCTTGAATGAGGGCAATTCAACCACAGAGAACGGCTGGCTGCCTTCACATATAAAGTTGAGCAGAGCTTAGTCAAGCGTTGACTAAAGTCACTTAATTTTGCATTCTTGAGGTGAGGATCATCACTTGGGTCTGGGGAGGCATTTCTTTTCCTGCTTTTTTCTATGCAGTCTTTGTTCAGCTTTAGCTTGTTGGGGTGAATTCGCTGTTGGGGGGAAAAAAATCCATATCAATAATATATTATGTTATAGTTTGCATTAAAAATAGAATCATCATAATAAAGGCAAGCCTCATATTCAAATAGCTGAAATTTCCCAACCTGTATGCTTTGCAAAACTGGGTGCTTGAATACATTTGTTCTCAAATATCCTCACTAACATCAAGACAAAACGCAGTAATTGTTTTATAATTCATTTATTCTTTCAAGTGTCAAAATCTCTCACACACGCGATGCTGACTGCTAGGCAAACCAGGGTGGATGTAGGCCTACACCAGCTGATAGTTTTGATGAGTCACCCCAGCCTTGAAACATCTGAGTTCAGCAGCCATCCCAACACACTAGAACACAGAGAGAGGAGACATCACAGGAGACTTGTGCAGTGGAGGTGGGGGATGTGACAGGAGCATATTTGCATTGCCAGTACTAGGCTAACTACACTACATCCAAGTTATCTAGGCTATACCAAGTTGTAGGACTCTCTTTTGCCTCTCTTATTGTACCTTTGTTTTCTTTTTGACACAGGTTCTCTCTCTGACACAGATGTTCTTGAGCCTGTTGCACTGATTCTGGATGGACTCCTTGGTCTCCTGCTGCCATCTTCTACATTAAATATAAATGGATCAATACAGATTAAACCCTTGATCAACTAATTTATATTCATCAGGTACACCTCTGGGGACTCCAATTGCATCTATGTAGGCCGGGGAGTTCTGCTATAAGTCAAATGAGCTACGTTTAAACCTGTGGGAATATCGACGGTCATGATAGGTGACGGACTGCCACAAGATTACTTCTGAGGCTGAGGCTTTTATTATCTCGACTGGAGCTATAGTGAGAGGATGGTGCATTTACCTGTCCAATTAGGAGGGAGTGTGTTTCTCAATAAGTTATTTTCACAGTCCCAGTAAACGTCTGAAAGTGCATGATTAAGTGATGTAACATTTCCAGAGTTGTGGTCATTGTCAGTGAGTCAGTCACTTCCTAAGTCAGTCCGAAGCTCAGTCAGTGTTGTCTCACAGTGCGCTGTGTGTCTTATGGACCCAGTTGCTCAGTCTGTTTGTGCAGTAGCAAATGGACAGGGCATTTTTCTACCTGTCAAAAACCTACCTCGTGTGGGCTGACATTCATTGTGGCATTTGGAGTGGATCTCAGGTTAAGTAGCACTCTAGGGAGGGCTTCCATCCAGGTTTGTTTTGTGTCTGCGCAGACTTTAGCCAATCCTTCTTTAATGGTATGATTATGCTTAATGGTGTGGCTTCAATCCATGAGAATATGAGAAAACATGGATATACACAGACTAAAAGATACATCTTTCCCTCAACTCTGTGATCTGCACCCATGTCAGTGAAATCAATCACTATCTCCTTCCATGGGGCATCAGGAACTGGAAAACCTCTGGTCCTGCCTTGAGTGAAACCTGTGGATTAACCTGATTACAGATTTCACATGACTACTCAAAATATTTAGTCAAGTCTTTAAGGTGGGGGTGCCACCAGTAATGAAAATTGAGAGCTGTTACTTTGAGGTGACACAGTGACCTCTACTGTGGGCGTCTTGGCATAGCAGATTTAGTCGTCCAACTGGTGCTACTATGTTGCCTTCAGGATTTCTCCTGAGCCCTTTATCATCCTTGTGGCTGCTTTTTCTTTCAACGCCTGTTTTTCAGACGGGGCAGCTTGTTCTTGCAACTCTCTGATGTTTTGTACACATAGGTCTCTATATGGTTTATCACTTACTGTTTTTTGTGTCATTTGTGGATTTACATTTGTTATGACTGTAGTCCTTATTTCTGTTACTTTAAGGTGTGTTCTGTGTTTTCCATGATGTGTTTCTGCTGTCTGGTTTATGCAGATGAATGTGTGTCATTGATTGGGAGATTGGTTTCTGTCCTGGCCAGCGGATTGGCTGTCTCTCTCCTTAAAGAGATCCAGGATGGCGGCTGGCGCTGGGCAGCAGCACACGTTCCTCATCTCCCTTTTCTCCCAAGCGGCCACACTTTGTTGGGCTATTGTAAAAATCATATTGACGTGTTAACTTGGTAGGGGTGGACTGGCAGTTTTTGGTTTAACCGTTTGTTCTCTCCTGTTTTGCTTGTTTAGGGAGGTAAGACTTATGTCTTTTGGTTTCTTTGTTTTTATGAGGCAAGTTATATAAGTGTTCTGGATTTCTTTGAACTGTTTGAATCTGAACAGTCTGAAGTGTTTAAACAACAACAACAAATATCTCCTACTTCAGCATGCTCTATTACTATGTTAGGATGGAATTTTGGACGGGCCCTACATGCAATGTTACATCATAACTCACAGGATAACTGTCCACCATCTTACCTGGGTGTTGTTGACAATACCCACCTAACACAAAACAGCTAAAGACACCAGGGGGCTGCCGTCCCTTTCCACACATCGTTATAGAGTAGATAAGAGATTTCATTTGGCTGTAAAACTACAAACAGTTAGTCAGCTGGGTAACAATCATCACTCCTCATGCCTAAACCTTACCAACCCAACCAACAAAGGCACTAGCCAATCAGAGGCAGACTAGGGCCCTTCTCCATGGTGGGATTTGTAATTTACAATCTCCAAATGGCAAGTCGCTGTGACACATCACATGTAGTGTTTTACATCTATGGCATAGATCTGCCATAAGCAAGGCATGTCCATTCAATTTATACACTCAGATGTCCATCAGACCATAGATGACACACTTTATGGGACAGTACTGTTATTTCCATCATTCAGCAGAAATGCACAAGAAATGGAAAAACAAAATACACAAATAAGTACGGGGAAGTAAAGTGGATTTTTTCTTTTTATTTGTATACTCTTTGTATGTAATATGCATAGCCTTCTGTAGTTGATTGTATTTGTTTCTGTTTATATATTGTTGATTTTTTTAAATGTATTTTATTGTCTATTGCATTGAATTTGTTCTACTAATGGCATATTGATTTATTTATTGAGTCATTTCTTTTTTCTTTTTGGCAGCCACATGTTGTTTGAACAAGTTGTTCAAAAGCCTCTTTGTATTGTTTGTAATGTTCATATACATAGCTGTTTTTCTATTCTTTATTCTGTGTAGCTTTTTTGTTGACTATCTTTTATTGTTTGCTGCATATAACAATTGAATATCCCCGGCGTGGGATTAATAAAGTGTTATCTTATTTTATTTGACTTTTATGATGGGGTGTTCTTTCAATTCATTATTAATTCATTTCAGTGAAATGGTCAAAAGGCTCGTCAAGGTCGGCGATGAGGGAGGGGAGAGAAGAAGCGTAGAGGTTCTGTAACTCATGTAGCAATCAATTAAAACCTCACTGCCATCGGACCAACCAAGTACAAAAAAAGCTACCTGTGAACCTTTATAGCAATGCATTGACATCTGTTTTTAAAACCCAGAGTAATATCTATGAGTGTACTCCTCCACAAACCAGTGTTGATTGTCTCCCTCCCTCGTGTCTGAACGTTGTCATCGTTTTAAAGACAAACGTATAGGTGAGTTATGCTATTTAGGTTTGGCAAGGCCAAAATAGGTCTTTTATTAATAGAAGCATTTCATAATGAGCGAAGGAATTCCAGGTTAAGTTGTTTTCTTTCAAAGAAGCTGACAACCCCACAAAATAATGATAATGTACATTATTACTGCAGCATGGATCAATGTGATGTGCCTGTTACAAATTGCAGTAGCAGAGCCATTTCAGGCCACAACTGTGCCTCATCTGATGAAATGACATGTCTGTGAGGGAGCTTCAACCCATGTGATATTTATTTTGTTTCTCCTTTTGAGGAATATATGTGAAACTTCCTCAGTGATTAAAAATTCATGTAATTCACTCCCTTTGGAAATGCTGAATCAGTGTATGTCAACATAAAAAAAACCTCCCACTTTCAAGCTGTACTTTGATCATGTACTTTGACAGCCCGGAGAACATCCACCATAAGCAACGACAGTTATCATGACTTGTGTAAAGTGTAAGAGTTGCGTCGCATTAAAAAGGCACTCGACATAGTATTTTACTTCCATAAAGTGTAAAGGAATAGTGAGAGTCAAAGCAGCAGAGGCCCAGATATCCTGTCTTTTAGTCCTGAATATGAGTCAGACTCCAAAAACACTGCATCCTACATTTCCCATGATGCAACACAGTGGTATCTTTCCTGAATACCCTCCTCCTGATGTCTGTCAAACACCTCGCCTCCAGTTTGTAAGATAGGATTTCGTTGTATCAGTGCCCAAGTCCAATGTAATCCTGGTGACATCACTATGACATCATGAGGGTTATTTTCTCACCCTTGACGAATCTCCTCTATGAGGAGTACACACACAAACAAAACCCTTTTTATGATTTTATTGAGAGTGAAAAATGGTCCTGATTGATGTCCTGAATTTCAGTCTGTTGCCAGCATTGTTCACATCTGCTCTTCAACCACAAGATGGCAGTATTAATCCATACTGAGACACTCACATGGGGCTCCAGTTCATCACTAACCCAGGTTCTGATCCAACACACTAGTTAACCAGGTCCTGTGTTTCTAATGGCTCCGCTGTGGACATTTTGTCCCCGTGCCGCAGGGGACTCAGCTGATGTCACTTTTCATACGTGGCTGGAGAGCAGCTTAGCCCGAAGCTGTTCAAAGCTTCTGATGCTGTCTTTGACAGCAAATAACACTCCCTGTGGGTCAGCTTAGGGCAGCTGGTTGCCATAATGCATGTCAGAATACACCAGATCTGTTTGCACTCAGATGGCCAATCCCCACTGACTTGTCCAATAAGATTGGATGTATTACTACAGAGCAAATCCAGCTCATATGGCACCTGAATGCAATGCAATACCTGAAAGTACACAACATGCATACAGCTTGAGCTAAAACACTGCACCGGAGCAGCCAAGTACACTTAAGGAGAAAATGATGTACAGCATAACATCAAGAAATACAAGTTCTGATGCTGAGAGGCCAATAACATCTGGATGTTTTACAAGCTATCAGCACTGTGTGTTAATGAATACAGTTTACGAGCTGATAGAAAGGCAACAGTAACTCAAATAACCACTCGTTACAACCGTGGTATGCAGAAGAGCATCTCTGAACGCACAACACGTCGAACCTTGAGGCAAATGGGCTACAGCAGCAGAAGACCACACCACGTGCCGTTCCTGTCAGCTAAGAACAGGAAACTGAGGCTACAATTCGTACAGGCTCACCAAAATTGGACAATAGAAGATTGGAAAATCGTTGCCTGGTCTGATGAGTCTCGATTTCTGCTGCGACAGTCAGATGGTAGGGTCAGAATTTGGCGTCGACAACATGAAAGCATGGATCCATCCTGCCTTGTATCAACGTTTCAGGCTGCTGCTGGTGGTGTAATGGTGTGGGGGATATTTTCTTGGTACACTTTGGGCCCCTTAGTACCAATTGAGCATCGTTTCAATGCCACAGCCTACGTGAGTATTGTTGCTCACTGTTCACTGTACTCAAATGGCCTCCACAGTCACCAGATATCAATCCAATAGAGCACCTTTGGGATGTGGTGGAAGGGGAGATTTGCATCATGGATGTGCAGCTGACAAATCTGCAGCAACTGCGTGATGCTATCATGTCAATATGGACCAAACTCTCTGAGGAATGTTTCCAGTACCTTGTTGAATCTATGCCGCGAAGGATTAAGGCAGTTCTGAAGGAAAAAGGGGGTCCAACCCGGTACTAGCAAGGTGTACCTAACAAAGTGGCCGGTGAGTGTAGTTCAGAGGTTGTGGGCCAGGTGTGACAAAAAGAGAAGTCAACTGAGATGATTCCTCTGAATGACACCTCGGTTGTTGTTTCTTTAATAAATGCATGATGACATTCAAGTGAATAATGTGGATTTGATTCAAATTCATTCAAACACAAGAATTTTTCTCACCTGTTAGTGTTTCTCTGCAGACACAGGATATGTATGGGGAACATGCACCATGAATATTCTAACAGGGACCATTGCAAAACAATTTGACTTTTGTTGCTGTGGGTATTATGTAAATCTTCAATATGACTTGTACAACCCTGATTCCAAAAAAAGTTGTGTAAAATGTCAATAAAAACACAAGTCAATCATTTGCAAACATGCTGTGTTTACTGACTATATTGTTTTACAAAGTGTTCCTGAGCCCATGTAGTAATCTCCTTTATCCAATCATGTGTCCACAAAGTGTTGAACCTCGCTCCATCCTGGCTTGTGAACGACTGAGCCTTTCCAGGATGCCCCGTTCATACCCAATCATGATACTATCACCTGTTTCCAGTGAACCAGTTTACCTGTGGAATGTTCCAAACTGGTGTTTTTGGAGCAGTCCACAACTTTCCCAGTCTTTGGTTGCTCCTGTCCCGACTCGTTTGAAACATGTTGCTGCATCAAATTCAGAAGAAGCAGATGTTTACAAAAATCAATGAAGCTGATGATGTAAACCATTAAATCCATTGTCTTTGTACTGTTTTCAGTTGAGTTTATGTCAAAAAGGATTAGCAAATGATCACATTTCCTAACTTTTTTGGAATTGGGGTTGTATTTATGAAATGAAAAAACCTTCAGTCCCATTGTGTTTGCTGAGATGATGATATCTGGATTGCAGAAATGTCAGCCCCATCTTCTGTAAATGATCCGTTGTTAAATATTATATACAACTATTTAGCATTCATAATTCTGTCATGTTTCTTTGAGTGAATGAAACACTACATTTATGTACGGTGCTGGAGTAGCAGGGAGGTGGTCGGGGTGGATGGCGACCACTGCCACACCAGTGTGCAGAGTTCAGTACAGGCAACAAAAGCACTTTTGTAAGGGTGAAGGAGAGATTGTGATTGCTGCAGAGTTTTATAGTGCACACAGTGCAGTGGATTGTGCATTGATAGATTGTCTATTTCGGCCTGAAACGAATGAAATCGGCATCAGTGGACATTTTTGCCACCTGACAGGTATGTCCGTCAACATTTGATGCATGATGCTCTGTAGCTGCTGCGTCCCTTTTGAGCCACCACAGCAGCATGGCTCGAGTAACAGTCATGCTGGTCCGTTGGATCGATTGCCGTGAATTTTCCTCCACACATTCATGCCCCCCTCAAGATGAATTCTAATAACTTTTCTGATTCCTCAATGTTTCATGTAGTGTCATCATTGGTCATTTCAGCCATTTCTCTAATGCAGGACCTTTAACTTTAACTTAACAACATGTTCCTGTGAGGCCTGAATCCTTCGGTTATCAAGTTGCCTTATTTAACCCTGACAAGCTCAAATCAGGCTTGACGACATCCTCAGACCTGGAAATGGCATTCACAAGACATCCAGGTTGTTTTTCGATCCACCATCAATTTCTGTCCTCAGCTTTTATCACATTACTGAAGAGAAATCTCTGTACAAGAGAAACAATCGCTTTCAAATGCTTTTCTTTTGCAAAAACCTTTCATGGTGGGAAAAAGGTTTGAAAACACTGAAGGAAACTCTGGTAAGTCAATCAAACTGTGTTCATATAAGACTGTCAAAGTCAGACTTATAAAGTGCGGCATCGTTCCAAAACCTTCAATATTTCAATAAAAAAACAAGCAAGAGCTGTTGAATAATGAGAAAAGCATCAACCATCAGTAATCCCAGTATTATAATCCACTACTCTGTGGCCAATTTACACCGTCCATCAATACATCAGTCATATTTTACACAATGTATGACACGCTGTGACTGTGTTGTCCTGCTTAAAGCTCACAGGCTCCACAGTCAGTCACGTATTGATCCATATTTTGGCAAACCTGTGTGCACACAACACACTGAGGATGTCTGAACAGAGTGAGGATGTGGATTCTGCTGCAGGAGCTTTTCAAACAAGCTTCCGACCACGGTTCTTTGTGCTGTTGGTGAGGAAGGAAACAAATGACTTTTACAACAACTACAAGAGGTGAGCGTTGGAAATAACCACTGGGAGGAATGAATTTAGATGTCCCACCAATATGAGTTTGAATTATTCTGAAATATTGATTATAATGTGATTTGACATGTGTGGATTAGATTTTAAAGTCTGATCTGGATTCATTGTAAATATTCCACAGGGTGGCGCCATAGCACTCTGCTTTGACAGTGACGTGAATTACCCTTTGTACAAATTCTGTGTATGTGTGTAAACCACGACCTGAACATGTATAAACATTCAAAATCAAAGCAGGCTACAATGAATTTCTGTGCAAAACAGCTTTTAGTGCAAAGATTTCCACACAAGAACATTGTTAGTAATGCAGAACAACAAAACATACAAACAAACTGTTCAATAGACTGGTGCCATTTTCAGAGACTTCATTGTCACTATTATCTGAGTCATCTGGCTCTCTTGTCACCTCTGCCACTTTTCCTGTTGGATGTTGAGTTTTCAGGTCCATCCATCCATCCATTGTCTTCCGCTTATCCGGGGCTGGGTCGCGGGGGCAGCAGTCTAAGCAGGGATGCCCAGACCTCCCTCTCCCCAGACACGTCCTCCAGCTCTTCCGGGAGGACCCCGAGGCGTTCCCAGGCCAGCCGAGTGACATAGTCCCTCCAGCGTGTCCTGGGTCTTGCCCGGGGCCTCTTCCCGGTGGGACATGCCCGGAACACCCTCCCAGGAAGGCGTCCAGGAGGCATCCGGTAAAGATGCCCGAGCCACCTCAGCTGGCTCCTCTCGATGTGGAGGAGCAGCGGCTCTACTCTGAGCTCCTCCCGAGTGACAGAGCTCCTCACCCTATCTCTAAGGGAGCGCCCCGCCACCCTGCGGAGGAAACTCATTTCAGCCGCTTGTATCCGAGATCTTGTTCTTTCGGTCATGACCCAGAGTTCATGACCATAGGTGAGGGTAGGAACGTAGATTGACCGGTAAATAGAGAGCTTTGCCTTTCGGCTCAGCTCCTTCTTCACCACGACGGACCGGTACAACGACCGCATTACTGCAGCTGCCGCACCGATCCGCCTGTCAATCTCACGTTCCATCCTTCCCTCACTGAGTTTTCAGGTGTCTGTGCAAATTATTTGTGGAGCCTAACTTAAAAGAAATATTTTTTTTTTGACAAATACTGCATTTAGCCTTACTGTCTGCCACGAGAGAAAAGTGCGTTTCTGTGTTGTTGGGTTTTATTTTTATTGGTTTTTCTTTGTTACTGGCGCACTCAGGTGAAGGCAGCGTGCACAGCGTGGTGTGATGCTATTTGCATATCTAATAAGCACCGCGCAGCTGGGCAGCGCTCCTCCCCATGTAACTAGAAAAAAAAAAAAACACGGTTCCCAGCTGCGACTCTGTTCCCATCGTTCATGTTAACGAGCCGTTCAAAAGAACCAGTTCGTTCGTCAACGTTACAACACTACTCTGATGGTTCATGTGCTGGCCTCCCTTCATTTAGGCAGAAGAAGTAGATCCTGTTCTTTATTAGTACATTTGACCAGAGGTTTCTTGTGATTTTTTTTATGGATTTACCATTATAATCTCAGGGCACATCCATGTTTTTTCTTGTACATTTGTGATGCACTCAACACCCTCTCACACAAGCAACACTGACAACACCAACAACCACACAAACAACACAGACACAGACAACACCCACACACATAATTGTTTCAGTGATTTGAAATGACCTTTTTCATTTTAGTTTGGATGTGTTGATGTTGACCTGATGATGAGTTTGTAATAAGATTGGCTGTGGTTTGTCATTTACTTCAAAATAAAATGCATTGGAGCATTGAAAGGTGTTTATTTTTTCCATCCAATTTGATTGAAACAATGTTTTCTACAAGAAAAGGCAATTAGCGGAAAAATCAATCATTGTAATAAATGAAAACAACTCAACATATTTAGTTTCAGCTTGTGTAAAAACTAAAGTGGTATAGGGCAATGGGTTTCTACGCTATTTGCGAGAAGTAAAGCCAACTAATTGAGGTTAAGAGTGTAGTAAAGGTGAAATAGTTGGTTGAAATGTTTAACAGGGGTGCCAGATGAGGTGACAAAAGCTTTCCTTCTCCAGCCACACATGTCTAAATGTAGAGCTTGCAGTGCATGGGCTGAGTCAGTAGTTGCAGTTCGGTCCAGCAGCATGATTGAGCTGATGGTGTGAGCTGGCCTGCGCCACGTGGGGCGGTTGCTAGGCAACACAGGCCTTTGAAGGCAGCTGCGCAGAGCAGTGAGAGCGAGAGTCGGCTGATTTCAGTCAATAAAAAATGTGTATATGTGTGGGTGTGTGTGAGCATGTGTGTGCGTGTGAATGTGTTTGCGCGCGAATGCGGGCGCGCGTGTTTGTGTTGAGCAGATTGGCTGTTTCTCGGGGCTACCATGTTTAAAGAGTTCCAAGATGGCGGCCAGCGCTGGGTAGCAGCAGACCAGCGCCGGTCGCCATCTTGGATTAGAGACAGCCAATCCGCTGGCCAGGACTGAAACACATCTTCCAATCAGCTCTCAGCAATGCAACACATTAATTTGCATAAATCCGACAACAGAAACAAATGCTTCCAAGCTGGGCCAGACTCCGTTGGTTCCTTTCCGGATTCAATTGGACCGTGAGGTATTGCTGGACTCTCTGGGACAGAGCTCTGGCGGTCACCGTTTAATACAGAAGAGCACCATCGTCCCAGAGAGGACGCAGCCTGTCCAAGCTGATGATGGAATTGCGCCAGATCTCTGTTGCTGGCTTGGGGAGATCTGCGAGAGCCCGACCCGAAAAGAGCCCCGAGCCCCGGAGATCACCCGCACATGTACATGCACATGCACACACACACAAACACGCGCGCCCGCACTTGCGCGCACACACATTCACACGCACACACATGCTCACACACACCCTCACTATACACATTTTTTAATAACTAAAATGAGCCTACTTTTGGCTCTCACTGCGCTGCTGCGCTTAAAGGCCTATGTTGCCTAGCAACCGCCCCACACACCAGCACACAGAACAGCCCCCATCTTCCCCAAGTCCCTAGTAGCCACAGAGCCAGAGACAAACTTTTACACTCCATCACTATATGTATTTATAAAAAGGAAATTAATCAACACAAAGTTCAAGATAATTCAAAATACTTGGGACAATTTGATAAATTTGTAGTTCAAGCAGACACACAAACAGACGAAGACACACACATACGCAGTCACACACGACAGATACATACACACACACACAGACAGACAAATGCATAATGAAAACCCCATCCCCCCGCCCCCTTGTAAGGGCTTCAGAGTGCACCAAGGCCAAAACAACAAACAAAACTATTCTAACTGGGAAGGATATAACTTGCCTAATAAAAACAAAGAAACCAAAAGACATAAGTCTTACCTCCCTAAACAAGCAAAACAGGAGAGAACAAACAGTTAAACCAAAAACTGCCAGTCCACCCCTACCAAGTAAACACGTCAATATGATTTTTACAACAGCCCAACAAAGTGTGGCCGCTTGGGAGAAGAGGGAGATGAGGAACGTGTTCTGCTGCCCAGCGCCAGCCGCCATCCTCGATCTCTATAAAGAGAGAGACAGCCAATCCGCTGGCCAGGACAGAAACCAATCTCCCAATCAATGCCACAGATTAATCTGCATAAACCGGACAGCAGAAACACATCATGGAAAACACAGAACACACCTTAAAGTAACAGAAATAAGGACTACAGTCGTAACAAATGTAAATCCACAAATGACACAAAAAGCAGTAAGTGATCAACCATATAGAGACATATGTGTACAAAACATCAGAGAGTTGCAAGAACAAGCTGTCCCGTCTGAAAAACAGGCGTTGAAAGAAAAAGCAGCCACAAGGATGATAAAGGGCTCAGGAGAAATCCTGAAGGCAACATAGTAGCACCAGTTGGACGACTAAATCTGCTATGCCAAGATGCCCACAGTAGAGGTCACTGTGTCACCTCAAAGTAACAGCTCTCAATTTTCATTACTGGTGGCACCCCCACCTTAAAGACTTCACTAAATATTTTGAGTAGTCATGTGAAATCTGTAAGTCCGAGGCAGCAGCTTTCTCTGAGAATCTTCAGAGGATGATCTGGTGGCACAAGTGTCCACTGTTCCGTCTCTGTGCCTGAAGTGGAAGAAGTGGAGAATGCTGGAAAAAAAAATAAATAAAAATAAACCATTGGTTCAACTTTTAAAAAATGAAGCAATCAATCACATGAAATATTTCTTTTCAGCTCAACCTGAAATGTTTTAGCTCCATGCAAACCACTTTTGAAGGTTGGAGGTTGGAGCAAAGTGATGAAGTTGCTGTTGTCATGCCCCGTGGTACATGGACTACTGTCCTGATATAATATACTTTGGGGTTTCTGCCAAATAAATGCTGTTCAGATGCCTGATCCTACCCCTTGTCTAACTGAGAATGAATCACATTACATTTACCAATTAACCAACATCATGGGGCAGGTTAGTTTTTCAAAAACAAATGCTGGCCTAACCCTCATTTTTATTCCAATTTGGAGGCAATAAACACATCCATTTCTTAATCCTCTTTTCTTTTCTAACACGTGTTGCCATACATTGTGAATAGAGTGAAAAGAGGTATGTCATGAGTTGAGTTCACCATCCCTTTTTAGAATACTATAATTATATAATACTGTGACCATAAAAACCCAGAAAATACTGTGACAATATTGTACATCTCTTTCAAATATATAAAGATGAACAGTTTCCTTCAGCTAAACACCAGAGAGTGTGAATAATGCTACAACTCACAACAAACACATCGCAAACACAGAAAAATGCCTTCATCAAATGAATAATTTCACTTTGATTTCCCGCTGCCAGTTTATATTACATCCAAATAATAAAATAGCTTCAACCATAAATATTAAATAGAAAGTTTACTTTACATTAACAACCTCATAATTTTCAGCTACTGGGGTGAGAACAAATGCATTGAATGAAGAACAGTTTTGTTTTACATTTCTCACTGTCAGTGTCAGAGGTGGAGGCAGCTGGGGACACACTGGGCTGGTCAGGGTTGGCATTGACAGCCGGTGACCACGTGTAGCGCTGGCCCATCTAAAGCAGGCATGTTAAACTGATTCCATAAAGAGCCATGTGGCTGCAGGTTTTCCTTCCAGCCAAGGAGGAGCACACCAGGCTGTAATCAATTCATCAGCTGATCTCAGTCTTCAGCTGATAACTAACATATATATATATATATATATGGATAAAGTGACTACAGCATTAATGATGTTGCACAGAAATAAAATATGTATATGTCACAGTAGAAACTATTATGTATTGATATGTACAGTACTCAGTGAGAGTGGAAAAGAGCAGTATTGCAAGGTACTAGGTGTATGATAGATCATACATCACTGCAAAAAACAGTCCGAACTGTAAGGACACACATCAGGGTTCTTGCACCATTTTAAAAGTCAAATTTAATGCTTTTTATGACATTTTAAGACCTCAACAAATAGAATTTAAGACCCAAACATGTCATGACAATTTCTGTGGTAGAAAAAGCTCTATTTTATTGTAAACACAATCAAGGCTCACAGTTGGCATTTTTCTCTTTTTTTTCCCCATTGTGATGCAGGATAGAGCCAACATAACATACACAACTTGCATTATGTTAAACAACACACTGCATTGCATTTTGGAACCACACACAATAATAAAACAATAACATTTAAAGCAGTCTCCATCATGACTCAGTAGGAGCCATTTGTTAATCCTGCAAAAATTCCCAAATAAGGAGACAGAATAATAACACTTACAACACTTAAACCAGTCTCCATTGTAAATAAGTCCTCAAAACATCCTGTCTCAAGCCAAAAGGTTGAAAAATAATGTAAATATATGTATACATAAATGTTTGAAAAACACACCACTCTCTGAAACCAGTCAACACAGAGGTCCAATGTTTTCTAACATCCCAAATTCTCCTCAAGACATATGGCGTAGCTCTACCACCCTCTTCTCAATTTCACGGTCTAGGTCCATCAACTCCCCTCTCTTGTCCTTGCATCTTTTTCCTCATGGAGTTGGATTTAGAGTTGTGCCATCTTGGTTCCTGCTGTATTCTCAGCCTTCTCTGCAAGGCTATCTGCATCCTTCTCTAGAGTTTCACACACAGTTGACATTGTTCTTCTTTTCTTGCTTAGCTCTTCAAGCTCATTTTCAGCCCTTTTTCTCTTGTCCCTCTGTTTTGTCTTTTCCTTTTCCTTCCTCTCACCTTCCAAGAAGATCCTGTACGAGCTGCGTGCAGTTGCACCGTCATTTAGCAGCTCTTTAGTCAGTGGCACTTTGACCACTCCACCACACACCCTCACGTAGTCGCAGATCAGTCTCTGTGAGACTATAGTGTCCTCGTTCATATTGCACATATCCACCTCCTTCTTTATGGAGAATCCACGCTCCACAGTAGCTTGTCCACGGGATAGAAGCAGCAGCTTTTCCACAAAGCTCCAAAGTTCTGCATATCCATTCATGGCCTTATGCAGGAAGCTGTCAACTCGTGATTTTCCATCCAGTGCACTGAAGGCCTTGAAATCTTCTCCTCTGGCCTCAGTGAAGAGGAACTTCTGAAATTGTTGTGCAATCTCATCACCTGCATTTAGACAAAGACAAGCATGTTTGTAATAATTCCAGTTAAAATTATATTTTGTGGAAATCACAAGAGATTTAGATTCAGTATACCCTGGAAAATGAATCTCAGATTTCTAACTATATTTCAATTAGTATGTCCAAGAACATATATTAGGCCTACAGACATTTGTTATAGGTCATACTGGGCTATATTTCCAATAAAATAAAATACAAATAAAAAGATGACCAGCAAAATACCATGTTAGTATACTTACATTACACAATATTCAACAAATCATGTTAATATGTTTGTCAGGCCGGGACTCAGACGCAGAGATCAGTTCACACAGTAGTTTATTGTAACACTCAAGAACCAATTCGCAAAGTGTTAAACAAACCGGCTATGAATTTATATTAGGCAAATAATAATATCTATAATAAGAAAAATAACAAAGAACAGAAAACACTCACTCAGAGGAATAACGAAACTCTATGGCTATGAAAACTAGAAACAAAAGACGCTCCCAAAGGAGGAAAACTCAAACGGCTATGAAAACGGAAATGACTAAACGAGACTAGGTAAAGAAAACACTGAACTCAAAATACACTCCGAAATAATGGAGGAACTGGAAACTAAATAATAAAACTACTACAACAGAAAATCACTCTATAAAGAGGAAAACAATTCGGCAAAGATGAAAACAGAGAAAATAAACCAAATGTAACCCACCCCAGGTAAGTACACCTCTCTGATTCTAGGTTCAAGGAGAGTCAGGAGTGAGTGTGATAACCAGGAACACAACTCAACTGAATTTTAGTAAATGCAACTTTACTTTTTGCGCAAGAATGGCAACAGGATAACATTTACAGAAATATGAAAAATAAAAAAATGGGCTCTTTAAATCAAATAATTGTCCTTCAGTGGATTACCTCCAAGATATAAATTAGTTTTTTTTCAGTCAGTGTCTGATAACCAAGAAGGTAAAATATGTCAAAGTCTGGTTCAAGTCAGATGAAGATCTGAATTGTCAAAGTCTGCTGAGTCAGAGTGCACTCTAAGTCTTAAGTGTGTTCCAGTTGGTACCAGCCTGGGTGACTGGTACGATCCTACCACAGACACACAAGCAATCCAGCTGGTTTGGTGGTGGGGTAGACTCTGGGGATCTACTCTACCAGTCGATCTTCCTCACGGGACTCTTCCATCCACATCAAAGACCTGACCTGCATTTATAAACAGGCTTACAGACTCTACATTCTCTGTGTCATTTATGTTGTACAACATCTAATTAGATCTTATTAGAAAAAGTGCTGATTAAAAGCAATTACTTGGTAAACAGCGTTACTCTCTAATTCAACTTTCACATTCTCAGGAAAATGATATTAGAATTTAATTGTTCTAACCAAAACATTCATATGCTTAGCAGCAAAATCATCACATGTGAAAATACAATTAAGCTGTTTCAGCTTAACCAATGCGTCAGTACACATTAAATCATAAACCTTCCTTTAAGTTTACTTTCTAAGCAAAACTATTTTATAATTCCCTGTTACACAAAATACTTGTGTAACCAATCAACTAGGCAAAGTTACTCTGAGAAATATTCTCAGGTAACAGTGAGGCTAAATTTCTTGGCTCACTTAGTTACCTCTAACAACAAAGGAGGAGCATGGAAAGAAAAAAAAAAGTCCGTTTTTCTTATTGTTATTCACATTGTGAATACCTCGTTGCAACTCACAATTTAAACATACAAAATACATCTCCTTTAAAACACTTAACAATCAGAAAAGCACAAAAAAATATTGTGATGAGCTGGATATGGAGCTTTCATGGTGCTAACCTGCCATTAACACACCCCAAACTAATGACTGAGGCGAAAGTTAGCTTACCGAGGCACATGAAGTTCAACTTTTTTACGGGAAAATGGCTCTGCTGGCGACCTCACGTCTCCCTCGGGAAAACCGCTTCACTCCCGACCGACAGCTACTTTATTTAAGCAACTGCTGACTCAGTTTCTACTTTATATTTGCAAGTGATAACAGGACAATTTCTCGCCGTTTAACATGACGTCTGGGATGAACTCTCTCCTCTCTGTGTGTCGGTAACACACCCTCTTCCTCCCAACATGCATCTCACAGCTCATGCTTACTTCATTGACAGGTAAAAAAATAGGAAAAACGAAGATTTGGCAAAGATACCATAAAATATGACATACAAAAATAGAAATAACATGGACTTAATTTAAGTCAGTATTTCAATGACTTTGGGTGTTTCTCCTGTTTTCTATCTAGTTCATAACCCATTTTTATGCAGCTGGGTTACACCAACACTAAGTTATCAAAATTACAAACAAAAAACAATCACGAAGAGGAATCAAGAGCATACGGACAATAACTGTGGCTGTGGTACGGGCAAGGGAGAAGACAGGCTCGGGTGAATCGCTGACGGACAAAGACACACTGGCCCGAGACAAGGGAGACGCAGACTATTTAACACGTGGACGTTAATCAGGAACAGGTGGAGACAATAGGTAATCAGGGCGGACACACGGGACACATGAGGAAGGGCAAGTGCTCTGAAACGACAGGAGAGTTAGACCTTCAAAATAAAACAGGAAATGACAAGACAAAAAACCCCATGACAAGACAGACCTCACCGCGGTGTGACAATGTTAACTGCTTTATGTCTAAACAATGAATCTAAGCTCTACATTTTTCAGCATAAATACTACACATAGCACATTGCTATCTAAGATAATAAAAGTTACCTTGAGGACAGCTGTGGCTCCCATGCCAATGTCCACTTGCTTTGGACTGACCCAAAGCTTTTGGTCTGTTACATCAAGCTTGACCAACTTTACTGGGGAAACATCAACCTTGACATCTCGCTTTAAGAAGCGTCTGAGAAGGTTCTGAAAGTAGAATAACACAGGCATAATAATTATTAGAATCAAAATTGGAATAAGTATTAAAGTATTTACAATACTTTCTACAAACATCAAAATGCAGACAACTCATTACTTTGTTTTATTGTTCATATCCTCTGTAAGTAACGGTACTTGAATGACTAAACCATTAATATATTTTTAGTAGTCACGAGGCCTACCCTTATCAGATCCTCCAAATCTCTGCCGAGGAAGGGAATCATCAGGGCATCTGTCTGGTACTTGCTGAGAAATGGCTGAAAACTTCTTGACATAGTCATGAAGAAGTGCAACTTTGCCAGGATAATGGGATCCATCCGGGCCTCTGCGATGGTGTCATATGATGATGACCTTGGAATGGGGAGCATCTAGGCTTTGACTTGATCCACATAGGTGACAATATTTGGCCAAATTTCAATGGCTCTCTCCACTGCTGGAAGGTTTTCCAGCCAACGATGTCCACAAAATGGTAGAGGAAATGTATCACTAATGGTCACCGCTGTGAAGTCTTCCCTCCTTGCAGGTGCACAATGAAACAGGTAGTGCAGGGCTTTCAGGACTTTCTCAACTTGCCACACTGTGAAGCCATTCTTGAATGAGTTGTGCATCGTGTGAAGGCCACAACTCCCAATTATTTGTAGCTGGGCTCCACCACACTGCTCTCTGTGTTCCTCTTGTAAGAGTTCAACAAACCTCCAGTTAACATTGGGCCCATCCATTGACAGTGAGAGCCTGTTGTGTGGATTCAGCTCCTTTGTAATTTCCTGCACATAAGTAAAAAAAAAAAAAAAGGAAATTATCAATTCAATGTGCCAAGTAATCATTAGTGTAATGATGATAAAAATACTACTACTAATAATAATAACAATGGTTTTGCTTATATAGTAGATAGCGATCAAAAACATCCATTAAAACCCCTGACAACTTAAATGTGATGACCACAATTATTTTTTTGTCAATATTTGAATGATATAATGTGTGTGTGTGTGTGTGTGTGTGTGTGTGTTTGCATGTGTGTCCTATAAATTTAATGGTAAATTTAGTGAATTACGCTAATTCTTTTCCATAGGTTTAGTAAGTGGTAAAATCATGCATTATGTGCTAAAATAAAAGCTATCTACAACATACCTTAATTCTGCATCTCTATTTACAGCTCATTAGCCCTTAAGTGAATTTTTACTGTTGCTGTGGCAATAAGTGACAGCCAACATTAACAGCTGTTACCTAGATTTGCCCTACTATCCCATCAACAACCCCTTAAATTGCAAATCTAGACAAAAATCAACTACAACTACTAACAGTCACACACACTAAACTCTGAGCTAATATGTTGCTACCTTTCAGATTGTCAAAGTGATCACAGATTGCGACCTGAACAGAATAATAGTATGTGTTTTATATATTTAGCGATGTATGCCGTTTTATTTTCCCCACAGGTGAATGACTTGGCAAGTTGGGAGTCGGGGGAACATGGCAGCAAAGACGCCACTTACAGACGTCAGCTCTTTCAGCTGCACCACACACCGAGAGGGGTTACTGCTGTCACAGATGAGTTGGAAAGATCTCAGATGCTTGTGGTACCAAGCAGTCATCTCATTGCAAACAAACAGGATCTCGGTGTTGAGTGCCACTATCTGTTTGATTTGTCTAAATGAAGTGAGGCCAGAGCATGAACCAACAGAGACTATCATGTCAGAACAATATCTAACTCCATCTACATAGACTGATGATGCAACAAGAACTGATGTAAGCTGAGGAACTCTCTGGCAGAAAACCTGTTGGACATTCTTAGGATAAGATGTGACTGATGCTGTAGTGACCTTGTGCATTTCAACTGAAGGCTTGAAAAATGAACATGTGTCCAAATAGTAAGCCATCATTTTCTGATGCTTAACAGCCAATGTGAGAGCTACATTTTTGAAGTTGTGTGCATTACGAATCACCCGTTTGAAGAATTTGCAATGCTCGGGGTAATGCTCAAGGTAGTGATGTTTGGGCCATAATCTAAAATCTGGGAATGTTGTTTGCAACAAGTCTCTGTGCACTGACACTTTGCAGTCAAGGAAATGTACAGACTCTTCAGTATGCTTTGTTGCGACAGCCAACTCAACAATGCCTCTTAGGAGCAGCAGAATGTTCCATGCATTGTCTCCCTCATGCTTCTCTCCTTGGCCGGCCTGTTGACCTCAACTGCATCCCCTCTCCGTACCTCCTCCTCCCCAGGGATAGTGTTACTGATATCCTGCGAACTGTGGTTTTCTACCTGTCGCTGGACTTCATCCGACTGATTCGACTGACTTCTCAAGAAATACTGGTCGATGCGGCCACTCTGCCCTTCCACCGCGAAACACTTCCTCTTTCCCTGATGAGTTCTAAGGGCTCGGATTGATGTTATTTTCTGCCAGCCACATGGGCAAACTTGAAGCTTCTTATCCTCTGCTGCACAACTTTTGCTCTCCTTAGTTGCCTACACTGTCACCTGAGTGCTGCTACCCCTGGCCCTCCGGCCCCTCACTGAGTCATGTATCCAAGGAATAGTCATATCTGTTATCCTGCTTGATACCATGCAATCCACCTGTGAGTCATCTTCCACCCCTGCTCTCGCTGACTCTTGGGGTATTTTCCTTATATGGTTGTAGCTAAGTCTGGCTGTAGCAAGGCTAAGTCTTGCCACTGCTGCCATGGGTTGCTAGCCCATACCAGCACCTGTGGGGTCTTTTCCCTCCTGTCAGCTGTCTTTCCAAGAAATCATCCTCATCAGAATGGCTGTCGTGTGAGGGAGCAGCATCGTCATCCATGCTGCATCAGTGGTTGCGACAAGATTTAGGAGATGACATGCACACTTGTGATGTCTTGGAAGCTGATACTCAAGGCCAGTGTCCTCATTCAAAATAGCAGACACATCTTGATCCTCCACCTCTTCTGCAGGACCATCGTCATCTGAAGCATCCACCTCCTGTTCAGTGGCTTCTTCCTTGTTCTTGCCATAAACTCGAGATGCCTTTAAGAAGTTGGAGCCACTGTCAGTGGTTGTCACTCTGTCACTTTTCCACTGATTTTGTACTCACAGAGCTCAACTTATTCATAATCAAGCTCTGTTTGCTTTTGGCAGCTTCTTGTATTTTTAAGACCACAGTTTTTCTTGACATTACTGTACAGTGAGGTTGTAATGTTTGTACCATGCTCTTGAATGAGGGCAATTCAACCACAGAGAACGGCTGGCTGCCTTCACATATAAAGTTGAGCAGAGCTTAGTCAAGCGTTGACTAAAGTCACTTAATTTTGCATTCTTGAGGTGAGGATCATCACTTGGGTCTGGGGAGGCATTTCTTTTCCTGCTTTTTTCTATGCAGTCTTTGTTCAGCTTTAGCTTGTTGGGGTGAATTCGCTGTTGGGGGGGAAAAAAAAATCCATATCAATAATGTATTATGTTATAGTTTGCATTAAAAATAGAATCATCATAATAAAGGCAAGCCTCATATTCAAATAGCTGAAATTTCCCAACCTGTATGCTTTGCAAAACTGTGTGCTTGAATACATTTATTCTCAAATATCCTCACTAACATCAAGACAAAACGCAGTAATTGTTTTATAATTCATTTATTCGTTCAAGTGTCAAAATCTCTCACACACACAATGCTGACTGCTAGGCAAACCAGGGTAGATGTAGGCCTACACCAGCTGATAGTTTTGATGAGTCATCCCAGCCTTGAAACATCTGAGTTCAGCAGCCATCCCAACACACTAGAACACAGAGAGAGGAGACATCACAGGAGACTTGTGCAGTGGAGGTGGGGGATGTGACAGGAGCATATTTGCATTGTCAGTACTAGGCTAACTATACTACATCCAAGTTATCTAGGCTATACCAAGTTGTAGGACTCTCTTTTGCCTCTCTTATTGTACCTTTGTTTTCCTTTTGACACAGGTTCTCTCTCTGACACAGATGTTCTTGAGCCTGTTGCACTGATTCTGGATGGACTCCTTGGTCTCCTGCTGCCATCTTCTACATTAAATATAAATATAGATTAAACCCTGCGGCGACTTGATCAACTAATTTATATTCATCAGGTACACCTCTGGGGACTCCAATTGCATCTATGTAGGCCGGGGAGTTCTGCTCACTACTGGTGGAGTTTATGGTCATAAAATGCCGACCCTTTTACCTCCCGAGGGAGGCTTGTGGCTGTTTACATCCCTCCAAGCTCCAATGAAAACATCAGGAGCGAGGCATTGAATGAACTGTACCAACACGTCAGTGAGCAGCAGACTGCCCACCCAGATGCCTTCCTCATCCTGGCTGGGGATTTCAACCATGCAGACCCAAAGAGGATGTTTCCGAAGCTATACAAACACATAGACTTTCCAACACGTGGACATAACACATTGGACCAGGTTTACACCACCCAGAGAGGAGATTAGAAGGCCCTTCCCCTCCCCCACCTCGGCGCCTCTGACCACATCACTGTTATGCTAATGCCAGCATACAGACCACTGGTTAAAGTCACCAAACCAGTTCTGAAAGAGGTGCGAGTGTGGCCCGAAGGGTCTTTGGAGGAACTTCAGGACTGTTTCAACACCACAAACTGGGACGTGTTTAAACAGGGTGCCACCTACAACAACATCACCGACCTCCAGGAGTACACAGACGTCGTCACTGCTTACATCACCAAATGCATCGATGATGTAACAGTAACAAAGACCATCACTGTCCGGGCCAATCAAAAGCCGTGGCTGACAGGTGAGGTCCACAGGCTGCTGAAGGCCCGTAACACGGCCTTTAGAGAAGGAGACGAGGAGGGCCTGAGGACAGCCAGAGCCAACCTGTCACGCGGCATCAGAGAGGCCAAGAAGGTGTACTCCAGGAGGATAGCTCATCACTTCAGCGACAGCAGGGATACGCAGAGCCTGTGGCGAGGGATACAGACCATCACGGACTACAAACCCCCACCTCAGACCTGTGACAGCTCCACCCCCCTGCTAAATGAGCTGAATGACTTCTTTGCTCGCTTCGAAGCACACAACAGCACACCTGCACAAAAATCCCCATCCCCTCCCGGCGAACAGGTGCTGTCGCTGTCCCCTGACAGTGTGAGGAGGACACTCAGCAGGATCAACGCTTGCAAAGCTTCTGGTCCTGACAACATTCCTGGTCGCGTGCTGAGTGACTGTGCCGGAGAGCTCACGGATGTCTTCACAGACATCTTCAACATCTCGCTGAGCCAAGCTGTTGTCCCCACATGCTTCAAAACCACCACCATCATCCCTGTCCCGAAGAAGTTGTCGCCCTCCTGTTTCAACGACTACCGTCCGGAAGCACTCACCCCCATCCTCATGAAGTGCTTCGAACGGCTAGTGTTGAAACACATCAAGACTGTCCTCCCACCCTCCCTGGACCCCTTACAGTTTGCTTATCGGCCCAACCGCTCGACCGATGACGCCATCTCCACTGCCCTCCACTCAGCCCTCACACATCTGGACAAAAAAGACTCTTACTTCAGAATGCTGTTCATAGACTTCAGCTCAGCATTCAACACAATCATCCCACAACAGCTCATCACAAAACTGGACCAGCTGGGACTAAACACCTCCCTGTGCAACTGGCCACTGCTGGACTTCCTGACTGGGAGACCTCAGGCAGTTCCGGTCGGCAGGAACACATCCAGCACCACCACACTGAACACGGGGGCCCCCCAAGGATGTGTGCTGAGCCCCCTCCTCTTCACCCTGCTGACCCACAACTGCACACCGTCCCACAGCTCCAACCTCCTCGTCAAGTTCGCCGATGACACAACTGTGGTGGGTCTCATCAGCAACGACGACGAGGCGGACTACAGGAGTGAGGTGAGCCGCCTGGCCTCGTGGTGTGAACACAACAATCTCTCTCTGAATGTGGAAAAGACGAAGGAGATTGTTGTGGACTTCAGGAGAAGACGCCCCCAGTATGCCCCCCTTACCATCAATGGTGCTACGGTGGAGAGGGTAAGCAGCACCAAATTCCTGGGTGTGCACGTCACTGAGGACTTTTCCTGGACCACCAACACCACATCGCTGGCCAAGAAAGCGAACCAGCGCCTCTACTTCCTCCGCAAACTGAGGAAAGCTAGAGCCCTGGCCCCCATCATGCACACCTTCTACAGAGGCACCATTGAGAGCGTCCTGACCAGCAGCATCACCGTGTGGTATGGCGCCTGCTCCACGTCCTGCAGGAAGAACCTCCAGCGCATCGTGAGAGCAGCTGAGAAGATCGTCGGTGCTTCTCTCCCCTCCCTCCACGACCTCTACACCTCCTGCCTCACTCGCAAAGCCCTCTGCATTGCGAGAGACCCCACCCACCCGTCACACAGCCTCTTCAGCCTGCTGCCATCAGGGAGGAGACTGCAGAGTCTGCGGGCCAAGACCAGCAGACTGCGGGACAGCTTCGTCCACCAGGCTGTCAGGATGCTGAACTCTCTCCCTGCCCTACCCCTCCTCCACACAAACACTCAACCTGGACTATAACTTCCCCCCAACACACACACACACACACACACACACACACACACACACACACACACACACACACACACACATACTCCCTGGCTGGACACTGAAATACACCCCGCTTGACAATAAAGCTAACTTTGACTTTGACTTTGACTTTGAAATGAGCTACGTTTAAACCTGTGGGAATATCGACAGTCATGATAGGTGACGGACTGCCACAAGATTACTTCTGAGGCTGAGGCTTTTATTATCTCGACTGGAGCTATAGTGAGAGGATGGTGCATTTACCTGTCCAATTAGGAGGGAGTGTGTTTCTCAATAAGTTATTTTCACACTCCCAGTAAACGTCTGAAAGGGCATGATTAAGTGATGTAACATTAGTCCAATCGTTGACGTAGTAGACAGTAGTAACACACCAATCATCAGGAATTTCACCAACACATGAGCCAGTAGCATCAGTTCTCACTAGACAGGTGTGCTTGTTTTTGACAGGGGTAAAGATTGGTGGGAACGCCGTTGGTGGGTGGGGCCAATGGGTAAGTGTTAACAGGTCTGTTGTCAGAGCTCAAGGACTGTTTAACCAGATGTTGAGCAGTAGTCGGGGGAGGAACTGGTACTGAGTTATTGACAATACTTTGGATTGATTGTGCTTTTGATGGTTGGCTCTACCACCACAAAATTGGTGTTACAATGATCAGTTTTAATGTAACCAATACAGTTATAGCCACTTGAGTGCTACACCTAGTCTCCATAGTGGAGTGTTTTTTGGAGGGTTTTGTCAGTTAAGGTCTGTCCAGACTCTGCTCGGGTTTCATTTCCAGAGTTGTGGTCATTGTCAGTGAGTCAGTCACTTCCTAAGTCAGTCCGAAGCTCAGTCAGTGTTGTCTCACAGTGCACTGTGTGTCTTATGGACCCAGTTGCTCAGTCTGTTTGTGCAGTAGCAAATGGACAGGGCATTTTTCTACCTGTCAAAAACCTACCTCGTGTGGGCTGACATTCATCATGGCATTTGGAGTGGATCTCAGGTTAAGTAGCACTCTCGGGAGGGCTTCCATCCAGGTTTGTTTTGTGTCTGCGCAGACTTTAGCCAATCTTTCTTTAATGGTATGATTATGCTTAATGGTGTGGCTTCAATCCATGAGAATATGAGAAAACATGGATATACACAGACTAAGAGATACATCTTTCCCTCAACTCTGTGATCTGCACCCATGTCAGTGAAATCAATCACTATCTCCTTCCATGGGGCATCAGGAACTGGAAAACCTCTGGTCCTGCCTTGAGTGAAACCTGTGGATTAACCTGATTACAGATTTCACATGACTACTCAAAATATTTAGTCAAGTCTTTAAGGTGGGGGTGTCACCAGTAATGAAAAATGAGAGCTGTTACTTTGAGGTGACACAGTGACCTCTACTGTGGGCGTCTTGGCATAGCAGATTTAGTCGTCCAACTGGTGCTACTATGTTGCCTTCAGGATTTCTCCTGAGCCCTTTATCATCCTTGTGGCTGCTTTTTCTTTCAACGCCTTTTTTTCAGACGGGACAGCTTGTTCTTGCAACTCTCTGATGTTTTGTACACATAGGTCTCAATATGGTTTATCACTTAGTGGTTTTTGTGTCATTTGTGGATTTACATTTGTTACGACTGTAGTCCTTATTTCTGTTACTTTAAAGTGTCTTCTGTGTTTTCCATGATGTGTTTCTGCTGTCCGGTTTATGCAGATGAATGTGTGGCATTGATTGGCGCTGGGCAGCAGCACACGTTCCTCATCTCCCTCTTCTCCCAAGTGGCCACACGTGTTTACTTGGTAGGGGTGGACTGGCAGTTTTTGGTTTAACAGTTTGTTCTCTCCTGTTTTGCTTGTTTAGGGAGGTAAGACTTATGTCTTTTGGTTTCTTTGTTTTTATGAGGCAAGTTATATAAGTGTTCTGGATTTCTTTGAACTGTTTGAATTTGAACAGTCTGAAGTGTTTAAACAACAACAACAAATATCTCCTACTTCAGCATGCTCTATTACTATGTTAGGATGGACTTTTGGACAGGCCCTACATGCAATGCTACATCATAACTCACAGGATAACTGTCCACCATCTTACCTGGGTGTTGTTGACAATACCCACCTAACACAAACACATAAACAGCTAAAGACACCAAAAATAGATCTCAAAAATGTTTCATTTACTTCTCCTAGACAACTATGAGATCTGTGTGAGGCCAAACTGAGATTAAGGTTTATTTCTCCTGTGTCTCAGTTTTTTCTCTGGAGCAATAAGATGCACTAGATCTCAACATAGTCTCCCTGGAAGTTTCAGAAGAGATCTCAACAAGCTCTAATATAATTCTCAGAGTTTCTCATCTTTTGTGTCACTTGGTGATCTCAGGCAGAGAAATCAGAGAGCTCTCTCTATCAACTCAATCTATTCTCATCCCAGCTTCAGTTCATGCATCTCATACTAAGCTCAGACAGAGCAAATGAAGAGCTCTCTACAAGCACTCACTGAATTCTCAGACTTAGATAAATGTTTTGGTTGTTTCTTATCATCTGATATTATGTTGACTTTATTGTAATTTAAATTGTGTATTATTGTATGCAGAATGAATTGATTGAAAATCTATGATTGTAGGCTGAAAAGACCTTTTATTATTATTATTATTTATTTAATTATTTTCTATGAATAATTTTTAAGTATTCCACTGCACGTAATTCATTTTTTCACATCAAACACATTGTAAAATAAAAACAACAACAATGTATTGGTAACCTGAAAGCAATGAAGTTACACTTTCAACATTTCAGCTATATCAAAGTTTAACTGCCCAAAACTCAGACCATTAATGAGTCAATGTAGTATATTCAGATGTATGTATCTTCTCATGTTAAGCCCCAAAGTGACCTTTTTGTGTAACAACAGATTTGCCCACATAAAACTGTTGAGATCACTGACATTTGTCTGGGTATGGCATCACAATACAAACTATTTGTCCATCAACTTGAGATTTTACATTTTCATTAAGGAATTTCAACTAGTTGGAAAAATAATGAGATCTTCTGTTCAAAATAAGGTCACGTCTTTGACTTCATGATATATTTAGTCTCTTTCAAGTTTGTTATCTTATCCTATCTTATGTCTTATCTTATTTATCTGACTATCTGAATCAGTTAAATCATTAATGTAAATTAATCTAAAAATGTGCTGCTTTGGCACTGATGCTTCATGCAGTCTGCAAAGTAGGTATAAGTATAAGGTTGTGTTTTACTAGTTGGTGAAATAAAGACTTACCTCTCTACTATCAAACCTATCTATAACCACTATGGAAGAGCAATATTCATGCTTGACTGGTGTCAGAAATGGAACTTTAGGGACAATGAACTTAGGGATGACAGAAAAAAAGGCACAGATATACAGATACATGAGTTTGCATAGTGGTGCACAAAATATGATATTATTATATTTATTCTGACTGAAAACAGTTGCAGTAATTTAATAATTATACACATATGCAACATTTACCATTAAAAAATGAATAACATAAAGTTGACTAAATCATTATCATAAAGAAAACAATCATGGTTGTAACATTTGTAAGCTGGTGTTATATCTCGTCAAGTCTGTTAATGTGTTTTGTTCACGAGCGTCATGTCTTGTCTTGCACTTCCTGTTTTATTGTGAAACCTAACTCTCCTCTCGTTTCAGGCCCTTGACTTCCCGGTGTGTTTCCCGCCTGTCTGATTGTCTACCCCGCCCTAATTGTCTCCACCTGTTCATTGTTACCTCGTGTATATATAGTCCGCGTCTCCCTTTGTCCTGTGCCAGATTGTCTCGTGCCATGTCTTGTACTGCCTTGCTGTCTAGCTTTCTTGATCCTTGTCTCCTGATTACCTAGTAAGTCTTGTTAGTAGTATTGAGTCATATCTTTGGTTGTTACTTTTCCTCTGAGTTTAAGTTTTGCCTTGCGCCTTTTGTTTGATACTTTTCTCGTAGTCTATTGCCAAATTAGTTTGCTATTTTTCCATTTTGATCCTTAGCGCTTTTGTTTGTACTTTGATTATCTTCCCTTGTTTTGCTATATCATCCTGAGCGATTTAAGTTAATAAATTATTCTTATTTTGAAATCTTTCGCTGCTGTGTGGGTCTGCATTTTTGAGTCCTGATACCTCGTGCCTCCGGGCTTGTCAGTACAATCTGGCCAAAACATGGACTCAGCAGACCCAAGCCTCTTTAAAACAGCCTTAACTGCTCAGGGCAGCCTCCTCTACCAACACGAGGATAAGCTGCGAACTATTCAACATGGGGTTAAGAATCTGTTAGATAGACAAAGCGAATTAGAAGGTATAGCCATGGCACAGATAAAGTTACTCACCGAGCAATGGCACCGGGTGAGCACCCACCTTACAGACACTGCAGCACCCGCTGGGAAGCCCCCCGTCGAGCCAGCCACTCCATCACCGGCCCGCGACCTAACCTGGGGAGCTCCACGCCTTGCCGCGCCGGAGCGGTTTTCCGGAGACTCCGGCAGCTGCAGATCTTTCCTGGTCCAATGCGATTTGCATTTCACACAGTATCCCGGTGCGTATCCTAATGAACATTCAAAGGTGGCGTTCATGATCTCCCACCTGACCGGGAGAGCCTCGGCCTGGGCTACGGCTGAATGGTCGAGGGAATCCTTGATTTGCCAAGATGTTAAGACTTTTTCCAAAACCCTGTCAACCATCTTTGATCACGAGTCGCCAGCCCATGAAGCCTCACGAGCGCTTTTGCGACTGAGGCAGGGCCAGCGAAGAGTCATTGACTATGCCATAGACTTCCGCAGATTGGCAGCCGACAGTGGGTGGAACGGACCCGCATTAAATGATGCCTTCGTCAACGGGATGTCCGAGGGGCTGAAGGATCAGCTGGCTCCCCTGGATCTTCCGGCTGAACTGGAATCCATCATCGCTACGGCCATCCGCATCGATTCCCGTCTGTGCGAGCGGGAGAGGGATCGCCGGAGGGAGAGCGCGCGCCGCGGGGACAGCTACCGACCACCTGCAAGGGAGGAGGGTCGCCGTTTCGGTCCGCCACCAGCACCTCAACCAACTGTGCCCAGCCTGCCACCTCCTGGAGCGGAGGAGCCCATGCAGATTGGAAGCACCAGACTGACTGCGGAAGAGAGGAACCGCCGGCACAAGGAGAACGCATGCTTCTACTGTGGTGAGCAGGGACATCTCCTAGCTACGTGTCAGGTAAAAGAGCAGGCTCACCAGCCGAGAGGAGGGCGTTGGTGAGCCGAAAGCCTGAACATTATCCTCCTCGCATCCTGACCAAGGTAACTCTGTTCATGAACAATAAACTCTGTGATTTTGAAGCACTAATTGACTCAGGGGCTGATGAGAACTTTTTGGACTGGCAAGTGGCCAGGGACTTTCAGGTGGCAGTTAAAAAACTGCCTCAGCCTATAAGTGCTAGTGCATTGAATGGACATTTTCTGTTTCAAATAACCCATTGTACTGAACCATGTGAGCTGACTATAGGTGATGAACATCGTGAATCTATCAATTTCCACCTTTTCCACTCAGCTCAGCACTCACTCATTTTGGGTTATCCATGGCTCCGCAAAAATAACCCCCACATTGACTGGGAAACTGGGAAAATCCTGGGATGGGGGGGGGATTGCGTGACAAACTCTCCTTGTGTCTCTATTCACAGTGTGAACGTCCAGAGCGCAGCAGGTGCTACGATGCCGGAGGACGAGGATGATTGGTACCCGGAGTTGGCTCGGGTGCCGCGGTGCTATTTGGACCTCAAGGAGGTCTTTCATAAAATTAAAGCCACTTCTCTACCGCCTCACAGATCCTCTGACTGCGCCATAGAGCTGCTGTCGGGCGCTCCCATTCCCAAGGGGAGACTTTATTCTCTCTCGGTTCCCGAACGCAAAGCCATGGATGAATACATCCAGGCGTCCCTCAAGTCCGGAATCAGGCCATCATCCTCCCCAGCGGGGGTGGGTTTTTTCTTTGTTGACAAGAAAGATGGCTCTCTCAGACCTTGCATTGACTATAGCGCTCTGAATGATATCACTGTCAAGAATCGTTATCCTCTGCCATTAATGTCATCTGCATTTGAACTGTTACAACAGGCTCAGTGGTTCACCAAACTGGACCTCCGCAACGCTTACCACCTGATCCGCATCCGGGAAGGGGACGAGTGGAAAACCGGGTTTAACACCCTTAGCGGCCACTACGAATACCTGGTGATGCCCTTTGGATTAACTAACGCTCCTGCGGTTTTCCAAGGGTACGTTAATGATGTTTTGAGAGACTACTTAAATGACTTTGTGTTTGTATATCTGGATGATATACTGATCTTCTCCCCCGACTTGGATTCTCACCAGCGTCATGTCCGACTCATACTCTCACGTCTATTAGAACATCACCTATATGTAAAAGCCGAAAAGTGTGAATTTCACACCAACCAAGTTTCCTTTTTGGGTTACATCATTACAAAAAAACAGATTCAGATGGACCCTGAAAAGGTGAGCGCTGTGGCTAAGTGGCCGGTCCCAGCCAACCGTAAAAAATTACAGCAATTTCTTGGGTTTGCTAACTTCTACAGAAAGTTCATCAGGAACTTCAGTACCGTTGCCGCTCCCCTTCATGCTCTAACGTCTGCCAAGTCTGTTTTTCAGTGGTCACCAGGTGCTGACGCTGCCTTCCAGCGCCTGAAGACAGCCTTCACTACCGCCCCAGTCCTCACGGTCCCAGATCCACATCGGCAATTCATGGTGGAAGTGGACGCCTCCAACGAGGGGGTAGGGGCGGTACTGTCTCAACGCTCAGCCAGAGATAATAAGATTCACCCATGCGCATATCTGTCACGTAAGTTAAGCCCGGCCGAGAAAAAATATGACATAGGCAATAGGGAGTTGCTAGCAGTCAAGACCGCACTAGAAGAATGGCGGCATTGGCTGGAGGGAGCAGAACAGCCGTTCTTAGTGTGGACCGACCACAAGAACCTAGAATATATTAAGACGGCTAAAAGACTCAATGCTAGACAGGCCCGTTGGGCACTGTTTTTCAGCCGGTTCCGGTTTACGCTGTCGTACAGACCCGGCTCTCAGAACACCAAACCGGACGCCTTGTCACGTCTGTACGAACCGGAACCGGCCGCCAAGGAACCAGAGACCATCCTACCACTGAACTGTGTGGTAGGAGGAATTACTTGGCAAATAGAAAAGGATGTGCAACAAGCTAATGAGGGTGAGGAACCCCCTGCAGACTGTCCCAGTGACCGGTTGTTCGTACCGGTTCGTCTGAAGTCGCAGGTGATCCATTGGGCACACACGTCCTTGTTAACATGTCATCCGGGGGTTAAACGAAGAGAATTCGTAATCAGGCAAAGATTCTGGTGGTCAACTATGAAAAAAGATGTGTTGGAATATGTTCAGGCATGTGAAGTCTGTTCCAGGAACAAGATTCCCCGGCAAAACCCGACCGGACTCCTCCAGCCGCTACTCATTCCCCAGAGACCTTGGACACATCTCTCGATGGACTTCGTCACGGGGCTGCCCCTCTCAAGAGGTAACACTACAGTACTCACGGTAGTGGACAGATTTTCCAAGATGGCTCACTTTATTGCTTTACCCAAATTGCCCTCAGCTAAAGATACAGCCCTAGTCATGATTAAGGAGGTGTTTCGCATTCACAGGTTTCCCAAAGACATTGTTTCCGACAGAGGACCACAGTTTGTTTCTAACTTCTGGAAAGAATTCTGCCTTATGCTGGGTGCCACTGCTAGTCTGACCTCAGGATACCACCCTCAATCTAATGGCCAAAGTGAACGTATGAACCAAGACCTTGAAACCTGCCTCTGTTGCCTTGTCTCACAAAATCAAACGTCCTGGAGTGACCACCTTACGTGGGTAGAGTATGCACACAACACCTTACCCACTTCGGCTACGGGAATGTCACCTTTCCATATTGTGTATGGCTATCAACCCCCTCTTTTCGAGGTGAATGACCGGGAGGTGACCGTCCCCTCAGCTCACGCACTGGTGAGACGATGCCGACGCATCTGGGCAGCGGCAAGGAGCATGCTGTGAAGGAATCAGGCTCGGGTGAAGACAGCGGCTGATCGTCACCGCAGAGAAGCACAGCAGTATTCTCAGGGCCAGAAGGTCTGGCTGTCCACGAAGGATCTCCCCCTCCATGTACACTCACGTAAACTGGCACCCAGGTTTGTGGGCCCTTTCACCATATCTAAAATCATTAATCCTGTAGCGGTTCGGCTGAAACTTCCCAGATCCATGAAAGTCCATCCCACATTTCATGTGTCCAAAATCAAACCTTTCCGGGAGAGCGCTCTGGTACCCCCCACCGACCCACCTCCACCTCCTCGCCTGGTAGACGGAGGTCCTGTCTACACAGTCAAAAACCTCCTGGCCGTGCGCCGCAGGGGACGGGGCTTCCAGTATCTGGTGGACTGGGAGGGTTATGGTCCTGAGGAGAGATCCTGGGTCCCCACGAGCTTCATCATTGATAAGACTCTGATAACGGACTTCCACAGACGTCATCCTGAGGTTCCTGGGCCGTCAGGAGCCGGCCCTAGATTGGGGGGTACTGTTATATCTCGTCAAGTCTGTTAATGTGTTTTGTTCATGAGCGTCATGTCTTGTCTTGCACTTCCTGTTTTATTGTGAAACCTAACTCTCCTCTCGTTTCAGGCCCTTGACTTCCCGGTGTGTTTCCCGCCTGTCTGATTGTCTACCCCGCCCTAATTGTCTCCACCTGTTCATTGTTACCTCGTGTATATATAGTCCGCGTCTACCTTTGTCCTGTGCCAGATTGTCTTGTACTGCCTTGCTGTCTAGCTTTCTTGATCCTTGTCTCCTGATTACCTAGTAAGTCTTGTTAGTAGTATTGAGTCATATCTTTGGTTGTTACTTTTCCTCTGAGTTTAAGTTTTGCCTTGCGCCTTTTGTTTGATACTTTTCTCGTAGTCTATTGCCAAATTAGTTTGCTATTTTTCCATTTTGATCCTTAGCACTTTTGTTTGTACTTTGATTATCTTCCCTTGTTTTGCTATATCATCCTGAGCGATTTAAGTTAATAAATTATTCTTATTTTGAAATCTTTCGCTGCTGTGTGGGTCTGCATTTTTGAGTCCTGATACCTCGTGCCTCCGGTCTTGTCAGCTGGTGGGTACACTGATTTCACATTTTTTTAAAACGCACAAAAGAAAACTCTTACTGGCATATAATAACTACTGATCTTTCTAACCATGTTATTGGGGTATTTTACGATTATTATAGTTAATGAAAACGAAATGATAGGAGATTGAAATAATGAAGGTATAGAAAATAATTTCAGTTAACTGAAATGAAAATAAAATCGAGGCTCTTCAAAACACAGTAACTAGCTCAAAATGTTCTGTACGTTTACAAAGCTAACTAAAATAAACTCAACTTATAAAGAAAATTATTGAGTAAATTTATTATCTCACTAAAAATGTAGCTATATCCACCTCCGGCTTATTGATGCTGCATCTTTGTATTTGGTGCAAAGATGCTGTGAACTGTGAACCCTGCAGATGATGCAGCCCTAACGTCAACATTTCATTGGAAGAGACAAATGCTGCATCCTTATTGGTTGATTCACAACGGGGGGGCTGGCTTAACGACGTTAAGTCGTAAGTCAAGTTAACGTGTGGAGTTGCCGGGTGGAGGAATGGAGGAGGACGTTGCAGGACGAAAAATAAGGTAAGCAACATCTTTGTTAAACGCAACTTGGGTATAAGTTGGTAAAATTTAGATTGTGAGTATCTATGTTTGTTCTGATACTTTTTGAAGAAACTGGTCGGCATATCTGGCAAATAGTGTAGCTAGCTAGCTAGCAAGGCCATTAGCCACGAACTTGTTTAGCTTAGCTAACGTTAACTTACTGAAGTGACATCTTTGAGGAAAAAATATGAACTTTGGGACTATTTCTACAAGTGGGTCCTAGACAGTCTTGGAGTTACATGAATTGTGTATGACTGGAAAACTTTGTGGTCTCATTGTAGTGAGACCCATTTTCTCTAGCTTCATGCAGCTAACTTAACATTACGTTGACCTAACGTACTCTTTTGCTCGAACATGTCCACTTTTCGTACGCTACTTTTCTCGAGAGGCTGTTTTGTAGGTGGGTCTGCTTCTCTGCTACTGTTAAAAAAAATTAAAAAATACCAATTTACCGTCCCAGTCAGGACAAATGGGAGCCGATGTGCACTGTTTGCAAAGCTGGCACGTACGTTTCAGTGTCAGATAAAGGTGCCGAAAATTCACATGAACACAGAAAAAAAATTATCCCTAAAGATTGAAGTCATATTTTCTGTTTGTTAAAGTAATGTCTCTGTGGGGCTACTGTTTACTATTTACATTATTACAAGAAAAGAAAGTAAGATATATTTTGTTAAAAATGATTGAAGAGGCATTATTTCTATCATTTAATTCCAGAGATTTCAATTTTATTTTTGTACCACTGAGACTTGTTAAAGGGAGATTAATTTTGACATAATCGAGCATGTTGAATAACCTCTGAGAAGCCTATCTGAATTTATAACTTTGGTTATAGAGAGAGATTAGTTTGTTGTATAAGTGAATTTTCTATCCACAGACAAGGCATACTTTAAATATATTGAAGTTATGAGGCATCTTTGAGTAAACTTCGAATATCATTTAAGTATCTCGAGGCAAAGCAGAGTGTCCTCTTTTTTGGAAATCAAAATATGGTCACCCTATTAACATTATAAACATTATAGAGAATTTAGAAGGTGCATCTTTCCAAGATATGTTATCAATAAACAAGGGTTTAGGAGCAAGTCAAGTCAATTTTATTCATATAACAGCAATTCACAACAAAGTTGTCTCAAGACACTTTACATATAGAGTAGGTCTAGATCGCACTCTATAATTAATTTATTTGCATCCAATAATTGTTTAAATTGTAGGAACAAAGGAGCAGTGTCCACAACAGAAGTGCCCAACAACTTATCCTAGAAAAGTGCAATTCTTACAGAAATCATACATTAAAAGTCACAGTCTGGATTTTTGCTGTCTCGTTCCCTTCATACCTCTGTGTCTTACTGTGGTTGGTCTGATGGATTTTAGATGATGTTTTTCAGTTCTTGAGTGGTCTGATATGGTTAAACTTACACAATCTGTGTAACCAAAGATATCAAGAAGTTGTTGTACCAAATTATGAGATATAATGATGTGGTAAAACTAAACAAGTCATTGAACCACCTTTTTAAATAATTAATATGTTTTGTACTTTTATGTTTTATCTAACAGAATAATGGCCCAGCAGGAGCTAATAAAAAAGAGATGCCCAAAAGAGTGCGAAACCCACCGAAGAAGATGAGTTTTTATGAACCAGACCCTGGCTCACCCAGAGATGACCGAGATGGTAATTGAGTTATTATTTTGCTACACATCTTAGCTAATTTTTAAAGTGAAGTTTAAAGTTTTTGACTTACTTTGGACAATATAATAACCAAAATCTCCGACAGTCTCTGGTCTCTTATCACTGGTATTATAATTATTATCAATATATTGGCAGCTTGAGGCACAAATATTGATTTACAGGATTTTTTTTAAAGAAATGTTAAGAAAATGGAGCATAACTCTCACTGAAACTGTGTACATTTTAGTGACAGAATTTTGCAACTCTATTGGTCAAATTATCACTACATAAGGGGCTGGGAGATTGATTTAAAAATGAATAGAATGCATACAGTGCATAAATCAAAAAGAGTTGGATTAGTGAAGAAGGGTGAAGCAAATGCAAAAAGAATAAAGTTAATGCTAGTTGAAGACTAAAGTGAAGAGATACATTTTTAGCTGTGCTAAAGTCTACGAGGATCAGAAATGAGACCAATAAGATATAGTAGCATGTTTGACTGATTTTTAGTCTGTACTGGTTAACCCAAAATCTTCTTTATTTACACTGTGTTCATTTTCAGGACTTTTTGTATTTTTGACCTTTGAAGATGGATACACAGCAAAATGAGTTATAATGCAAATAATGTGGGCAATAATCAAGTGTCTTTAATTGTGCACCATGAAATTGTAATTATGTTTAATATTGATATTTGCAAAGTTCTACTAAATTTTGTTACTTTGGACATTGGGAGTTATTGGGTGCTTAAGCTAAAACTTAAAATCTTTAAACAATTTGGTAAAAATCTTAGCCCATCATGAAATCTGTGGATTGTTTTTTAAACTTGTCTCTTCCTTTTCTTGATTTTGTGATTGCTGCTGTGTCCCTTTAAGGTAATACATCTTTTTTGTCACAGGCGGTGAGCACCTGGAGGCATTAAAAACTTTTCTCGACAAGTTGGAACAGATCCAACCTCAGGCTGGTGTTTGGGCTCCAAAAAACAGATCTTGGAAGCAAGAGCTGTATCCAGAAAGTGGCCTCTTCTTGTCCTCTACTCGCCTGGCTACAATCCATGCAGGAGCAAAGAAGGACTGCCTTCGCTTATTCCACCTTCTTTTGGATGAACTCTTTACTGCAGAGGAGTGCCGAAATGCTGTGGCATTTGGGGAACACAGAAAAGTGCCAGATGGGAAGACAGTCCTGGATAAGTTCAAAGTCAATGGGATTCTAAGTAAGTATATTGCTCATTTGGTAGTTAGCAATTTAGGAAAGTTTTTCACAGTTTTACTGAATTTCCTCATGTGTGAACTATAGAGATATTACAATGTGAATTTTGTGATATCAGGATAAAAAAAGTTCTTAATACTGTTGTGGTAACATCTGAATCCTTATGCAATTTGTAATTTGTGCTTTCTTTTCCTTTATTCTTGCAGCTTACATCATGCGCTGTAGTGCACTGGATGGTTGGACACCGGTTGAGAAAAGTGAGGTCAAAAAAGCCTTTATAAACAAATGCCGCATGAGGGCCACAACACCATAATTTATTGGATGTGGCATACCAAGAGACATTTGCTGAAATCACCATGTCCAAAAAAGCCCTTGTATGCAAATGCTGCATGTTGGCCTTGAAGCCCTCAAGTTGTTCAATGTTGTGCATTGTTGTAAAGTTGTGCTAGCACTGCTCAAAACACTGTTAGACTGTTAGTGTTTTAAAAACACAATTTCACTGAAAGGAGGCACTTTTATAGTTAATATTTTATAATGACAATGAAAATAGCTTTTGCTGTCTTTAAAGCGATATTCCATCGTTCAAGCATAATCCACTCAATATGTATCACCTCTATGCTGATGTGAGGATGGGTGAAGATCTTCATTTCCGTTTCAGCAGAAAACAGCCTTGCAGCTAATTAAAGTGAACGGTGTAAATGGCACCCCTTGCGGTTAAATTTTAATGTTGCGGCTCACAGACACATGGATTACACCACATGAGCAGGATGGAGACATTTTATGTTTGTTTTGTATTCTTTTTTTTTACATTTTATCCGTGGTCACCATTCACTCTAATTAGCTGCAAGGCTGTTTTCTGCTGAAACTCCAGGATTGTTTTGTGAACTGAAGGTCTTCACCCATCCTCACATCGGCATAGAGGTGAGTACATATTGAGTGGATTATGCTTGAATGACGGAATATCATTTTAAACTGTCTTTAACTTTGTTGTTAACATTATTGTTATTGTTAACGTTATTACAATTAGTTGAAATACTCAAAACACACAGTCATTAATTGTGCTCCTGTACAAAATTGAGTACTCCTGTGTTGAATTTGAATAAAGATTCAGATTCAGATTCAGATTTATTTATTCTTCGTAAGAGGGAAATTAATTTGTTTGTCAGCTCATCTGCCTTTTGGTATAGAATTATAAAGCCTGATGGCTGTGGGTAGATCTTCTGTATACCTGAGTGAAAAGAAAGGAGTATCCAAATGCTGAATCAGTGTATGTCAACATAAAAAAAACCTCCCACTTTCAAGCTGTACTTTGATCATGTACTTTGACAGCCCGGAGAACATCCACCATAAGCAACAACAGTTATCATGACTTGTGTAAAGTGTAAGAGTTGCGTCGCATTAAAAAGGCACTCGACATAGTATTTTACTTCCATAAAGTGTAAAGGAATAGTGAGAGTCAAAGCAGCAGAGGCCCAGATATCCTGTCTTTTAGTCCTGAATATGAGTCAGACAAACACTGCATCCTACATTTCCCATGATGCAACACAGTGGTATCTTTCCTGAATACCCTCCCCCCGATGTCTGTCAAACGCCTCGCCTCCAGTTTGTAATATAGGATTTCGTTGTATCAGTGCCCAAGTCCAATGTAATCCTGGTGACATCACTATTACATCATGAGGGTTATTTTCTCACCCTTGACGAATCTCCTCTATGAGGAGTACACACACAAACAAAACACTTTTATGATTTTTTTGAGAGTGAAAAATGGTCCTGATTGATGTCCTGAATTTCAGTCTGTTGCCAGCATTGTTCACATCTGCTCTTCAACCACAAGATGGCAGTAGTAAGCCATACTGAGACACTCACATGGGGCTCCAGTTCATCAGTAACCCAGGTTCTGATCCAACACACTAGTTAACCAGGTCCTGTGTTTCTAATGGCTCCGCTGTGGACATTTTGTCCCCGTGCCGCAGGGGACTCAGCTGATGTCACTTTTCATACGTGGCTGGAGAGCAGCTTAGCCTGAAGCTGTTCAAAGCTTCTGATGCTGTCTTTGACAACAAATAACACTCCCTGTGGGTCAGCTTAGGGCAGCTGGTTGCCATAATGCATGTCATAATACACCAGATCTGTTTGCACTCACATGGCCAATCCCCACTGACTTGTCCAATAAGATGTATTACTACAGAGCAAATCCAGCTCATATGGCAAGTACACAACATGCATACAGCTTGAGCTAAAACACTGCACCGGTGCAGCCAAGTACACTTAAGGAGAAAATGATGTACAGCACAACATCAAGAAATACAAGTTCTGATGCTGAGAGGCCAATAACATCTGGATGTTTTACAAGCTATCAGCACTGTGTGTTAATGAATACAGTTTACAGACTTCTACTCAGTGATTCGATATACACTCACCGGCCACTTTATTAGGTACACCTTAACACAAATTTCTAATCAGCCAATCACATGGCAGCAACTCAATGCATTTAGGCATGTAGACATGGTTAAGACGATCTGCTGCAATTCAAAGCGAGCATCAGAATGGGGAAAAAAGATGATTTAAGTGACTGTGACGTGGCATGGTTGTCGGTGCCAGACGGGCTGGTCTGAGTATTTCAGAAACTGCTGATCTACCGGGATTTTCACACACAACCATCTCCAGGGTTTACAGAGAATGGTCCTGTAGGGTTTGGATGTGCTCAACCTCTACAAACTGGATGAACCAGCCAGAATCAAAGGGCACAACAGGATGGAATAATGAGAGCAGCCGACCAGCAATAAGTTTTTTTCCAGAGCTCTAGGTTTTTACTTATTGTCACACACATAAAACACACAGCTCACAAAAAAACAGCAGGGCAAAAGAGTCACCAAGGTGCAGGTAATCACCTGGCTTTTATAGCCACTCTCCTCCCACCCCAGTGACACTGTGACCTGCCCACACTTAACCCAAAACACACGCATATATATATGTATAATTTAACACACTGACACTTATTCTACACAATGCAAATAACTACAGCCTGACAAAGTTAACAAAACCACCTAATACTCGAAAGAAACACTAAACAACGACCAAACTCAACAAAAATCCCCCTACAACCCCTCCCCTCTCTCCTCTCTGAGCCCCCTGCTTAACCTAATTAGGTAAATGGCAACTGCTGGTCTGCTGCGGCCGCATCTTCATGTGTGCACTCCATGCAGCACGCCCCTAAAGTCGATCTCAGAGAGAGGGCAGTTAACTAGTGTCTTTTACAACAAACAAAACAAAGAAACTTGCTGTGTCAGTCTGTATTTGTCAATGTGCCTGTTTCACTCTTAGTGAGGGGGATGCTTCCCAGCTCCCTCACAGGTCCGAAAAAGAGAAAATATCTGGTGAGCGGCAGTTCTGTGTGCGAAAATGCCTTGTTGATGCCAGAGGCCAGAGGAGAATGGCCAGACTGGTTCGAGTTGATAGAAAGGCAACAGTAACTCAAATAACCACTCGTTATGAAATGAAAAGCATGAAAGCATGGATCCATCCTGCCTTGTATCAACGGTTCAGGCTGCTGCTGGTGGTGTAATGGTGTGGGGGATATTTTCTTGGTACACTTTAGGCCCCTTAGTACCAATTGAGCATCGTTTCAATGCCACAGCCTACCTGAGCATTGTTGCTCACTGTTCACTGTACTCAAATGGCCTCCACAGTCACCAGATATCAATCCAATAGAGCACCTTTGGGATGTGGTGGAAGGGGAGATTTGCATCATGGATGTGCAGCTGACAAATCTGCAGCAACTGCGTGATGCTATCATGTCAATATGGACCAAACTCTCTGAGGAATGTTTCCAGTACCTTGTTGAATCTATGCCGCGAAGGATTAAGGCAGTTCTGAAGGAAAAAGGGGGTCCAACCTGGTACTAGCAAGGTGTACCTAACAAAGTGGCCGGTGAGTGTAGTTCAGAGGTTGTGGGCGAGGTGTGACAAAAAGAGAAGTCAACTGAGGTGATTCCTCTGAATGACACCTAGGTTGTTGTTTCTTTAATAAATGCATGAAGACATTCAAGTGAATAATGTGGATTTGATTCAAATTCATTCAAACACAAGAATTTTTCCCACCTGTTAGTGTTTCTCTGCAGACACAGGATATGTATGGGGAACATGCACCATGAACATTCTCACAGGGACCATTGCAAAACAATTTGACTTGTACAACCCTGATTCCAAAAAAAGTTGTGTAAAATGTCAATAAAAACACAAGTCAATCATTTGCAAACATGCTGTGTCTACTGACTATATTGTTTTACAAAGTGTTCCTGAGCCCATGTAGTAATCTCCTTTATCCATCAAGATGAATTCTAATAACTTTTCTGATTCCTCAATGTTTCATGTAGTGTCGTCATTGGTCATTTCAGCCATTTCTCTAATGCAGGACCTTTAACTTTAACTTAACAACATGGTCCTGTGAGGCCTGAATCCTTCGGTTATCAAGTTGCCTTATTTAACCCTGACAAGCTCAAATCAGGCTTGACGACATCCTCAGACCTGAAAATGGCATTCACAAGACATCCAGGTTGTTTTTCGATCCACCATCAATTTCTGTCCTCAGCTTTTATCACATTACTGAAGAGAAATCTCTGTACAAGAGAAACAATCGCTTTCAAATGCTTTTCTTTTGCAAAAACCTTTCATGGTGGGAAAAAGGTTTGAAAACACTGAAGGAAACTCTGGTAAGTCAATCAAACTGTGTTCATATAAGACTGTCAAAGTCAGACTTATAAAGTGCGGCATCGTTCCAAAACCTTCAATATTTCAATAAAAAAACAAGCAAGAGCTGTTGAATAATGAGAAAAGCATCAACCATCAGTAATCCCAGTATTATAATCCACTACTCTGTGGCCAATTTACACCGTCCATCAATACATCAGTCATATTTTACACAATGTATGACACGCTGTGACTGTGTTGTCCTGCTTAAAGCTCACAGGCTCCACAGTCAGTCACGTATTGATCCATATTTTGGCAAACCTGTGTGCACACAACACACTGAGGATGTCTGAACAGAGTGAGGATGTGGATTCTGCTGCAGGAGCTTTTCAAACAAGCTTCCGACCACGGTTCTTTGTGCTGTTGGTGAGGAAGGAAACAAATGACTTTTACAACAACTACAGGAGGTGAGCGTTTCAATTAGAGATGGGATTTATGGCTCTTAGAGGGAAGCCGGATCTTGGTGAGCCGTTCCTTTCAAAGAGCCGTTCAAAAAACTGGCTCCTTTGGCTCATTTTTATATTTATTAAGTTTTAAGAAGGCAGTCTGGCCTTAACTCGTTTTATCTTGGAAATAACCACTGGGAGGAATGAATTTAGATGTCCCACCAATAGGTTGATTACAGTAATTGTAATAAATGAATACAACTCAACATATTTAGTTTCAGCTTGTGTAAAAACTAAAGTGGTATAGGGCAATGGGTTTCCACGCCATTTGCGAGAAGTAAAGCCAACTAATTGAGGTTAAGAGTGTAGTAAAGGTGAAATAGTTGGTTGAAATGTTTAACAGGGGTGCCAGATGAGGTGACAAAAGCTTTCCTTCTCCAGCCACACATGTCTAAATGTCGAGCTTGCAATGCATGGGCTGAGTCAGTAGTGTCAGTTCTGTCCAGCAGCATGATTGAGCTGATGGGAATACACTGGACTTTGAATCAATGGTAGGAGTGTTTAAAATAAATTGGATAAAAGCTTTTATGTCACAGACAGAATCAGTTTGGTTCCACATACCCAGAAGTATTTTTAAGAAAATCGGAGGGTTGGATTTTGTGTTAAAATGTGACTTTGAAACTACAAAACTGCCTGTGAAGTTGTCTGAATTTCATAAACAAGTATTACACTATTGGAAGATGATATTTTCCCATAATTTTACTCCACATAGTTCCACATTGTGGAATAACAGAACAATTACGATAAATAGGAAATCTATATTCAGACAGGATTGGTTTGATGAAAAGGTGATTTTTGTTAAAGATATAATGGATCATCAAGGAAATCTCTTACATTTTAATACCTTTAAAGAAAAATTTGATATTCAGTGTTCTTATAGAGAATTCAGCAGAATATGCAAAGCAATACCTCTTGCTATAATACATTTAATACAAAACACAGTCTCTCAATCAAGAATACAAGTGTACATACCAGAGTTAAAAATTGACCAATTGCATATTAGTGATAGAAAATGCAACAACCAATTTATTAGAAAAGCTGTAAATTTTTTCATGATTATACTAAAACTGCCAAAATTAAAATAAACAACGTTTTATGTAGCACAGATAAGTACTTCAAATATTTAAAATGGCCAATTCCACCAAAAGTAAAAGAAGTACAATATAAAATTATTAATAGTTATTACCCTGCGGCAGAAACCCTGAAAAAAAGATTTGGATTTGAGGTCGAAGCCTGCGTTTTCTGTCTGGAGGAACCTGAAACTATTGAACATCTCTTCTATTCATGTAGAGTCACGAGGCAATTTTGGCAGAACCTGCATACCTGGTCAAGTTCTACAATAGAGAACATCACACCTTTTGATATGAATCAAATCCTAATATACAGAAATGACACCGCTAAAGAAATATCTGATATGATCAATATTATCATGATTATGGGAAAATATCATTTACATACATGTAAATGGAAAAAATCAAAGACCTTCACTAATATCCTTAAAAAATGAACTAAAAATCTTGTTATCCTCTCTGGTACTTTTAGCTGAAAAATATGGTCCAATACAAGAACTTTGCAACAACCTGTCACAACTTTTAATGCCTTAAATGACTGTAATGGAAACGTCTTCATGTGTCCTTAAGCAGCACTTTCATGGGTTTGAACTGTGAATGTAATGGGAAGAAGGACTGTCTCATGGCAAAAGATGGACTGCCTGCTTTATTTAGTTATTTAGTTTATTTTCTATACCATGTTCATTTCTAATATGTCTTGGTTAATATATAGAATTTTATTTGCCTTGCACTTGTTTATGTTTCTGTAAGAAGTCATAGTGGAGATACGTACTGGAATGTATAAATATTGTCAAGTTCAATAAAGTTGGAAAAAAAAATCTAAAAAAAAAAAGATTGAGCTGATGGTGTGTGCTGGCGTGCGCCATGTGGGGCGGTTGCTAGGCAACGCAGGACCTTTAAGAGCAGCTGCCAGAGCAGTGAGAGCCTAGAGACGGCTGATTTTAGTCAATAAAAAATGTGTATATGTGTAGGTGTGTGTGAGCGTGTGTGTGCGTGTGAATGTGCTTGCGCGCGAGTGCGGGCGCGCGTGTTTGTGTGTGTGTGCGCATGTACATGTACATGTGCGGGTGATCTCAGGAGCTCCAACAACATTCAGCCCAGGGACTGCGAGCCACGAACCAGAGAGCAATCTCCGGGGCTCTAAGCAGTTCTGCACCGAAAACTGTGAGCAGACAACAGAGACCTGGCGCAATTCCATCATCAGCTTGGACAGGCTCGCGTCCTCTCTGGGACGCTCGACCCAGAGAGTCCAACAATACCTCACAGACCAATTGAATCCGGAAAGGAACCAACGGGGTCTGGCAAACAGCTCAGAAGCATTTGTTTCGGCAAACCGGTTGATGCAAATTAATGTGTGGCATTGCTGAGAGCTGATTGGGTGATTGGTTTTCGGTCCTGGCTAGCGGATTGGCTGTCTTTAATCTAAGATGGCGGCCGGCCCTGGTCTGTTGCTGCCCAGCGCCGGCCACCATCTTGGATCTGTTTAAACACGGTAGCCAGGAGAGACAACCAATCCGCTGGCCAGGACCGAAACACATCTGCCAATCAGCTCTCAGCAATGCCACGCAATAATTTGCATAAACCGGACAGCCGAAACAAATGCTTCTGAGCTGTGCCAGACTCCGTTGGTTCCTTTCCGGATTCAATTGGTCTGTGAGGTATTGTTGGACTCTCTGGGTCGAGCGTCCCAGAGAGGACACGAGCCTGTCCAAGCTGATGATGGAATTGCGCCAGGTCTCTGTTGTCTGCTCACAGTTTTCGGTGCAGAACTGCTTAGAGCCCCGGAGATTGCTCTCTGGTTCGTGGCTCGCAGTCCCTGGGCTGAATGTTGTTGGAGCTCCTGAGATCACCCGCACATGTACATGTACATGCGCACACACACACAAACACGCGCGCCCGCACTCGCGCAAGCACATTCACACGCACACACACGCTCACACACACCGACACATATACACATTTTTTATTGACTAAAATCAGCCGTCTCTAGGCTCTCACTGCTCTGGCAGCTGCTCTCAAAGGCCTGCGTTGCCTAGCAACCGCCCCACATGGCGCACGCCAGCACACACCATCAGCTCAATCTTTTTTTTTTAGATTTTTTTTTCCAACTTTATTGAACTTGACAATATTTATACATTCCAGTCCGTATCTCCACTATGACTTCTTACAGAAACATAAACAAGTGCAAGGCAAATAAAATTCTATATATTAACCAAGACATATTAGAAATGAACATGATATAGAAAATAAACTAAATAACTAAATAAAGCAGGCAGTCCATCTTTTGCCATGAGACAGTCCTTCTTCCCATTACATTCACAGTTCAAACCCATGAAAGTGCTGCTTAAGGACACATGAAGACGTTTCCATTACAGTCATTTAAGGCATTAAAAGTTGTGACAGGTTGTTGCAAAGTTCTTGTATTGGACCATATTTTTCAGCTAAAAGTACCAGAGAGGATAACAAGATTTTTAGTTCATTTTTTAAGGATATTAGTGAAGGTCTTTGATTTTTTCCATTTACATGTATGTAAATGATATTTTCCCATAATCATGATAATATTGATCATATCAGATATTTCTTTAGCGGTGTCATTTCTGTATATTAGGATTTGATTCATATCAAAAGGTGTGATGTTCTCTATTGTAGAACTTGACCAGGTATGCAGGTTCTGCCAAAATTGCCTCGTGACTCTACATGAATAGAAGAGATGTTCAATAGTTTCAGGTTCCTCCAGACAGAAAACGCAGGCTTCGACCTCAAATCCAAATCTTTTTTTCAGGGTGTTAGAGCCATTTTTTGGGTTATGTGTATTTGTGTTTATTTTTTGTTTTCTTGTCTGGAAGCCACAGTAGGGGGCGCTCTGCACTGTGGGGGGCAGAAATGATTAAATAGAGTAAGAGGTAATTACTCAGCAGGTGTGCTGCTGAATGAGAGAGAGAGAGCAAACAGTTTTTTGACCGTCACGTCACGCCACGCCACGCCACGCCACGCCACGCCACGTCACGTCGGATTGTGTTTGTCGCCTTTGTTTATGCGTTGTGACAAATTATGTGAGCCTTTTTGTTTGTATGCACAGTTCAGTATCGGCGCATAGTGTCAAGAACGTAAATCTATAAATAAATGTTGATGATTGCAAACGAGTGTTGGATTCATTGGACCCGGAAGACGACGGACGCGTCAATTACAAGTTCCAGCAGGTAGCAGCAGCCCCTCAGTGACTTAGGTTCGTTTTTGTTATTTTGTTAAGAACAAGTCACTATACAGGGTTTCTTACTTTTGGTGGAATTGGCCATTTTAAATATTTGAAGTACTTATCTGTGCTACATAAAACGTTGTTTATTTTAATTTTGGCAGTTTTAGTATAATCATGAAAAAATTTACAGCTTTTCTAATAAATTGGTTGTTGCATTTTCTGTCACTAATATGCAATTGGTCAATTTTTAACTCTGGTATGTACACTTGTATTCTTGATTGAGAGACTGTGTTTTGTATTAAATGTATTATAGCAAGAGGTATTGCTTTGCATATTCTGCTGAATTCTCTATAAGAACACTGAATATCAAATTTTTCTTTAAAGGTATTAAAATGTAAGAGATTTCCTTGATTATCCATTATATCTTTAACAAAAATCACCTTTTCATCGAACCAATCCTGTCTGAATATAGATTTCCTATTTATCGTAATTGTTCTGTTATTCCACAATGTGGAACTATGTGGAGTAAAATTATGGGAAAATATCATCTTCCAATAGTGTAATACTTGTTTATGAAATTCAGACAACTTCACAGGCAGTTTTGTAGTTTCAAAGTCACATTTTAACACAAAATCCAACCCTCCGATTTTCTTAAAAATACTTCTGGGTATGTGGAACCAAACTGATTCTGTCTGTGACATAAAAGCTTTTATCCAATTTATTTTAAACACTCCTACCATTGATTCAAAGTCCAGTGTATTCGCATCAGCTCAATCATGCTGCTGGACAGAACTGACACTACTGACTCAGCCCATGCATTGCAAGCTCTACATTTAGACATGTGTCGCTGGAGAAGGAAAGCTTTTGTCACCTCATCTGGCACCCCTGTTAAACATTTCAACCAACTATTTCACCTTTACTACACTCTTAACCTCAATTAGTTGGCTTTACTTCTCGCAAATGGCGTGGAAACCCATTGCCCTACACCACTTTAGTTTTTACACAAGCTGAAACTAAATATGTTGAGTTGTATTCATTTATTACAATTACTGTAATAAACCTATTGGTGGGACATCTAAATTCATTCCTCCCAGTGGTTATTTCCAAGATAAAATGAGTTAAGGCCAGACTGCCTTCTTAAAACATAATAAATATTAAAATGAGCCAAAGGAGCCAGTTTTTTTGAACGGCTCTTTGAAAGGAACGGCTCACCAAGATCGGGCTTCCCTCTAAGAGCCATAAATCCCATCTCTAATTAAACGCTCACCTCCTGTAGTTGTTGTAAAAGTCATTTGTTTCCTTCCTCACCAACAGCACAAAGAACCGTGGTCGGAAGCTTGTTTGAAAAGCTCCTGCAGCAGAATCCACATCCTCACTCTGTTCAGACATCCTCAGTGTGTTGTGTGCACACAGGTTTGCCAAAATATGGATCAATACGTGACTGACTGTGGAGCCTGTGAGCTTTAAGCAGGACAACACAGTCACAGCGTGTCATACATTGTGTAAAATATGACTGATGTATTGATGGACGGTGTAAATTGGCCACAGAGTAGTGGATTATAATACTGGGATTACTGATGGTTGATGCTTTTCTCATTATTCAACAGCTCTTGCTTGTTTTTTTTATTGAAATATTGAAGGTTTTGGAACGATGCCGCACTTTATAAGTCTGACTTTGACAGTCTTATATGAACACAGTTTGATTGACTTACCAGAGTTTCCTTCAGTGTTTTCAAACCTTTTTCCCACCATGAAAGGTTTTTGCAAAAGAAAAGCATTTGAAAGCGATTGTTTCTCTTGTACAGAGATTTCTCTTCAGTAATGTGATAAAAGCTGAGGACAGAAATTGATGGTGGATCGAAAAACAACCTGGATGTCTTGTGAATGCCATTTCTAGGTCTGAGGATGTCGTCAAGCCTGATTTGAGCTTGTCAGGGTTAAATAAGGCAACTTGATAACCGAAGGATTCAGGCCTCACAGGAACATGTTGTTAAGTTAAAGTTAAAGGTCCTGCATTAGAGAAATGGCTGAAATGACCAATGACGACACTACATGAAACATTGAGGAATCAGAAAAGTTATTAAAATTCATCTTGATGGATAAAGGAGATTACTACATGGGCTCAGGAACACTTTGTAAAACAATATAGTCAGTAAACACAGCATGTTTGCAAATGATTGACTTGTGTTTTTATTGACATTTTACGCAACTTTTTTTGGAATCAGGGTTGTACAAGTCATATTGAAGATTTACATAATACCCACAGCAACAAAAGTCAAATTGTTTTGCAATGGTCCCTGTGAGAATATTCATGGTGCATGTTCCCCATACATATCCTGTGTCTGCAGAGAAACACTAACAGGTGGTAAAAATTCTTGTGTTTGAATGAATTTGAATCAAATCCACATTATTCACTTGAATGTCTTCATGCATTTATTAAAGAAACAACAACCTAGGTGTCATTCAGAGGAATCACCTCCGTTGACTTCTCTTTTTGTCACACCTCGCCCACAACCTCTGAACTACACTCACCGGCCACTTTGTTAGGTACACCTTGCTAGTACCGGGTTGGACCCCCTTTTTCCTTCAGAACTGCCTTAATCCTTCGCGGCATAGATTCAACAAGGTACTGGAAACATTCCTCAGAGAGTTTGGTCCATATTGACATGATAGCATCACGCAGTTGCTGCAGATTTGTCAGCTGCACATCCATGATGCAAATCTCCCCTTCCACCACATCCCAAAGGTGCTCTATTGGATTGATATCTGGTGACTGTGGAGGCCATTTGAGTACAGTGAACAGTGAGCAACAATGCTCAGGTAGGCTGTGGCATTGAAACGATGCTCAATTGGTACTAAGGGGCCTAAAGTGTACCAAGAAAATATCCCCCACACCATTACACCACCAGCAGCAGCCTGAACCGTTGATACAAGGCAGGATGGATCCATGCTTTCATGCTTTTCATTTCATAACGAGTGGTTATTTGAGTTACTGTTGCCTTTCTATCAGCTCGAATCAGTCTGGCCATTCTCCTCTGGCCTCTGGCATCAACAAGGCATTTTCGCCCACCGAACTGCCGCTCACCAGATATTTTCTCTTTTTCTGACCATTATCTGTAAACCCTGGAGATGGTTGTGTGTGAAATTCCCAGTAGATCAGCAGTTTCTGAAATACTCAGACCAGAACACGTTCACAGTCACTTAAATCACCTTTCTTCCCCATTCTGATGCTCGGTTTGAACTGCAGCAGATCGTCTTAACCATGTCTACATGCCTAAATGCATTGAGTTGCTGCCATGTGATTGGCTGATTAGAAATTTGTGTTAAGGTGTACCTAATAAAGTGGCCGGTGAGTGTGTATGGAATCACTCAGTAGAAGTCTGTAAACTGTATTCATTAACACACAGTGCTGATAGCTTGTAAAACATCCAGATGTTATTGGCCTCTCAGCATCAGAACTTGTATTTCTTGATGTTATGCTGTACATCATTTTCTCCTTAAGTGTACTTGGCTGCTCCGGTGCAGTGTTTTAGCTCAAGCTGTATGCATGTTGTGTACTTTCAGGTATTGCATTGCATTCAGGTGCCATATGAGCTGGATTTGCTCTGTAGTAATACATCCAATCTTATTGGACAAGTCAGTGGGGATTGGCCATGTGAGTGCAAACAGATCTGGTGTATTATGACATGCATTATGGCAACCAGCTGCCCTAAGCTGACCCACAGGGAGTGTTATTTGTTGTCAAAGACAGCATCAGAAGCTTTGAACAGCTTCGGGCTAAGCTGCTCTCCAGCCACGTATGAAAAGTGACATCAGCTGAGTCCCCTGCGGCACGGGGACAAAATGTCCACAGCGGAGCCATTAGAAACACAGGACCTGGTGAACTAGTGTGTTGGATCAGAACCTGGGTGAGTGATGAACTGGAGGCCCATGTGAGTGTCTCAGTATGGATTAATACTGCCATCTTGTGGTTGAAGAGCAGATGTGAACAATGCTGGCAACAGACTGAAATTCAGGACATCAATCAGGACCATTTTTCACTCTCAATAAAATCATAAAAAGGGTTTTGTTTGTGTGTGTACTCCTCATAGAGGAGATTCGTCAAGGGTGAGAAAATAACCCTAATGATGTCATAGTGATGTCACCAGGATTACATTGGACTTGGGCACTGATACAACGAAATCCTATCTTACAAACTGGAGGCGAGGCGTTTGACAGACATCGGGGGGAGGGTATTCAGGAAAGATACCACTGTGTTGCATCATGGGAAATGTAGGATGCAGTGTTTTTGGAGTCTGACTCATATTCAGGACTAAAAGACAGGATATCTGGGCCTCTGCTGCTTTGACTCTCACTATTCCTTTACACTTTATGGAAGTAAAATACTATGTCGAGTGCCTTTTTAATGCGACGCAACTCTTACACTTTACACAAGTCATGATAACTGTCGTTGCTTATGGTGGATGTTCTCCGGGCTGTCAAAGTACATGATCAAAGTACAGCTTGAAAGTGGGAGGTTTTTTTTATGTTGACATACACTGATTCAGCATTTCCAAAGGGAGTGAATTACATGAATTTTTAATCACTGAGGAAGTTTCACATATATTCCTCAAAAGGAGAAACAAAATAAATATCACATGGGTTGAAGCTCCCTCACAGACATGTCATTTCATCAGATGAGGCACAGTTGTGGCCTGAAATGGCTCTGCTACTGCAATTTGTAACAGGCACATCACATTGATCCATGCTGCAGTAATAATGTACATCATCATTATTTTGTGGGGTTGTCAGCTTCTTTGAAAGAAAACAACTTAACCTGGAATTCCTTCGCTCATTATGAAATGCTTCTATTAATAAAAGACCTATTTTGGCCTTGCCAAACCTAAATAGCATAACTCACCTATACGTTTGTCTTTAAAACGATGACAACGTTCAGACACGAGGGAGGGAGACAATCAACACTGGTTTGTGGAGGAGTACACTCATAGATATTACTCTGGGTTTTAAAAACAGATGTCAATGCATTGCTATAAAGGTTCACAGGTAGCTTTTTTTGTACTTGGTTGGTCCGATGGCAGTGAGGTTTTAATTGATTGCTACATGAGTTACAGAACCTCTACGGTTCTTCTCTCCCCTCCCTCATCGCCGACCTTGACGAGCCTTTTGACCATTTCACTTAAATGAATTAATAATGAATTGAAAGAACACCCCATCATAAAAGTCAAATAAAATAAGATAACACTTTATTAATCCCACGCCGGGGATATTCAATTGTTATATGCAGCAAACAATAAAAGATAGTCAACAAAAAAGCTACACAGAATAAAGAATAGAAAAACAGCTATGTATATGAACATTACAAACAATACAAAGAGGCTTTTGAACAACTTGTTCAAACAACATGTGGCTGCCAAAAAGAAAAAAGAAATGACTCAATAAATAAATCAATATGCCATTAGTAGAACAAATTCAATGCAATAGACAATAAAATACATTTTAAAAAATCAACAATATATAAACAGAAACAAATACAATCAACTACAGAAGGCTATGCATATTACATACAAAGAGTATACAAATAAAAAGAAAAAATCCACTTTACTTCCCCGTACTTATTTGTGTATTTTGTTTTTCCATTTCTTGTGCATTTCTGCTGAATGATGGAAATAACAGTACTGTCCCATAAAGTGTGTCATCTATGGTCTGATGGACATCTGAGTGTATAAATTGAATGGACATGCCTTGCTTATGGCAGATCTATGCCATAGATGTAAAACACTACATGTGATGTGTCACAGCGACTTGCCATTTGGAGATTGTAAATTACAAATCCCACCATGGAGAAGGGCCCTAGTCTGCCTCTGATTGGCTAGTACCTTTGTTGGTTGGGTTGGTAAGGTTTAGGCATGAGGAGTGATGATTGTTACCCAGCTGACTAACTGTTTGTAGTTTTAGAGCCAAATGAAATCTCTTATCTACTCTATAACGATGTGTGGAAAGGGACGGCAGCCCCCTGGTGTCTTTAGCTGTTTTGTGTTAGGTGGGTATTGTCAACAACACCCAGGTAAGATGGTGGACAGTTATCCTGTGAGTTATGATGTAACATTGCATGTAGGGCCTGTCCAAAAGTCCATCCTAACATAGTAATAGAGCATGCTGAAGTAGGAGATATTTGTTGTTGTTGTTTAAACACTTCAGACTGTTCAGATTCAAACAGTTCAAAGAAATCCAGAACACTTATATAACTTGCCTCATAAAAACAAAGAAACCAAAAGACATAAGTCTTACCTCCCTAAACAAGCAAAACAGGAGAGAACAAACGGTTAAACCAAAAACTGCCAGTCCACCCCTACCAAGTTAACACGTCAATATGATTTTTACAATAGCCCAACAAAGTGTGGCCGCTTGGGAGAAAAGGGAGATGAGGAACGTGTGCTGCTGCCCAGCGCCAGCCGCCATCCTGGATCTCTTTAAGGAGAGAGACAGCCAATCCGCTGGCCAGGACAGAAACCAATCTCCCAATCAATGACACACATTCATCTGCATAAACCAGACAGCAGAAACACATCATGGAAAACACAGAACACACCTTAAAGTAACAGAAATAAGGACTACAGTCATAACAAATGTAAATCCACAAATGACACAAAAACCAGTAAGTGATAAACCATATAGAGACCTATGTGTACAAAACATCAGAGAGTTGCAAGAACAAGCTGTCCCGTCTGAAAAACAGGCGTTGAAAGAAAAAGCAGCCACAAGGATGATAAAGGGCTCAGGAGAAATCCTGAAGGCAACATAGTAGCACCAGTTGGACGACTAAATCTGCTATGCCAAGATGCCCACAGTAGAGGTCACTGTGTCACCTCAAAGTAACAGTTCTCAATTTTCATTACTGGTGGCACCCCCACCTTAAAGACTTGACTAAATATTTTGAGTAGTCATGTGAAATCTGTAATCAGGTTAATCCACAGGTTTCACTCAAGGCAGGACCAGAGGTTTTCCAGTTCCTGATGCCCCATGGAAGGAGATAGTGATTGATTTCACTGACATGGGTGCAGATCACAGAGTTGAGGGAAAGATGTATCTCTTAGTCTGTGTATATCCATGTTTTCTCATATTCTCATGGATTGAAGCCACACCATTAAGCATAATCATACCATTAAAGAAGGATTGGCTAAAGTCTGCGCAGACACAAAACAAACCTGGATGGAAGCCCTCCCTAGAGTGCTACTTAACCTGAGATCCACTCCAAATGCCACAATGAATGTCAGCCCACACGAGGTAGGTTTTTGACAGGTAGAAAAATGCCCTGTCCATTTGCTACTGCACAAACAGACTGAGCAACTGGGTCCATAAGACACACAGCGCACTGTGAGACAACACTGACTGAGCTTCGGACTGACTTAGGAAGTGACTGACTCACTGACAATGACCACAACTCTGGAAATGTTACATCACTTAATCATGCACTTTCAGACGTTTACTGGGACTGTGAAAATAACTTATTGAGAAACACACTCCCTCCTAATTGGACAGGTAAATGCACCATCCTCTCACTATAGCTCCAGTCGAGATAATAAAAGCCTCAGCCTCAGAAGTAATCTTGTGGCAGTCCGTCACCTATCATGACCGTCGATATTCCCACAGGTTTAAACGTAGCTCATTTGACTTATAGCAGAACTCCCCGGCCTACATAGATGCAATTGGAGTCCCCAGAGGTGTACCTGATGAATATAAATTAGTTGATCAAGGGTTTAATCTGTATTGATCCATTTATATTTAATGTAGAAGATGGCAGCAGGAGACCAAGGAGTCCATCCAGAATCAGTGCAACAGGCTCAAGAACATCTGTGTCAGAGAGAGAACCTGTGTCAAAAAGAAAACAAAGGTACAATAAGAGAGGCAAAAGAGAGTCCTACAACTTGGTATAGCCTAGATAACTTGGATGTAGTGTAGTTAGCCTAGTACTGGCAATGCAAATATGCTCCTGTCACATCCCCCACCTCCACTGCACAAGTCTCCTGTGATGTCTCCTCTCTCTGTGTTCTAGTGTGTTGGGATGGCTGCTGAACTCAGATGTTTCAAGGCTGGGGTGACTCATCAAAACTATCAGCTGGTGTAGGCCTACATCCACCCTGGTTTGCCTAGCAGTCAGCATCGCGTGTGTGAGAGATTTTGACACTTGAACGAATAAATGAATTATAAAACAATTACTGCGTTTTGTCTTGATGTTAGTGAGGATATTTGAGAACAAATGTATTCAAGCACACAGTTTTGCAAAGCATACAGGTTGGGAAATTTCAGCTATTTGAATATGAGGCTTGCCTTTATTATGATGATTCTATTTTTAATGCAAACTATAACATAATATATTATTGATATGGATTTTTTTCCCCCCAACAGCGAATTCACCCCAACAAGCTAAAGCTGAACAAAGACTGCATAGAAAAAAGCAGGAAAAGAAATGCCTCCCCAGACCCAAGTGATGATCCTCACCTCAAGAATGCAAAATTAAGTGACTTTAGTCAACGCTTGACTAAGCTCTGCTCAACTTTATATGTGAAGGCAGCCAGCCGTTCTCTGTGGTTGAATTGCCCTCATTCAAGAGCATGGTACAAACATTACAACCTCACTGTACAGTAATGTCAAGAAAAACTGTGGTCTTAAAAATACAGCTTGATTATGAATAAGTTGAGCTCTGTGAGTACAAAATCAGTGGAAAAGTGACAGAGTGACAACCACTGACAGTGGCTCCAACTTCTTAAAGGCATTTCGAGTTTATGGCAAGAACAAGGAAGTAGCCACTGAACAGGAGGTGGATGCTTCAGATGACGATGGTCCTGCAGAAGAGGTGGAGGATCAAGATGTGTCTGCTATTTTGAATGAGGACACTGGCCTTGAGTATCAGCTTCCAAGACATCACAAGTGTGCATGTCATCTCCTAAATCTTGTCGCAACCACTGATGCAGCATGGATGATGATGCTGCTCCCTCACACGACAGCCATTCCGATGAGGATGATTTCTTGGAAAGACAGCTGACAGGAGGGAAAAGACCCCACAGGTGCTGGTATGGGCTAGCAACCCATGGCAGCAGTGGCAAGACTTAGCCTTGCTACAGCCAGACTTAGCTACAACCATATAAGGAAAATACCCCAAGAGTCAGCGAGAGCAGGGGTGGAAGATGACTCACAGGTGGATTGCATGTATCGAGCAGGATAACAGATATGACTATTCCTTGGATACATGACTCAGTGAGCGGCCAGAGGGCCAGAGGTAGCAGCACTCAGGTGACAGTGTAGGCAACTAAGGAGAGCAAAAGTTGTGCAGCAGAGGATAAGAAGCTTCAAGTTTGCCCATGTGGCTGGCAGAAAATAACATCAATCCGAGCCCTTAGAACTCATCAGGGAAAGAGGAAGTGTTTAGCTGTGGAAGGGCAGAGTGGCCGCATCGACCAGTATTTCTTGAGAAGTCAGTCGAATCAGTCGGATGAAGTCCAGCGACAGGTAGAAAAGCACAGTTCGCAGGATATCAGTAACACTATCCCTGGGGAGGAGGAGGTACGGAGAGGGGATGCAGTTGGTGTTGAGGTCAACAGGCCGGCCAAGGAGAGAAGCATGAGGGAGACAATGCATGGAACATTCTGCTGCTCCTAAGAGACATTGTTGAGTTGGCTGTCGCAACAAAGCATACTGAAGAGTCTGTACATTTCCTTGACTGCAAAGTGTCAATGCACAGAGACTTGTTGCAAACAACATTCCCAGATTTTAGATTACGGCCCAAACATCACTACCTTGAGCATTACCCCGAGCATTGCAAATTCTTCAAACGGGTGATTCGTAATGCACACAACTTCAAAAATGTAGCTCTCACATTGGCTGTTAAGCATCAGAAAATGATGGCTTACTATTTGGACACATGTTCATTTTTCAAGCCTTCAGTTGAAATGCACAAGGTCACTACAGCATCAGTCACATCTTATCCTGAGAATGTCCAACAGGTTTTCTGCCAGAGAGTTCCTCAGCTTACATCAGTTCTTGTTGCATCATCAGTCTATGTAGATGGAGTTGGATATTGTTCTGACATGATAGTCTCTGTTGGTTCATGCTCTGGCCTCACTTCATTTAGGCAAATCAAACAGATAGTGGCACTCAACACCGAGATCCTGTTTGTTTGCAATGAGATGACTGCTTGGTACCACGAGCATCTGAGATCTTTCCAACTCATCTGTGACAGCAGTAACCCCTCTCGGTGTGTGATGCAGCTGAAAGAGCTGACGTCTGTAAGTGGCGTCTTTGCTGCCATGTTCCCCCCGACTCCCAACTTGCCAAGTCATTCACCTGTGGGGAAAATAAAACGGCATACATCGCTAAATATATAAAACACATACTATTATTCTGTTCAGGTCGCAGGCTGTGATCACTTTGACAATCTGAAAGGTAGCAACATATTAGCTCAGAGTTTAGTGTGTGTAACTGTTGGTAGTTGTAGTTGATTTTTGTCTAGATTTGCAATTTTAGGGGTTGTTGATGGGATAGTAGGGCAAATCTAGGTAACAGCTCTTGACGTTGGCTGTCACTTATTGCCATAGCAACAGTAAAAATTCACGTAAGGGCTAATGAGCTGTAAATAGAGATGCAGAATTAAGGTATGTTGTAGATAGCTTTTATTTTAGCACATAATGCATGATTTTACCAGTTACTAAACCTATGGAAAAGAATTAGCGTAATTCGCTAAATTTACCATTAAATTTATAGGACACACATGCAAACACACACACACACACACACACATACATTATATCATTCAAATAATAACAAAAAAATAATTGTGGTCATCAAAATTAAGTTGTCAGGGGTTTTAATGGATGTTTTTGATCGCTCTCTACTGTATAAGCAAAACCATTGTTATTATTATTATTAGTAGTATTTTTATCATCATTACACTAATGATTACTTGGCACATTGAACTGATAATTTCCTTTTTTTTTTTTTTACTTATGTGCAGGAAATTACAAAGGAGCTGAATCCACACAACAGGCTCTCACTGTCAATGGATGGGCCCAATGTTAACTGGAGGTTTGTTGAACTCTTACAAGAGGAACACAGAGAGCAGTGTGGTGGAGCCCAGCTACAAATAATTGGGAGTTGTGGCCTTCACACGATGCACAGCTCATTCAAGAATGGCTTCACAGTGTGGCAAGTTGAGAAAGTCCTGAAAGCCCTGCACTACCTGTTTCATTGTGCACCTGCAAGGAGGGAAGACTTCACAGCGGTGACCATTAGTGATACATTTCCTCTACCATTTTGTGGACATCGTTGGCTGGAAAACCTTCCAGCAGTGGAGAGAGCCATTGAAATTTGGCCAAATATTGTCACCTATGTGGATCAAGTCACAGCCAAGATGGTCCCCAATCCAAGGTCATCATCATATGACACCATCGCAGAGGCCCGGATGGATCCCATTATCCTGGCAAAGTTGCACTTCTTCATGACTATGTCAAGAAGTTTTCAGCCATTTCTCAGCAACTACCAGACAGATGCCCTGATGATTCTCTTCCTCGGCAGAGATTTGGAGGATCTGATAAGGGTAGGCCTCGTGACTACTAAAAATGTATTAATGGTTTAGTCATTCAAGTACCGTTACTTACAGAGGATATGAACAATAAAACAAAGTAATGAGTTGTCTGCATTTTGATGTTTGTAGAAAGTATTGTAAATACTTCAATACTTATTCTGTCACGGCTCGGATGGCAGAGGCTCAGGTGCAGATGAAGAACTCAGGACACAAATATGGTTATACAAGAATTTATTTACAAAATGTGAATACAACAAACCCCAGAGTGCTAAATACAATAAACAGTGACGTGAGACCAGCAACCAAACTATTCTTAGCAGAATAATTTCACAATGCAATGACTGGTGCAAATGGCGATAACCCTGGACGGGAACATTTAACTCAAGAGAAACAAGACTAGTAAAGAAACATAAAATGCTGAACACAGGAACACAACAAAGGAACTAGGGCACGCTATCAAATAACTGGGAACAAATAAGGCTACCAACAACTAACAGAACAGGACCAACGAGAGAAAGGGTTTACTGAAGGTGGCTGTGGGATAGGTTAGGACGGAGTTGCTGGAGGTGAGGCTGACGGCAGCGGGTAGGTGTAGCAGAGGAAGAGCGTCGACTGGAGAATGAGCTGGAGAGTTGGAGAGGCCGAATCGTCAGGAATCAGAGGTGCATGAGGCAGAAGGCAGCAGGGGCGATCCAAAGGAGTGTAGTTTACGGTCTGGCGTCAAGTCATGGATTGAGGCCGGTATTTATGGCAGAGGGAGAACAATGGAGCAGAGGTAGACCACGCCCCGCCACAGGTGAGTTGAGTTACTAATAGGCAGATTCACCTGTCTGAGCCTCACACACCAGCCTGCACACGCCCACCTGAGGAAGGAGTGTGAGAGGAAGAGGGAGAGATAGGAGGGGAAAGGGGAGAGGGATTGCCACTAGGAGAGGGCAGAGGTGGAGGGCGTGACATATTCCAATTTTGATTCTAATAATTATTATGCCTGTGTTATTCTACTTTCAGAACCTTCTCAGACGCTTCATAAAGCGAGATGTCAAGGTTTATGTTTCCCCAGTAAAGTTGGTCAAGCTTGATGTAACAGACCAAAAGCTTTGGGTCAGTCTAAAGCAAGTGGAAATTGGCATGGGAGCCACAGCTGTCCTCAAGGTAACTTTTATTATCTTAGATAACAATGTGCTATGTGTAGTATTTATGCTGAAAAATGTAGAGCTTAGATTCATTGTTTAGACATAAAGCAGTTAACATATTAACATGATTTGTTGAATATTGTGTAATGTAAGTACACTAGCATGGTATTTTGCTGGTCATCTTTTTATTTGTATTTTATTTTATTGGAAATATAGCCCAGTATGAGTTATAACAAATGTCTGTAGGCCTAATATATGTTCTTAGACATACTAAATGAAATATAGTTAGAAATCTGAGATTCATTTTCCAGGGTATACTGAATCTAAATCTCTTGTGATTTCCACAAAATATAATTTTAACTGGAATTATTACAAACATGCTTGTCTTTGTCTAAATGCAGGTGATGAGATTCCACAACAGTTTCAGAAGTTCCTCTTCACTGAGGCCAGAGGAGAGGATTTCAAGGCCTTCAGTGCACTGGATGGAAAATCACGAGTTGACAGCTTCCTGCATAAGGCCATGAATGGATAAGCAGAACTTTGGAGCTTTGTGGAAAAGCTGCTGCTTCTATCCCATGGACAAGCTACTGTGGAGCGTGGATTCTCCATAAACAAGGAGGTTGAGATGTGCAATATGAACGAGGACACTATAGTCTCACAGAGACTGATCTGCGACTACGTGAGGGTGTGTGGTGGAGTGGTCAAAGTGCCACTGACTAAAGAGCTGCTAAATGACGGTGCAACTGCACGCAGCTCGTACAGGATCTTCTTGGAAGGTGAGAGGAAGGAAAAGGAAAAGACAAAACAGAGGGACAAGAGAAAAAGGGCTGAAAATGAGCTTGAAGAAAAGAAGAACAATGTCAACTGTGTGTGAAACTCTAGAGAAGGATGCAGATAGCCTTGCAGAGAAGGCTGAGAATACAGCAGGAACCAAGATGGCAGAACTCATCACTAAATCCAACTCCATGAGAAAAAGATGCAAGGACAAGAGAGGGGAGTTGATGGACCTAGACCGTGAAATTGAGAAGAGGGTGGTAGAGCTACGCCATATGTCTTGAGGAGAATTTGGGATGTTAGAAAACATTGGACCTCTGTGTTGACTGGTTTCAGAGAGTGGTGTGTTTTTCAAACATTTATGTATACATATATTTACATTATTTTTCAACCTTTTGGCTTGAGACAGGATGTTTTGAGGACTTATTTACAATGGAGACTGGTTTAAGTGTTGTAAGTGTTATTATTCTGTCTCCTTATTTGGGAATTTTTGCAGGATTAACAAATGGCTCCTACTGAGTCATGATGGAGACTGCTTTAAATGTTATTGTTTTATTATTGTGTGTGGTTCCAAAATGCATTGCAGTGTGTTGTTTAACATAATGCAAGTTGTGTATGTTATGTTGGCTCTATTCTGCATCACAATGGGGAAAAAAAAGAGAGAAAAATGCCAACTGTGAGCTTTGATTGTGTTTACAATAAAATAGAGCTTTTTCTACCACAGAAATTGTCATGACATGTTTGGGTCTTAAATTCTATTTGTTGAGGTCTTAAAATGTCATAAAAAGCATTAAATTTGACTTTTAAAATGGTGCAAGAACCCTGATGTGTGTCCTTACAGTTCGGACTGTTTTTTGCAGTGATGTATGATCTATCATACACCTAGTACCTTGCAATACTGCTCTTTTCCACTCTCACTGAGTACTGTACATATCAATACATAATAGTTTCTACTGTGACATATACATATTTTATTTCTGTGCAACATCATTAATACTGTAGTCACTTTATCCATTTATATATATGTATGTCAAACTGATTCCATAAAGGGCCGTGTGGCTGCAGGTTTTTGCTCCAACGAAGGAGGAGCACACCAAGCCAAGCAACCAACATCAAGGGATCCCTTAGTTATCAGCTGAAGACTGAGATCAGCTGATGAATTGATTACAGCCTGGTGTGCTCCTCCTTGGCTGGAAGGAAAACCTGCAGCCACATGGCTCTTTATGGAATCAGTTTAACATGCCTGCTTTAGATGGGCCAACGCTACACGTGGTCACCGGCTGTCAATGCCAACCCTGACCAGCCCAGTGTGTCCCCAGCTGCCTCCACCTCTGACACTGACAGTGAGAAATGTAAAACAAAACTGTTCTTCATTCAATGCATTTGTTCTCACCCCAGTAGCTGAAAATTATGAGGTTGTTAATGTAAAGTAAACTTTCTATTTAATATTTATGGTTGAAGCTATTTTATTATTTGGATGTAATATAAACTGGCAGCGGGGAATCAAAGTGAAATTATTCATTTGATGAAGGCGTTTTTCTGTGTTTTGTGATGTGTTTGTTGTGAGTTGTAGCATTATTCACACTCTCTGGTGTTTAGCTGAAGGAAACTGTTCATCTTTATATATTTGAAAGAGATGTACAATATTGTCACAGTATTTTCTGGGTTTTTATGGTCACAGTATTATATAATTATAGTATTCTAAAAAGGGATGGTGAACTCAACTCATGACATACCTCTTTTCACTCTATTCACAATGTATGGCAACACGTGTTAGAAAAGAAAAGAGGATTAAGAAATGGATGTGTTTATTGCCTCCAAATTGGAATAAAAATGAGGGTTAGGCCAGCATTTGTTCTGGAAAAAGTAACCTGCCCCATAATGTAGGTTAATTGGTAAACGTAATGTGATTCATTCTCAGTTAGACAAGGGGTAGGATCAGGCATCTGAACAGCATTTATTTGGCAGAAACCCCAAAGTATATTATATCAGGACAGTAGTCCATGTACCACGGGGCATGACAACAGCAAAAAATCACTTTGCTCCAACCTCCAACCTTCAAAAGTGGTTTGCATGGAGCTAAAACATTTCAGGTTGAGTTGAAAAGAAATATTTCATGTGGTTGATTGCTTCATTTTTAAAAAGTTGAACCAATGTTTTATTTTATTTTTATTTTTTTCAGCGTACTCCACTTCTTCCACTTCAGGCACAGAGACGGAACAGTGGACACTTGTGCCACCAGATCATCCTCTGAAGATCCCTCACTGTTGATCCCCACTTTTGCCATACAGCGGACCTCAAAATGTGTTTCACTAATGTCTGTGATGACTCCAGGCTACAGGTCACCATCATACTTGAGGACACACCACTGGCCAACAGCTTCAGGCCTTTGCCACTTTGTGATGTCTGTGGATGCTGTAGGAACTGCCTGCGAATGAGTGAATGTAAAATGCTTTGCATCAAAGCATTCACAGTGGAGATTTTGTGCTGCTGTGAACAAGCAGCTGACATCCCTGTAGGACAGTTCTCCATAGGCAAGGGTCACTGCCTGATGCATCCTCATGGTGGATGGAAGAGGAGGCAAATCATTAGGCATTTCTGTTACGAATCAGGTTCAGAGGCTCAGGTGCAGACACAATACTCAACAGACCAAACGTTCACAAGAAAATAATGTATTTTCACTAACACAGGGATACAATGAAATACAGGAAGGAAACTAAATGTCAACTAAGGTCGCCCTCATAAGGAGGGGAAGCTAATACAAGAATAAACTAAATGTAGACTAAAGTCGCCCTCTTAAGGAGGGGGGAAAATTACAACAAGAGAGAAAAACTGAAACTAACCAGGATTCTAATTACGCGGCACAGAAAATACTAATAACTACACAAGACTAAGACTAAGGACATTAAATGGACAAAGCAAGAGAGGGTGAACCAGCAGAGGGATTACTGTAGTGGGGAGGAAGGCAGACAGCAGGCGTGGTATGTCTGCGGCGAGTGGTGAGCCGGGCCGGGCAGGAGCAGAGGCGTGGATGTCGGTGGTGGAGGAAAGCCAGTAGATGAGCAGGAGGATGATGATGGTATGAGGCAGGAAAACCAAGGCAGCGAGGAGGGTAGGAGACGAGGTAAGTTTACAGTCTGGCGTCGTGTAGTGGTCTGCTGGCGTCTTTTAAGGAAGGCTGAAACAATGAGAGAACCAGTCCCCGCCGCAGCTGGAGACACTCAATGATCACTTGATCGGCTGCACCTGCCCACGCTCACTCACTCTCCCTGTCTGCCGTCACCTGTATGGGAAAAAGAGGGAGAGGGAGAAGAGAGGGAGAAGCTCCGCTAGGTGGAGCCAGAGGTGGAGGGCATGACAATTTCTAGAACTGCTCTGTCGATGTCTTGTTCATCCACAAAAAACAACTTGACTGAGGTTCCACTTTTCTGCAGTGCAGAATACAGCTCAGCAGCATCGGGTATGTCTGTTCCATTGCAGACAATGCTGTCTGCTTTCCTCTTCAGTGCCCCTCCTATGCCATCAGGGGCACCCTTCCCATGACTTGCCTCAAAATAGTTCCATGTCCCTGCTTTAAATCCACGGTTGAAGAGCTCAGTGCTAACCAAAAACAAGTTACCCCGCTGCCTATACTGGGTGCAAGGGCCATCACTGTAAAAATGGACTGTAGTGACCTCAGGGTATGTACTCCGCACATAGTCAAGCACTGGGGACAGGTGCTGCCAGATTGCTGGCGGGCCCTTCAGTCGTGAGGGCGAAATTGAGCAGAAGGACACTGGACTGGAGTTGGAATGTACATAAAGCACGCCTGTGTGCAATGTTGCTTGCTGGTGTGAAGCTCCAAAGTGTACAGCTTGTATTTCAGCACTGTACTTGCATGTGTAATTTTCTGAAAAGTCTACATGAATTAAACATTCATGGCCTTTCAACCCACTTCTAAGTGCCCTGTAGTGGATGTACTGATTCCTGATGTTATAAACATGTCTCGTGAACCTATGCAGCTGGAGGTTCAGCTGGTCCAGCAGATCATCAAGAGTGGACCGGAACTCCTTCTTCATGGTGACCTTCGATGTTTTGTTTGGGTCATTCTTATGCTCTTTATCCACTGCCGCCCACTGCAGGGAAGTACAGAGAGGGAAGTAACTTCCCTCTCTGCTACATATGAACTTGAGACTGAGCAGGAGAGGTCTTTGCATTCATTACAGTCACCATACATGCATTTTATGTTTTCAGGGTCACATGTGATTGATCTCACCAGCTCATTGATCACCCCGAGTTGGTGTAGCTTCTGAACGATGAATGCCAAATTCTCATGCATTCTGCACATGCATGTGTCATGATCGCTCAGTGTTGGAACCACAACCCAGAATGGACGTGGAGAACAAAAAAGTGAATAAGAGATTAATCTGTCTTCAGCCACAAATTTCAGGTGCAAATTCTTCATGGTATCTAAAAGGAATCGTTTTTGCTTTTCAGTTTTTTTAAGAGTGATGGTCTGCTTTTTCCCTGTTGTGATTCGGCTCACATCATCTCTCTCATAGAAAGCCCTCATACTGTCTATTAGATACTTCCCTATCCCTCACTTTTGCATCTGTTGGTAGGTGTAGCCATCAGTTACATTCTGCATCTTGTCTTTGACAAACCCAGTGAAGCCTGAACAATCCGTTGCAGCCTGTATTTCTTGATAACCTCCCCCGTTATGACTTTAGAAATGATTTGCCTTTCTCTCTCCCCCTTTGCATTTCTGTACTTATTCCTAATGTCCTCAATCAAAGTATGATGAAAGAAGAGAGTCTTTGGAATGGTCGCACGTGGAAGCCGTTGTATTTTTTGGCTGAGTTTTGTACGTGGAGACTCATTTTTCCTTTTCAGCCTTTGAACTTGTTTCTTGTATTTCTCCTTTCTTTTTGTTTCCTTCTTCAAACGATCCTGTAACTCTTCAATTTGCTTCTTCAACTTATTTTTTGTTCTCCTGCTCCTTCGCTGTCCTTGATTACGTTGTCTAAAACACAAGTACATCACAATAAATACACATTGCATTGTATTACAGTGTTCAGTTACACTGTTTAATTAATGTCTGTAGCTTATTTAGAAATGAATTTGGTGATTATTTATCTATTATTTATCTAGAATCTGTTAACCAAACCTATTTAAAAATTAAGTCCTCTCAAAGCACTTTATCACATTTTTACACTTCTGGATGAAACTGCATCATTGTACTCTCTTTTGGCAGCGCTCAATGCTCCCTGTACAATTCACATTATAAACTGATCTCAGGTGACAACAACTTTAGTTAGTCTATTTCATTGAAAATGTATGGAATTATGTAAGCGAATTAACATTCATTATATTCTTTACATTCATTCATTCATTCATTCATTGTATTCTTAAAAGGGCATTAGAGGGCACTACTCATTGCTGTTACCGCCACTCATTGCTGTTACTCTTTATTTGAGTAAAAGCAATGAGGGTAACAGCAATGAGTTTTTAGCATAAAATTAGCAATTGTGTGAATTCTAGCCACTTAGCATCTATGCTAATAGCTTGAGCACACAGAGCACATTCTTAAGATTTAACTGAATATTTTACTTTTGATATCAACAAATACTGTCTTAGAGATAATTTAGGTAACAGGAGTGAACTTTGAGACTTACTATCTCTGACACAACTACAGTATCATGAAATTTAAGGAAAAATTAAAGAAAGAACTTACTTTTTGTCTTCCCATGACTTTGCGAAAACCCAAATCATGTCACTTCCTGCAGAACAAGTCAGAGGTGGAATGTTCCAAAATTTTCAGAGGGATGAATGTGTTTGGGTAACAGCAATGAGTGAAAACCTGGGGACTGGACTAAAATGTGAATTTTAACCAAAATATAATGAAGTTTTTATAACAATTTTGTTTTTAAAGTGTAGATAGAATATGAAGTCACACATGTATGCAAAAAAAAAAAAAAAAGATTTTAGAAGGTTTTTATTCATAATTTGCTGTGGCAAAATATATGTTTGGCTGTGGGGACAGGCAACAAAGGCTATGTATCAGTGCTTTAGATGCCTTTTTATGATTCTTAAAAATTATATATCTTTAATTTCTACAATGATTCATGTGTATGGTGCTTTGTTTGATAACACAATGTATTTTGTATTATTTTATTACTTGTTTTTATACATTTAATATTCTGGGGACGGAAAAGGCACTCTTTTGGCGGAATTGCCCATAAATAGTTTTTTATATCATATTCATAATATAGTTCAAAATATATATGGTTAAAAAGAAAGTTCATATGAAGGGATAAAAGTAGAGGAAACACAAAAGTTGTAACCTTACAGTTAAAACGTTTAGTTTATTTGACTATTATTTGTGTTTGAGCCAGCACGTGAAATTAGAAAAGACAATGTAACTGGGTAGCAGCCTAATGTGTCAATCATGCTTTTCTGTATTGTGATTGAATGTCAGGAAGTTAATCAGCCAACCCAATTTCACTCTCAGGTAGAGGGGTGGGGCTTAGTAGCAAGCTGCTAGTACCTGTGCCGTGGATCGATGCAGAAACTATTGCCGCTGAGTGAATAAGGATTGTGCAATCACAATAGCGTCTGTAACTTTATGGTTGACGACCAGTCGCTATCAGGTTGGACTGTTGTGAACTGCAAGGAGGTAACTAAGATTCTGTGTGTTGTTTTGGTGAACTGTGACTAATTGTTGTAGTAAAAAACGATACCTGTTGCTAATTGTGAATAGCCATTAGCATACTAGTTATTAGCTCTGCTTTCGCCTTGTATGTGTAGCATGTTGGTTAAGACAAGCTAATACTATATCTCCATGAAATAGTGTATAGGCTGATTGCTTAGCTGATTTATCTGATTCAGGAGACGGACATTGGTGACTGTACGAGAGAGACGTGAACGCTCCTTTGGACTACTTTGGAGAGGTTTTCGCTGCTACTGGTGTTTGCTGGAGACTGTTGCTGCTGTTTCTGTTTTGCTCCTTGTCTGCGCTCTGCTGTTTGCCGGTTGACCATCCCGCAGCTTCACCTCACTTACCCCTCTGACTGACAGTATTCCTGGATTCGGGAGTAATAACTGATTGCAAAACGTGCACGTGTTTTATTTTGAATGCTTGTGTATACAAGCGAAACGGCCACTACAGTTTTAGGCCTCCTCGCTCTCAAGCTTCGTCTCAGGCCTGCAACTGGGGTTTTGTTTATTACCTGCAGACTGTGTGAGTGTGTGTGAGAGAGTGTGTGCCCACAGGTATAGTGTTGTTTTACTTATTTTTGTTAAATAGACTATGCATTTCAGATGTAACGGTGACTGATGAAGATGAACTGAGAGTCATTTCATTTTACATTTAGTTTACCATTGCCTTAAGGAAGTATTTGTCATGTCTCGTCAAATCTGTTAAGTGTTTTTGTTCACTAGCGTCATGTCTTGTCATACACTTCCGGTTTTATTGTGAAACCTAACTCTCCTCTCGTTTCAGGCCCTTGACTTCCCGGTGTGTTTCCCGCCTGTCTGATTGTCTACCCCGCCCTAATTGTCTCCACCTGTTCATTGTTACCTCGTGTATATATAGTCCGCGTCTCCCTTTGTCCTGTGCCAGATTGTCATGTGCCTTGTCTCGTACTCGCCTTGCTCTCTAGCGTCCTTGATCCTTGTCTGTGTAAGTCTAGTTGTCAGTATTGCCTTGAGATCCTTTGTTTGTTACTTTGCACCTAGTCAAGTTTTGTATCTTTTGTTTGCTACTTTGCTTCCTGCCTTGAGATTAGTTCAGCCTCTCTCCTTTTGTTTGTACTTTATTATCGCATCAGCCTTCGTGCTTTGATAGTTTGTTTTCTAGTTTTCAAGTTATCCTTAGCGTTTTCTGTTGTACTTTGTACCTCCCTCAGTTGCATTATCCTGAGCGCCTTGAGTTCAATAAAACCTTTTATTTTTGAAACTCTGCTGAGCTGTCTGTGGTCTGCATCTTGAGTCCTCAAATCTTGTGCCTCCGGGCTTGTCAGTACAATCTGGCCAAACATGGACTCAGCAGACCCTAGCCAGTTAAGAACAGCTCTTACAGCTCAGGGCAGCCTCCTCCACCAGCACGAGGACCAGCTGCGTAGTATTCAGCAGGGAGTAAAGGATCTCTCAGACAGACAGAGCGAGTTACAGAGATCAGCCATGGCACAAATTAATCTACTCACAGAACAATTCCACCGGATGAACATCCACCTTGCCAACGCTGCTTCACCTGTCGGAGAATCCCACGCTGAGCCGACCGCCATTCCGCCGGTCCGCGACCAAACTTTGGCCGCTCCACGCCTCGCTGCTCCGGAAAGATTCTCAGGAGACTCCGGTGGATGCAGATCCTTCCTGGTGCAATGCGATTTGCATTTCAAGCAGTATCCCGGTGCGTATCCAAATGAACAATCCAAAGTGGCATTCATGATCTCCCACCTGTCGGGGCGAGCTTCCGCCTGGGCCACGGCCGAATGGTCCAGAGAATCTATGATGTGTCAAGATGTTAAGACATTTTCCAAAATGCTGTCCAAAATCTTTGATCATGAGTCACCAGCCCATGACGCCTCCCGGGCGCTGCTGCGCCTGAGGCAGGGTCAGCGCAGAGTTGTTGACTATGCCATAGACTTTCGCAGGCTCGCCGCCGACAGTGGGTGGAACAGCCCGGCATTAAACGATGCCTTCGTCCACGGCCTGTCCGACGCGCTGAAGGACCAGCTGGCTCCGCTGGACCTGCCCTCGGATCTGGAAGCCATCATATCGACGGCCATCCGGATCGACTCTCGACTGCGCGATCGGGAGAGGAATCGCCGGTGGGACAACGCGCGCCGAGGAGACGGCTGGAGACAACCTCCGAGGAAGGAGGACCGCCGCTTCGAGCTGCAGTCCGCACCTCCGCCGTTCACGCCCACACCGCCGCCTCCTGGAACGGAGGAGCCCATGCAAATTGGGCATACCAGGTTGACGGCGGAAGAGAGGAGCCGCCGCCGTAGGGAAAACGCCTGCTTCTACTGCGGTGAACAAGGCCACCTCTTGGCTACCTGCCAGGTAAAAGAGCAGGCTCACCAACTGAAAGGAGGTCGCTGGTGAGCCGTAAGCCTGGACTGAATCCTCCTCGCGCATTGACAAAGGTAACATTGAAAATGAATCAGAAACTATGTGACTTAGAGGCACTGATTGACTCTGGGGCTGACGAAAATTTCTTGGACTGGCAATTAGCCAGGGATTCACAGGTAGCCGTAAAGAAGCTATCACAGCCCATAAACGCCAGTGCCTTGAACGGGCGTTTCCTATTTCAGATTACTCACTGCACCGAGCCATGTGAGCTGACCATAGACAATGCACACAGCGAAACTGTCAGTTTTCACCTATTCGATTCAGCTCAACACTCTCTCATTCTGGGTTTGCCGTGGCTCCGCAAAAATAACCCCCACATAGACTGGGAAACTGGGAAAGTCCTGGGGTGGGGAAGGGAGTGCATGACAAACTCTCCATGCTTATCTGTCCACAGCATAGAGACCCAGAGCACGGCAGCTATCGACGTTTCGAAGGAGGAGAGTGAGCAGTATCCGGACTTGGCCCGGGTGCCGCGGTGTTATTGGGATCTCAAGGAGGTTTTCAACAAAAATAAAGCAACATCGTTACCTCCTCACAGGTCCTCAGACTGCGCCATCGAGCTGCTCTCCGGAACTCCCTTCCCCAAGGGGAGACTCTATTCACTCTCGGTGCCTGAGCGTAAGGTGATGGATGAATACATCCAAGCTTCACTCAGGTCCGGAATAATCCGACCCTCATCCTCCCCCGCGGGGGCAGGGTTTTTTTTTCGTTGGAAAAAAAGATGGGTCCCTCAGGCCATGCATAGACTACAGTCCGCTTAACGATATCACTGTTAAGAACCGCTATCCATTGCCACTAATGTCCTCTGCTTTTGAGCTCTTACAACAGGCCCAGTGGTTCACTAAGCTGGACCTTCGCAACGCCTATCACCTGATCCGCATCAGGGAAGGGGACGAATGGAAAACCGGGTTCAATACCCCCAGCGGACACTATGAATATTTGGTAATGCCTTTTGGACTGACGAATGCCCCAGCAGTGTTTCAAGGGTACGTTAATGATGTATTGAGAGAATATCTGAATGACTTTGCTTTCGTGTATTTGGATGATATCCTGATATTCTCGCCTGACTTGGAGTCTCATCAGCGCCATGTACGCCAAATACTCTCTCGCCTACTTGAACACCACTTGTATGTAAAAGCTGAAAAATGTGAGTTTCACGCTAACCAGGTTTCCTTCTTAGGCTATGTGATCACCAAGAACCAGATTGAGATGGATCCAGAGAAAGTGAGCGCGGTGGCTAACTGGCCAGTTCCGACTAACCGCAAAAAATTACAACAGTTCTTAGGCTTTGCTAATTTTTATAGAAAATTCATCAGAAACTTTAGCTCTGTTGCTGCTCCTCTCCATGCTCTCACATCTGCCAAATCAGTATTTCAGTGGTCTCCCGATGCTGAGACAGCTTTCCAGCGTCTGAAGACAGCCTTCATCTCCGCTCCTGTCCTCACGGTACCTGACCCGCAACGGCAGTTCGTGGTCGAGGTAGACGCATCCAACGAAGGGGTAGGGGCAGTTTTATCTCAACGATCTGCTAAAGATAATAAGATTCACCCATGCGCTTACTTATCACGCAAGCTAAACCAGGCAGAAAGAAAATATGATGTGGGCAACAGGGAGCTATTAGCGGTTAAGACCGCTCTCGAAGAGTGGCGGCACTGGCTGGAGGGAGCAGAACAGCCGTTCCTAGTGTGGACGGACCACAAAAACTTGGAATATATTAAGACTGCCAAAAGACTTAATGCTAGACAGGCCCGATGGGCGCTGTTCTTCAGCCGGTTCCGGTTCACCTTGTCGTACAGGCCCGGGTCTCAGAACACAAAACCGGATGCCTTGTCACGGCTTTACGAGCCGGAACCGGCCGCCAAGGAGCCCGAAACCATCCTACCACTGAACTGTGTGGTCGGAGGGGTCTCCTGGCAGATAGAAAAGAATGTGCAACAAGCTACTGAGGGTGATGAAATCCCTGCAGGCTGTCCCAGTGACCCGTTGTTTGTACCGGCTCGTCTGAGGTCACAGGTGATCCACTGGGCACACACATCCTTGCTTACATGCCATCCGGGGGTAAAAAGGACAGGTTATGTGATCAGGCAAAGGTTCTGGTGGCCCACCATGAATAAAGACATTTTGGAATATGTGCAGGCTTGTGCAATCTGTTCCAGGAACAAGACTCTCCGTCAAAACCCGACCGGACTCCTTCAACCCCTGCCTATCCCTCAGAGGCCATGGACACACCTCGCTCTGGACTTTGTCACCGGTCTGCCCACGTCGAGAGGTAACACAACCATACTCACTGTGGTGGATAGATTCTCCAAAATGGCCCACTTTATCGCATTACCCAAACTGCCGTCAGCCAAAGACACAGCTACTGTTATGATCAGGGAAATATTTCGCATACACGGATTACCTAAAGACATTGTTTCAGACCGAGGGCCACAATTTCTCTCCAATTTCTGGAAAGAGTTCTGTCAGATGCTGGGTGCGACCGTAAGCCTGACATCCGGGTACCACCCACAATCCAATGGCCAGAGTGAACGAATGAATCAGGACCTAGAAACTTGCCTCCGTTGCCTGGTCTCCCAAAGTCAAACTTCCTGGAGTGACCACCTTACTTGGGTGGAATATGCACATAACACTCTTCCCACAGCAGCCACTGGAATGTCTCCATTTCATGTGGTGTATGGATATCAGCCCCCTCTGTTTGAGGTAAACGACCGTGAGGTGACCGTCCCTTCAGCCCACGCCCTGGTAAGAAGATGTCGACGCATTTGGGCAGCGGCACGGAGCATGCTGTGCCGTAACCAGGCACGGGTGAAGGCAGTGGCGGATCGACATCGTAAAGCGGCACCACAGTATGTTCAGGGCCAGAAAGTTTGGCTATCCACCAAGGATCTCCCCCTCCATGTGCATTCCCGAAAGCTGGCGCCCAGGTTTGTGGTTCCCTTTGCAGTATCCAAAGTCATTAATCCTGTGTCTGTCCGATTGAAACTCCCCAGGTCCATGAGAGTCCACCCCACTTTCCATGTGTCTAAACTCAAACCTGTCCGTGAAAGCAACCTGGTACCCCCCACCGACCCACCCCCACCTCCTCGCCTAGTAGATGGAGGCCCCGTCTACACGGTGAAAAAGTTGCTCGCTGTGCGCCGTCGGGGACGGGGATTCCAGTACCTAGTGGACTGGGAGGGGTATGGTCCTGAGGAGAGATCCTGGGTCCCCACAAGCTTTATTATAGATAAAACGAGGACTTTAACACACAACACCCTGATGTTCCTGGGCCGTCAGGTGCCGGCCCTAGAGGGGGGGGTACTGTCATGTCTCGTCAAATCTGTTAAGTGTTTTTGTTCACTAGCGTCATGTCTTGTCATACACTTCCGGTTTTATTGTGAAACCTAACTCTCCTCTCGTTTCAGGCCCTTGACTTCCCGGTGTGTTTCCCGCCTGTCTGATTGTCTACCCCGCCCTAATTGTCTCCACCTGTTCATTGTTACCTCGTGTATATATAGTCCGCGTCTCCCTTTGTCCTGTGCCAGATTGTCATGTGCCTTGTCTCGTACTCGCCTTGCTCTCTAGCGTCCTTGATCCTTGTCTGTGTAAGTCTAGTTGTCAGTATTGCCTTGAGATCCTTTGTTTGTTACTTTGCACCTAGTCAAGTTTTGTATCTTTTGTTTGCTACTTTGCTTCCTGCCTTGAGATTAGTTCAGCCTCTCTCCTTTTGTTTGTACTTTATTATCGCATCAGCCTTCGTGCTTTGATAGTTTGTTTTCTAGTTTTCAAGTTATCCTTAGCGTTTTCTGTTGTACTTTGTACCTCCCTCAGTTGCATTATCCTGAGCGCCTTGAGTTCAATAAAACCTTTTATTTTTGAAACTCTGCTGAGCTGTCTGTGGTCTGCATCTTGAGTCCTCAAATCTTGTGCCTCCGGGCTTGTCAGTATTGTTTGTTACTTTTCAATGAGATATTAACTAAACTGTTCATATTGCATTTAAAGTACTCTTGTTGTGTTGTATTTCATTTTAGGTAATTTTTGGTATTTGGTAAATTTGATTTAAAAAGGTGAAAGTTAAAACAGATACATACCTAAAAGGGAAGGTATCAGGACATTACCTATTTCATACTTAATTTTATTGGAGGCACCGCTAATTCATTCTTTAATTAAAAAAACAACAACAAGGGAATAACTAGTTCATAAATACAGGTAGCAGCGCCATTGTATTAAAACCGTAAAACTGTATGTAATATGCATAGCCTTCAGTAGTTGATTTTATTTTGTGTTATATATTGTTGATTTTTTAAAATGTATTTTATTGTCTATTGCATTGTATTTGTTCTACTAATGGCATATTGATTTATTTATTGAGTCATTTCTTTTTTCTTTTTGGCAGCCACATGTTGTTTGAACAAGTTGTTCAAAAGCCTCTTTGTATTGTTTGTAATGTTCATATACATAGCTGTTTTTCTATTCTTTATTCTGTGTAGCTTTTTTATTGACTATCTTTCATTGTTTGTTGCATGTCACAATTGAATATCCCCGGCGTGGGATTAATAAAGTGTTATCTTATTTTATGTGTCTTTTATGATGGGGTGTTCTTTCAGTTCATTATTAATTCATTTAAGTGAAATGGTCAAAAGGCTCGTCAAGGTCGGCGATGAGGGAGGGGAGAGAAGAAGCGTAGAGGTTCTGTAACTCATGTAGCAATCAATTAAAATCTCACTGCCATCGGACCGACCAAGTACAAAAAAAGCTACCTGTGAACCTTTATAGCAATGCATTGACATCTGTTTTTAAAACCCAGAGTAATATCTATGAGTGTACTCCTCCACAAACCAGTGTTGATTGTCTCCCTCCCTCGTGTCTGAACGTTGTCATCGTTTTAAAGACCAACGTATAGGTGTGTTATGCTATTTAGGTTTGGCAAGGCCAAAATAGGTCTTTTATTAATAGAAGCATTTCATAATGAGCGAAGGAATTCCAGGTTAAGTTGTTTTCTTTCAAAGAAGCTGACAACCCCACAAAATAATGATAATGTACATTATTACTGCAGCATGGATCAATGTGATGTGCCTGTTACAAATTGCAGTAGCAGAGCCATTTCAGGCCACAACTGTGCCTCATCTGATGAAATGACATGTCTGTGAGGGAGCTTCAACCCATGTGATATTTGTTTTGTTTCTCGTTTTGAGGAATATATGTGAAACTTCCCCAGTGATTAAAAATTCATGTAATTCACTCCCTTTGGAAATGCTGAATCAGTGTATGTCAACATAAAAAAACCTCCCACTTTCAAGCTGTACTTTGATCATGTACTTTGACAGCCCGGAGAACATCCACCATAAGCAACGACAGTTATCATGACTTGTGTAAAGTGTAAGAGTTGCGTCGCATTAAAAAGGCACTCGACATAGTATTTTACTTCCATAAAGTGTCAAGGAATAGTGAGAGTCAAAGCAGCAGAGGCCCAGATATCCTGTCTTTTAGTCCTGAATATGAGTCAGACTCCAAAAACACTGCATCCTACATTTCCCATGATGCAACACAGTGGTATCTTTCCTGAATACCCTCCCCCCGATGTCTGTCAAACGCCTCGCCTCCAGTTTGTAATATAGGATTTCGTGTATCAGTGCCCAAGTCCAATGTAATCCTGGTGACATCACTATGACATCATTAGGGTTATTTTCTCACCCTTGACGAATCTCCTCTATGAGGAGTACACACACAAACAAAACACTTTTATGATTTTATTGAGAGTGAAAAATGGTCCTGATTGATGTCCTGAATTTCAGTCTGTTGCCAGCATTGTTCACATCTGCTCTTCAACCACAAGATGGCAGTATTAATCCATACTGAGACACTCACATGGGCCTCCAGTTCATCAGTAACCCAGGTTCTGATCCAACACACTAGTTAACCAGGTCCTGTGTTTCTAATGGCTCCGCTGTGGACATTTTGTCCCCGTGCCGCAGGGGACTCAGCTGATGTCACTTTTCATACATGGCTGGAGAGCAGCTTAGCCCGAAGCTGTTCAAAGCTTCTGATGCTGTCTTTGACAACAAATAACACTCCCTGTGGGTCATCTTAGGGCAGCTGGTTGCCATAATGCATGTCATAATACACCAGATCAGTTTGCACTCGCATGGCCAATCCCCACTGACTTGTCCAATAAGATTGGATGTATTATGACAGAGCAAATCCAGCTCATATGGCACCTGAATGCAATGCAATACCTGAAAGTACACAACATGCATACATATGCATATACACTGCACCGGTGCAGCCAAGTACACTTAAGGAGAAAATGATGTACAGCATAACATCAAGAAATACAAGTTCTGATGCTGAGAGGCCAATAACATCTGGATGTTTTACAAGCTATCAGCACTGTGTGTTAATGAATACAGTTTACAGACTTCTACTGAGTGATTCCATACACACTCACCGGCCACATTATTAGGTACACCTTAACACAAATTTCTAATCAGCCAATCACATGGCAGCAACTCAATGCATTTAGGCATGTAGACATGGTTAAGACGATCTGCTGCAGTTCAAACCGAGCATCAGAATGGGAAAGAAAGGTGATTTAAGTGACTGTGAACGTGTTCTGGTCTGAGTATTTCAGAAACTGCTGATCTACTGGGATTTTCACACACAACCATCTCCAGGGTTTACAGATAATGGTCAGAAAAAGAGAAAATATCTGGTGAGCGGCAGTTCGGTGGGCGAAAATGCCTTGTTGATGCCAGAGGCCAGAGGAGAATGGCCAGACTGATTCGAGCTGATAGAAAGGCAACAGTAACCCAAATAACCACTCGTTATGAAATGAAAAGCATGAAAGCATGGATCCATCCTGCCTTGTATCATCGTTTCAGGCTGCTGCTGGTGGTGTAATGGTGTGGGGGATATTTTCTTGGTACACTTTAGGCCCCTTAGTACCAATTGAGCATCGTTTTAATGCCACAGCCTACCTGAGCATTGTTGCTCACTGTTCACTGTACTCAAATGGCCTCCACAGTCACCAGATATCAATCCAATAGAGCACCTTTGGGATGTGGTGGAAGGGGAGATTTGCATCATGGATGTGCAGCTGACAAATCTGCAGCAACTGCGTGATGCTATCATGTCAATATGGACCAAACTCTCTGAGGAATGTTTCCAGTACCTTGTTGAATCTATGCCGCGAAGGATTAAGGCAGTTCTGAAGGAAAAAGGGGGTCCAACCCGGTACTAGCAAGGTGTACCTAACAAAGTGGCTGGTGAGTGTAGTTCAGAGGTTGTGGGCGAGGTGTGACAAAAAGAGAAGTCAACTGAGGTGATTCCTCTGAATGACACCTAGGTTGTTGTTTCTTTAATAAATGCATGAAGACATTCAAGTGAATAATGTGGATTTGATTCAAATTCATTCAAACACAAGAATTTTTACCACCTGTTAGTGTTTCTCTGCAGACACAGGATATGTATGGGGAACACGCACCATAAATATTCTCACAGGGACCATTGCAAAACAATATGACTGTTGTTGCTGTGGGTTTTATGTAAATCTTCAATATGACTTGTACAACCCTGATTCCAAAAAAAGTTGCGTAAAATGTCAATAAAAACACAAGTCAATCATTTGCAAACATGCTGTGTTTACTGACTATATTGTTTTACAAAGTGTTCCTGAGCCCATGTAGTAATCTCCTTTATCCATCAAGATGAATTCTAATAACTTTTCTGACTCCTCAATGTTTCATGTAGTGTCGTCATTGGTCATTTCAGCCATTTCTCTAATGCAGGACCTTTAACTTTAACTTAACAACATGTTCCTGTGAGGCCTGAATCCTTCGGTTATCAAGTTGCCTTATTTAACCCTGACAAGCTCAAATCAGGCTTGACGACATCCTCAGACCTGGAAATGGCATTCACAAGACATCCAGGTTGTTTTTCGATCCACCATCAATTTCTGTCCTCAGCTTTTATCACATTACTGAAGAGAAATCTCTGTACAAGAGAAACAATCGCTTTCAAATGCTTTTCTTTTGCAAAAACCTTTCATGGTGGGAAAAAGGTTTGAAAACACTGAAGGAAACTCTGGTAAGTCAATCAAACTGTGTTCATATAAGACTGTCAAAGTCAGACTTATAAAGTGCGGCATCGTTCCAAAACCTTCAATATTTCAATAAAAAAACAAGCAAGAGCTGTTGAATAATGAGAAAAGCATCAACCATCAGTAATCCCAGTATTATAATCCACTACTCTGTGGCCAATTTACACCGTCCATCAATACATCAGTCATATTTTACACAATGTATGACACGCTGTGACTGTGTTGTCCTGCTTAAAGCTCACAGGCTCCACAGTCAGTCACGTATTGATCCATATTTTGGCAAACCTGTGTGCACACAACACACTGAGGATGTCTGAACAGAGTGAGGATGTGGATTCTGCTGCAGGAGCTTTTCAAACAAGCTTCCGACCACGGTTCTTTGTGCTGTTGGTGAGGAAGGAAACAAATGACTTTTACAACAACTACAAGAGGTGAGCGTTGGAAATAACCACTGGGAGGAATGAATTTAGATGTCCCACCAATATGAGTTTGAATTATTCTGAAATATTGATTATAATGTGATTTGACATGTGTGGATTAGATTTTAAAGTCTGATCTGGATTCATTGTAAATATTCCACAGGGTGGCGCCATATCACTCTGCTTTGACAGTGACGTGAATTACCCTTTGTACAAATTCTGTGTATGTATGTAAACCACGACCTGAACATGTATAAACATTCAAAATCAAAGCAGGCTACAATGAATTTCTGTGCAAAACAGCTTTTAGTGCAAAGATTTCCACACAAGAACATTGTTAGTAATGCAGAACAACAAAACATACAAACAAACTGTTCAATAGACTGGTGGCATTTTCAGAGACTTCATTGTCACTATTATTTGAGTCATCTGGCTCTCTTGTCACCTCTGCCACTTTTACTGTTGGATGTTGAGTTTTCAGGTCCATCCATCCATCCATTGTCTTCCGCTTATCCGGGGCCGGGTCGCGGGGGCAGCAGTCTAAGCAGGGATGCCCAGACCTCCCTCTCCCCAGACACGTCCTCCAGCTTTTCCGGGCGGACCCCGAGGCGTTCCCAGGCCAGCCGAGTGACATAGTCCCTCCAGCGTGTCCTGGGTCTTCCCCGGGGCCTCTTCCCGGTGGGACATGCCCGGAACACCCTCCCAGGAAGGCGTCCAGGAGGCATCCAGTAAAGATGCCCGAGCCACCTCAGCTGGCTCCTCTCGATGTGGAGGAGCAGCGGCTCTACTCTGAGCTCCTCCCGAGTGACAGAGCTCCTCACCCTATCTCTAAGGGAGCGCCCCGCCACCCTGCGGAGGAAACTCATTTCAGCCGCTTGTATCCGAGATCTTGTTCTTTCGGTCATGACCCAGAGTTCATGACCATAGGTGAGGGTAGGAACGTAGATTGACCGGTAAATAGAGAGCTTTGCCTTTCGGCTCAGCTCCTTCTTCACCACGACGGACCGGTACAACGACCGCATTACTGCAGCTGCCGCACCGATCCGCCTGTCAATCTCACGTTCCATCCTTCCCTCACTGAGTTTTCAGGTGTCTGTGCAAATTATTTGTGGAGCCTAACTTAAAAGAAATCTTTTTTTTTTTGACAAATACTGCATTTAGCCTTACTGTCTGCCACGAGAGAAAAGTGCGTTTCTGTGTTGTTGGGTTTTATTTTTTTGGTTTTTCTTTGTTACTGGCGCACTCAGGTGAAGGCAGCGTGCACAGTGTGGCGTGATGCTATTTGCATATCTAATAAGCACCGCGCAGCTGGGCAGCGCTCCTCCCCATGTACAGAAAAAAAAAGAACAGTTCCCTGCTGCGACTCGGTTCCCATCATTCATGTTAACGAGCCGTTCAAAAGAACCAGTTCGTTCGTCAACGTCACAACACTACTCTGATGGTTCATGTGCTGGCCTCCCTTCATTTAGGCAGAAGTAGATCCTGTTCTTTATTAGTACATTTGACCAGAGGTTTCTTGTGATTTTTTTTATGGATTTACCATTATAATCTCAGGGCACATCCATGTTTTTTCTTGTACATTTGTGATGCACTCAACACCCTCTCACACAAGCAACACTGACAACACCAACAACCACACAAACAACACAGACACAGACAACACCCACACACATAATTGTTTCAATGATTTGAAATGACCTTTTTCAGATTAATCATTTTAGGTTGGAAGTGTTGATGTTGACCTGATGATGAGTTTGTATTAAGATTGGCTGTGTGTTTGCCATTTACTTCAAAATAAAATACACTGGAGCATTTAAAACTGTTATTTTTTCCATCCAATTTGATTGAAACAATGTTTTCTACAAGAAAAGGCAATTAGAGGAAAAATCAATAATTGTAATAAATGAAAACAACTCAACATATTTAGTTTCAGCTTGTGTAAAATCTAGAGTGGTATAGGGCAATGGGTTTACACGCCATTTGCGAGAAGTAAAGCCAAATAATTGAGGTTAAGAGTGTAGTAAAGGTGAAATAGTTGGTTGAAATGTTTAACAGGGGTGCCAGATGAGGTGACAAAAGCTTTCCTACTCCAGCGACACATGTCTAAATGTAGAGCTTGCAATGCATGGGCTGAGTCAGTAGTGTCAGTTCTGTCCAGCAGCATGATTGAGCTGATGGGAATACACTGGACTTTGAATCAATGGTAGGAGTGTTTAAAATAAATTGGATAAAAGCTTTTATGTCACAGACAGAATCAGTTTGGTTCCACATACCCAGAAGTATTTTTAAGAAAATCGGAGGGTTGGATTTTGTGTTAAAATGTGACTTTGAAACTACAAAACTGCCTGTGAAGTTGTCTGAATTTCATAAACAAGTATTACACTATTGGAAGATGATATTTTCCCACAATCTTACTCCACATAGTTCCACATTGTGGAATAACAGAACAATTACGATAAATAGGAAATCTATATTCAGACAGGATTGGTTTGATGAAAAGGTGATTTTTGTTAAAGATATAATGGATCATCAAGGAAATCTCTTACATTTTAATACCTTTAAAGAAAAATTTGATATTCAGTGTTCTTATAGAGAATTCAGCAGAATATGCAAAGCAATACCTCTTGCTATAATACATTTAATACAAAACACAGTCTCTCAATCAAGAATACAAGTGTACATACCAGAGTTAAAAAATGACCAATTGCATATTAGTGACAGAAAATGCAACAACCAATTTATTAGAAAAGCTGTAAATTTTTTCATGATTATACTAAAACTGCCAAAATTAAAATAAACAACGTTTTATGTAGCACAGATAAGTACTTCAAATCTTTAAAATGGCCAATTCCACCAAATTAAAAGAAGTACAATATAAAATTATTAATAGTTATTACCCTGCGGCAGAAACCCTGAAAAAAAGATTTGGATTTGAGGTCGAAGCCTGCGTTTTCTGTCTGGAGGAACCTGAAACTATTGAACATCTCTTCTATTCATGTAGAGTCACGAGGCAATTTTGGCAGAACCTGCATACCTGGTCAAGTTCTACAATAGAGAACATCACACCTTTTGATATGAATCAAATCCTAATATACAGAAATGACACCGCTAAAGAAATATCTGATATGATCAATATTATCATGATTATGGGAAAATATCATTTACATACATGTAAATGGAAAAAATCAAAGACCTTCACTAATATCCTTAAAAAATGAACTAAAAATCTTGTTATCCTCTCTGGTACTTTTAGCTGAAAAATATGGTCCAATACAAGAACTTTGCAACAACCTGTCACAACTTTTAATGCCTTAAATGACTGTAATGGAAACGTCTTCATGTGTCCTTAAGCAGCACTTTCATGGGTTTGAACTGTGAATGTAATGGGAAGAAGGACTGTCTCATGGCAAAAGATGGACTGCCTGCTTTATTTAGTTATTTAGTTTATTTTCTATATCATGTTCATTTCTAATATGTCTTGGTTAATATATAGAATTTTATTTGCCTTGCACTTGTTTATGTTTCTGTAAGAAGTCATAGTGGAGATACGGACTGGAATATATAAATTTTGTCAAGTTCAATAAAGTTGGAAAAAAAAAATCTAAAAAAAAAATAGATTGAGCTGATGGTGTGTGCTGGCGTGCCATGTGGGGCGGTTGCTAGGCAACGCAGGCCTTTGAGAGCAGCTGCCAGAGCAGTGAGAGCCTAGAGTAGGCTGATTTTAGTCAATAAAAAATGTGTATATGTGTCGGTGTGTGTGAGCGTGTGTGTGCGTGTGAATGTGCTTGCGCGCGAGTGCGGGCGCGCGTGTTTGTGTGTGTGTGCGCATGTACATGTACATGTGCGGGTGATCTCAGGAGCTCCAACAACATTCAGCCCAGGGACTGCGAGCCACGAACCAGAGAGCAATCTCCGGGGCTCTAAGCAGTTCTGCACCGAAAACTGTGAGCAGACAACAGAGACCTGGCGCAATTCCATCATCAGCTTGGACAGGCTCGCGTCCTCTCTGGGACGCTCGACCCAGAGAGTCCAACAATACCTCACAGACCAATTGAATCCGGAAAGGAACCAACGGGGTCTGGTAAACAGCTCAGAAGCATTTGTTTCGGCTGTCCGGTTTATGCAAATTAATGTGTGGCATTGCTGAGAGCTGATTGGCAGATGTGTTTCGGTCCTGGCCAGCGGATTGGCTGTCTCTCCTGGCTACCGTGTTTAAACAGATCCAAGATGGCGGCCGGCGCTGGGCAAAAGCAGACCAGGGCCGGCCGCCATCTTAGATTAAAGACAGCCAATCCGCTAGCCAGGACCGAAAACCAGTCACCCAATCAGCTCTCAGCAATGCCACACATTAATTTGCATAAACCGGACAGCCGAAACAAATGCTTCTGAGCTGTTTGCCAGACCCCGTTGGTTCCTTTCCGGATTCAATTGGTCTGTGAGGTATTGTTGGACTCTCTGGGTCGAGCGTCCCAGAGAGGACGCGAGCCTGTCCAAGCTGATGATGGAATTGCGCCAGGTCTCTGTTGTCTGCTCACAGTTTTCGGTGCAGAACTGCTTAGAGCCCCGGAGATTGCTCTCTGGTTCGTGGCTCGCAGTCCCTGGGCTGAATGTTGTTGGAGCTCCTGAGATCACCCGCACATGTACATGTACATGCGCACACACGCACAAACACGCGCGCCCGCACTCGCGCGCAAGCACATTCACACGCACACACACGCTCACACACACCTACACATATACACATTTTTTATTGACTAAAATCAGCCGACTCTTGGCTCTCAATGCTCTGGCAGCTGCTCTCAAAGGCCTGCGTTGCCTAGCAACCGCCCCACATGGCGCACGCCAGCACACACCATCAGCTCAATCTTTTTTTTTTTTAGATTTTTTTTTCCAACTTTATTGAACTTGACAATATTTATACATTCCAGTACGTATCTCCACTATGACTTCTTACAGAAACATAAACAAGTGCAAGGCAAATAAAATTCTATATATTAACCAAGACATATTAGAAATGAACATGATATAGAAAATAAACTAAATAACTAAATAAAGCAGGCAGTCCATCTTTTGCCATGAGACAGTCCTTCTTCCCATTACATTCACAGTTCAAACCCATGAAAGTGCTGCTTAAGGACACATGAAGACGTTTCCATTACAGTCATTTAAGGCATTAAAAGTTGTGACAGGTTGTTGCAAAGTTCTTGTATTGGACCATATTTTTCAGCTAAAAGTACCAGAGAGGATAACAAGATTTTTAGTTCATTTTTTAAGGATATTAGTGAAGGTCTTTGATTTTTTTCCATTTACATGTATGTAAATGATATTTTCCCATAATCATGATAATATTGATCATATCAGATATTTCTTTAGCGGTGTCATTTCTGTATATTAGGATTTGATTCATATCAAAAGGTGTGATGTTCTCTATTGTAGAACTTGACCAGGTATGCAGGTTCTGCCAAAATTGCCTCGTGACTCTACATGAATAGAAGAGATGTTCAATAGTTTCAGGTTCCTCCAGACAGAAAACGCAGGCTTCGACCTCAAATCCAAATCTTTTTTTCAGGGTGTTAGAGCCATTTTTTGGGTTATGTGTATTTGTGTTTATTTTTTGTTTTCTTGTCTGGAAGCCACAGTAGGGGGCGCTCTGCACTGTGGGGGGCAGAAATGATTAAATAGAGTAAGAGGTAATTACTCAGCAGGTGTGCTGCTGAATGAGAGAGAGAGAGCAAACAGTTTTTTGACCGTCACGTCACGCCACGCCACGCCACGCCACGTCACGCCACGCCACGTCACGTCACGTCGGATTGTGTTTGTCGCCTTTGTTTATGCGTTGTGACAAATTATGTGAGCCTTTTTGTTTGTATGCACAGTTCAGTATCGGCGCATAGTGTCAAGAACGTAAATCTATAAATAAATGTTGATGATTGCAAACGAGTGTTGGATTCATTGGACCCGGAAGACGACGGACGCGTCAATTACAAGTTCCAGCAGGTAGCAGCAGCCCCTCAGTGACTTAGGTTCGTTTTTGTTATTTTGTTAAGAACAAGTCACTATACAGGGTTTCTTACTTTTGGTGGAATTGGCCATTTTAAATATTTGAAGTACTTATCTGTGCTACATAAAACGTTGTTTATTTTAATTTTGGCAGTTTTAGTATAATCATGAAAAAATTTACAGCTTTTCTAATAAATTGGTTGTTGCATTTTCTGTCACTAATATGCAATTGGTCAATTTTTAACTCTGGTATGTACACTTGTATTCTTGATTGAGAGACTGTGTTTTGTATTAAATGTATTATAGCAAGAGGTATTGCTTTGCATATTCTGCTGAATTCTCTATAAGAACACTGAATATCAAATTTTTCTTTAAAGGTATTAAAATGTAAGAGATTTCCTTGATTATCCATTATATCTTTAACAAAAATCACCTTTTCATCAAACCAATCCTGTCTGAATATAGATTTCCTATTTATCGTAATTGTTCTGTTATTCCACAATGTGGAACTATGTGGAGTAAAATTATGGGAAAATATCATCTTCCAATAGTGTAATACTTGTTTATGAAATTCAGACAACTTCACAGGCAGTTTTGTAGTTTCAAAGTCACATTTTAACACAAAATCCAACCCTCCGATTTTCTTAAAAATACTTCTGGGTATGTGGAACCAAACTGATTCTGTCTGTGACATAAAAGCTTTTATCCAATTTATTTTAAACACTCCTACCATTGATTCAAAGTCCAGTGTATTCCCATCAGCTCAATCATGCTGCTGGACAGAACTGACACTACTGACTCAGCCCATGCATTGCAAGCTCTACATTTAGACATGTGTGGCTGGAGAAGGAAAGCTTTTGTCACCTCATCTGGCACCCCTGTTAAACATTTCAACCAACTATTTCACCTTTACTACACTCTTAACCTCAATTAGTTGGCTTTACTTCTCGCAAATGGCGTGGAAACCCATTGCCCTATACCACTTTAGTTTTTACACAAGCTGAAACTAAATATGTTGAGTTGTTTTCATTTATTACAATTATTGATTTTTCCTCTAATTGCCTTTTCTTGTAGAAAACATTGTTTCAATCAAATTGGATGGAAAAAATAACAGTTTTAAATGCTCCAGTGCATTTTATTTTGAAGTAAATGGCAAAACACAGCCAATCTTAATACAAACTCATCATCAGGTCAACATCAACACATCAAAACTAAAATGAAAAAGGTCATTTCAAATCACTGAAACAATTATGTGTGTGGGTGTTGTCTGTGTCTGCGTTGTTTGTGTGGTTGTTGGTGTTGTCAGTGTTGCTTGTGTGAGAGGGTGTTGAGTGCATCACAAATGTACAAGAAAAAACATGGATGTGCCCTGAGATTATAATGGTAAATCCATTCAAAAAAATCACAAGAAACCTCTGGTCAAACGTACAAATAAAGAACAGGATCTACTTCTTCTGCCTAAAATGAAGGGAGGCCAGCACATGAACCATCAGAGTAGTGTTGTGACGTTGACGAATGAACTGGTTCTTTTGAACGGCTCGTTAACATGAACGATGGGAACCGAGTCGCAGCAGGGAACTGTTCTTTTTTTTTCTGTACATGGGGAGGAGCGCTGCCCAGCTGCGCGGTGCTTATTAGATATGCAAATAGCATCACGCCACGCTGTGCACGCTGCCTTCACCTGAGTGCGCCAGTAACAAAGAAAAACCAATAAAAATAAAACCCAACAACACAGAAACGCACTTTTCTCTCGTGGCAGACAGTAAGGCTAAATGCAGTTTTTGTCAAAAAAAATATTTCTTTTAAGTTAGGCTCCACAAATAATTTGCACAGACACCTGAAAACTCAACATCCAACAGTAAAAGTGGCAGAGGTGACAAGAGAGCCAGATGACTCAGATAATAGTGACAATGAAGTCTCTGAAAATGCCACCAGTCTATTGAACAGTTTGTTTGTATGTTTTGTTGTTCTGCATTACTAACAATGTTCTTGTGTGGAAATCTTTGCACTAAAAGCTGTTTTGCACAGAAGTTAATTTAAACACAAGATACTTGTGCTCAAAAAGAGGATTCATTCTCAGTGAAGAACCTTGGAGCTCTAATCTGCCTCTATACATGCCAAAGAGCAGTGATTCCTAACACATCTCTGGGGGTCATCAGGTGGAAACCTCCCTTCAACAGTGTTTCGCCTACTTAGTCCCACTACAACTCCAGGAGGTTAGGCAGTGAACTCCGGCGTCCCAGAGTCACCCCCCCTAGTGCCAGTTCACACTGCTCCTACACAATCCAAACAGCACCGCCACGTTCAACTGACCCAGAGATGCTCCAGGTAGTGGCCAGTACCGATGCTACCATTTAACTATTGCTAATGCTAATGCTAACCGCTAAGAAGAACAGAAGAAGACAATACAGTTCCGATGCTACCATTCAGCTAATGTTACATGCTAACCGCTACCTGCTAAGAGGAACAGAAGAAGACAATAAAGCTAGATTCACCTATACTGTTAATGTTAATTGCTAGCTACCAATACTAACTGCTAAGATACTATCATACTCTCACCGCTTTAGCTATTCTTAGCTGCTACAATGCTACCACAGGCCTAGATGCACATGTAACTGCCGATTGCCACACTACCATCATCTACACCTGCCTCTCACCAACTGCACCAAAAAAGCGGGGTGGGAATACAAACCCTGGTTCGGGTAGGGGGTAGAAAATAAAGAGGTAGAGTCAAAAGATGAAAGTAGGGATTGGATACAGACCCTTGTTCGGGTAGGGGGTGGAAAATTTAGAGGGTGCTGAAGGTGGAGGCCTAAACCACAGACTAGATTTAACAGCCTCTTCTAACATTTCCTTCAAGAAGCAACAAACCCTACCATTTCCTTCAAAAAGCAAACAAAGCAGGAAAACAAACCCTAACATTTCCTTCAAGAAGCAAACAAAACAGGAAAACAACCAAAAAGATCAAAAAACAAGCCAACTCTGTATCTTACAACGCAAACTCACCTGAACAGGCCGCATGGTCCCAAAGAGAGACTCTAGCTGGCCACACCCCCACCTTATCTAAACTTCCTCTTCCTGGTTCTCTTCCTATTGGCAGAGCGACAAGATGGGGCGGGGAAAGCAGAGCAGAGGAGCGGTGTCTTGTTCAGACTTTAACCTCTTCTCCCGCCGGGTTAGGCATGCATGTCCTCTGCCCCCCCCCCCTCCCTCACTGTCCCTATTTCACCCCCCAACTACTATTATTTCTCCTGATCCATATCCACTGACTAGACCTAGCAGCCTCATCTGACATCTCCCTCACTGCCTTCCTTAAATTTTGCCCATGCACTCCCAGCTCCCTCAACAGTGAAACAGCTGACCCTGCAACAAAACCTCTACACCCCACTTCAACCGGACAGACCCTGGTCTTCCATCCCCTCTGCTCAGATTCTGTCTTTAAATCTGCATACTTAGTCTTCTTCCTTTCATAAGCTGCCTCCACTGAATTTTCCCAAGGGACTGTTAACTCAATAAAAAACACAGTCTTTTTACTCATGGACCATAAGACAATGTCCGGCCTCAGATTACTATAAACTATTTCCTGGGGCACAACTAGCTTTCCTCCCAAGTCGACCTGGATTTGCCAATCATCAGCCCCTACCAGGCAGCCACCTACTTGCCTTCTCCCTGACTTAGCAGCTCTATTTTTCTCCCCCTCTCGAACAAATTGCACATCTAACCTCTCCTTTCTAGAACTTCCAGAATTCACCTGCTTCCTTCTCTCTTCAATGCCTGCGGCTAAGCTTCTCAGCACCTGATTATGCCGCCATGTATACCGGCCTTGTGATAAGCTAATTCTACAACCATTCATTGTAGCCTGCTTTGATTTTGAATGTTTATACATGTTCAGGTCGTGGTTTACACACATACACAGAATTTGTACAAAGGGTAATTCACGTCACTGTCAAAGCAGAGTGATATGGCGCCACCCTGTGGAATATTTACAATGAATCCAGATCAGACTTTAAAATCTAATCCACACATGTCAAATCACATTATAATCAATATTTCAGAATAATTCAAACTCATATTGGTGGGACATCTAAATTCATTCCTCCCAGTGGTTATTTCCAACGCTCACCTCCTGTAGTTGTTGTAAAAGTCATTTGTTTCCTTCCTCACCAACAGCACAAAGAACCGTGGTCGGAAGCTTGTTTGAAAAGCTCCTGCAGCAGAATCCACATCCTCACTCTGTTCAGACATCCTCAGTGTGTTGTGTGCACACAGGTTTGCCAAAATATGGATCAATACGTGACTGACTGTGGAGCCTGTGAGCTTTAAGCAGGACAACACAGTCACAGCGTGTCATACATTGTGTAAAATGTGATGTATTGATGGACGGCGTAAATTGGCCACAGAGTAGTGGATTATAATACTGGGATTACTGATGGTTGATGCTTTTCTCATTATTCAACAGCTCTTGCTTGTTTTTTTATTGAAATATTGAAGGTTTTGGAACGATGCCGCACTTTATAAGTCTGACTTTGACAGTCTTATATGAACACAGTTTGATTGACTTACCAGAGTTTCCTTCAGTGTTTTCAAACCTTTTTCCCACCATGAAAGGTTTTTGCAAAAGAAAAGCATTTGAAAGCGATTGTTTCTCTTGTACAGAGATTTCTCTTCAGTAATGTGATAAAAGCTGAGGACAGAAATTGATGGTGGATCGACAAACAACCTGGATGTCTTGTGAATGCCATTTCCAGGTCTGAGGATGTCGTCAAGCCTGATTTGAGCTTGTCAGGGTTAAATAAGGCAACTTGATAACCGAAGGATTCAGGCCTCACAGGACCATGTTGTTAAGTTAAAGTTAAAGGTCCTGCATTAGAGAAATGGCTGAAATGACCAATGATGACACTACATGAAACATTGAGGAATCAGAAAAGTTATTAGAATTCATCTTGAGGGGGGCATGAATGTGTGGAGGAAAATTCACGGCAATCGATCCAACAGACCAGCATGACTGTTACTCGAGCCATGTTGCTGTGGTGGCTCAAAAGGGACGCAGCAGCTACAGAGCATCATGCATCAAATGTTGACTGACATCCCTGTCAAGTGGCAAAAATGTCCACTGATGCCGATTTCATTCATTTCAGGCTGAAATAGACAATCTATCAATGCACAATCCACTGCACTGTGTGCACTATAAAACTCTGCAGCAATCACAATCTCTCCTTCACCCTGACAAAAGTGCTTTTGTTGCCTGTACTGAACTCTGCACACTGGTGTGGCAGTGGTCGCCATCCACCCCGACCACCTCCCTGCTACTCCAGCACCGTACATAAATGTAGTGTTTCATTCACTCAAAGAAACATTACAGAATTATGAATGCTAAATAGTTGTATATAATATTTAACAACGGATCATTTACAGAAGATGGGGCTGACATTTCTGCAATCCAGATATCATCATCTCAGCAAACACAATGGGACTGAAGGTTTTTTCATTTTATGAATACAACCCCAATTCCAAAAAAGTTAGGGAATGTGATCATTTGCTAATCCTTTTTGACATAAACTCAACTGAAAACAGTACAAAGACAATGGATTTAATGGTTTACATCATCAGCTTCATTGATTTTTGTAAACATCTGCTTCTTCTGAATTTGATGCAGCAACATGTTTCAAACGAGTCGGGACAGGAGCAACCAAAGACTGGGAAAGTTGTGGACTGCTCCAAAAACACCAGTTTGGAACATTCCACAGGTAAACTGGTTCATTGGTAACAGGTGATAGTATCATGATTGGGTATGAACGGGGCATCCTGGAAAGGCTCAGTCGTTCACAAGCCAGGATGGAGCGAGGTTCACCACTTTGTGGACACATGATTGGATAAAGGAGATTACTACATGGGCTCAGGAACACTTTGTAAAACAATATAGTCAGTAAACACAGCATGTTTGCAAATGATTGACTTGTGTTTTTATTGACATTTTACACAACTTTTTTTGGAATCAGGGTTGTACAAGTCATATTGAAGATTTACATAATACCCACAGCAACAAAAGTCAAATTGTTTTGCAATGGTCCCTGTGAGAATATTCATGGTGCATGTTCCCCATACATATCCTGTGTCTGCAGAGAAACACTAACAGGTGGGAAAAATTCTTGTGTTTGAATGAATTTGAATCAAATCCACATTATTCACTTGAATGTCTTCATGCATTTATTAAAGAAACAACAACCTAGGTGTCATTCAGAGGAATCACCTCAGTTGACTTCTCTTTTTGTCACACCTCGCCCACAACCTCTGAACTACACTCACCGGCCACTTTGTTAGGTACACCTTGCTAGTACCGGGTTGGACCCCCTTTTTCCTTCAGAACTGCCTTAATCCTTCGCGGCATAGATTCAACAAGGTACTGGAAACATTCCTCAGAGAGTTTGGTCCATATTGACATGATAGCATCACGCAGTTGCTGCAGATTTGTCAGCTGCACATCCATGATGCAAATCTCCCCTTCCACCACATCCCAAAGGTGCTCTATTGGATTGATATCTGGTGACTGTGGAGGCCATTTGAGTACAGTGAACAGTGAGGAACAATACTCAGGTAGGCTGTGGCATTGAAACGATGCTCAATTGGTACTAAGGGGCCTAAAGTGTGCCAAGAAAATATCCCCCACACCATTACACCACCAGCAGCAGCCTGAAACGTTGATACAAGGCAGGATGGATCCATGCTTTCATGCTTTTCATTTCATAACGAGTGGTTATTTGAGTTACTGTTGCCTTTCTATCAGCTCGAATCAGTCTGGCCATTCTCCTCTGGCCTCTGGCATCAACAAGGCATTTTCGCCCACCGAACTGCCGCTCACCAGATATTTTCTCTTTTTCTGACCATTATCTGTAAACCCTGGAGATGGTTGTGTGTGAAATTCCCAGTAGATCAGCAGTTTCTGAAATACTCAGACCAGAACACGTTCACAGTCACTTAAATCACCTTTCTTCCCCATTCTGATGCTCGGTTTGAACTGCAGCAGATCGTCTTAACCATGTCTACATGCCTAAATGCATTGAGTTGCTGCCATGTGATTGGCTGATTAGAAATTTGTGTTAAGGTGTACCTAATAAAGTGGCCGGTGAGTGTGTATCGAATCACTCAGTAGAAGTCTGTAAACTGTATTCATTAACACACAGTGCTGATAGCTTGTAAAACATCCTGATGTTATTGGCCTCTCAGCATCAGAACTTGTATTTCTTGATGTTGTGCTGTACATCATTTTCTCCTTAAGTGTACTTGGCTGCTCCGGTGCAGTGTTTTAGCTCAAGCTGTATGCATGTTGTGTACTTTCAGGTATTGCATTGCATTCAGGTGCCATATGAGCTGGATTTGCTCTGTAGTAATACATCCAATCTTATTGGACAAGTCAGTGGGGATTGGCCATGCGAGTGCAAACAGGTCTGGTGTATTATGACATGCATTATGGCAACCAGCTGCCCTAAGCTGACCCACAGGGAGTGTTATTTGTTGTCAAAGACAGCATCAGAAGCTTTGAACAGCTTCGGGCTAAGCTGCTCTCCAGCCACGTATGAAAAGTGACATCAGCTGAGTCCCCTGCGGCACGGGGACAAAATGTCCACAGCGGAGCCATTAGAAACACAGGACCTGGTTAACTAGTGTGTTGGATCAGAACCTGGGTGAGTGATGAACTGGAGGCCCATGTGAGTGTCTCAGTATGGATTAATACTGCCATCTTGTGGTTGAAGAGCAGATGTGAACAATGCTGGCAACAGACTGAAATTCAGGACATCAATCAGGACCATTTTTCACTCTCAATAAAATCATAAAAAGGGTTTTGTTTGTGTGTGTACTCCTCATAGAGGAGATTCGTCAAGGGTGAGAAAATAACCCTAATGATGTCATAGTGATGTCACCAGGATTACATTGGACTTGGGCACTGATACAGCGAAATCCTATCTTACAAACTAGAGGCGAGGCGTTTGACAGACATCAGGAGGAGGGTATTCAGGAAAGATACCACTGTGTTGCATCATGGGAAATGTAGGATGCAGTGTTTTTGGAGTCTGACTCATATTCAGGACTAAAAGACAGGATATCTGGGCCTCTGCTGCTTTGACTCTCACTATTCCTTTACACTTTATGGAAGTAAAATACTATGTCGAGTGCCTTTTTAATGCGACGCAACTCTTACACTTTACACAAGTCATGATAACTGTCGTTGCTTATGGTGGATGTTCTCCGGGCTGTCAAAGTACATGATCAAAGTACAGCTTGAAAGTGGGAGGTTTTTTTATGTTGACATACACTGATTCAGCATTTCCAAAGGGAGTGAATTACACGAATTTTTAATCACTGGGGAAGTTTCACATGTATTCCTCAAAACGAGAAACAAAACAAATATCACATGGGTAAAGCTTCCTCACAGACATGTCATTTCATCAGATGAGGCACAGTTGTGGCCTGAAATGGCTCTGCTACTGCAATTTGTAACAGGCACATCACATTGATCCATGCTGCAGTAATAATGTACATTATCATTATTTTGTGGGGTTGTCAGCTTCTTTGAAAGAAAACAACTTAACCTGGAATTCCTTCGCTCATTATGAAATGCTTCTATTAATAAAAGACCTATTTTGGCCTTGCCAAACCTAAATAGCATAACTCACCTATACGTTTGTCTTTAAAACGATGACAACGTTCAGACACGAGGGAGGGAGACAATCAACACTGGTTTGTGGAGGAGTACACTCATAGATATTACTCTGGGTTTTAAAAACAGATGTCAATGCATTGCTATAAAGGTTCACAGGTAGCTTTTTTTGTACTTGGTTGGTCCGATGGCAGTGAGGTTTTAATTGATTGCTACATGAGTTACAGAACCTCTACGGTTCTTCTCTCCCCTCCCTCATCGCCGACCTTGACGAGCCTTTTGACCATTTCACTGAAATGAATTAATAATGAATTGAAAGAACACCCCATCATAAAAGTCAAATAAAATAAGATAACACTTTATTAATCCCACGCCGGGGATATTCAATTGTTATATGCAGCAAACAATAAAAGATAGTCAACAAAAAAGCTACACAGAATAAAGAATAGAAAAACAGCTATGTATATGAACATTACAAACAATACAAAGAGGCTTTTGAACAACTTGTTCAAACAACATGTGGCTGCCAAAAAGAAAAAAGAAATGACTCAATAAATAAATCAATATGCCATTAGTAGAACAAATTCAATGCAATAGACAATAAAATACATTTAAAAAAATCAACAATATATAAACAGAAACAAATACAATCAACTACAGAAGGCTATGCATATTACATACAAAGAGTATACAAATAAAAAGAAAAAATCCACTTTACTTCCCCGTACTTATTTGTGTATTTTGTTTTTCCATTTCTTGTGCATTTCTGCTGAATGATGGAAATAACAGTACTGTCCCATAAAGTGTGTCATCTATGGTCTGATGGACATCTGAGTGTATAAATTGAATGGACATGCCTTGCTTATGGCAGATCTATGCCATAGATGTAAAACACTACATGTGATGTGTCACAGCGACTTGCCATTTGGAGATTGTAAATTACAAATCCCACCATGGAGAAGGGCCCTAGTCTGCCTCTGATTGGCTAGTACCTTTGTTGGTTGGGTTGGTAAGGTTTAGGCATGAGGAGTGATGATTGTTACCCAGCTGACTAACTGTTTGTAGTTTTAGAGCCAAATGAAATCTCTTATCTACTCTATAACGATGTGTGGAAAGGGACGGCAGCCCCCTGGTGTCTTTAGCTGTTTTGTGTTAGGTGGGTATTGTCAACAACACCCAGGTAAGATGGTGGACAGTTATCCTGTGAGTTATGATGTAACATTGCATGTAGGGCCCGTCCAAAATTCCATCCTAACATAGTAATAGCGCATGCTAAAGTAGGAGATATTTGTTGTTGTTGTTTAAACACTTCAGACTGTTCAGATTCAAACAGTTCAAAGAAATCCAGAACACTTATATAACTTGCCTAATAAAAACAAAGAAACCAAAAGACATAAGTCTTACCTCCCTAAACAAGCAAAACAGGAGAGAACAAACGGTTAAACCAAAAACTGCCAGTCCACCCCTACCAAGTTAACACGTCAATATGATTTTTACAATAGCCCAACAAAGTGTGGCCGCTTGGGAGAAAAGGGAGATGAGGAACGTGTGCTGCTGCCCAGCGCCAGCCGCCATCCTGGATCTCTTTAAGGAGAGAGACAGCCAATCCGCTGGCCAGGACAGAAACCAATCTCCCAATCAATGACACACATTAATCTGCATAAACCAGACAGCAGAAACACATCATGGAAAACACAGAACACACTTTAAAGTAACAGAAATAAGGACTACAGTCATAACAAATGTAAATCCACAAATGACACAAAAACCAGTAAGTGATAAACCATATAGAGACCTATGTGTACAAAACATCAGAGAGTTGCAAGAACAAGCTGCCCCGTCTGAAAAACAGGCGTTGAAAGAAAAAGCAGCCACAAGGATGATAAAGGGCTCAGGAGAAATCCTGAAGGCAACAAAGTCGCACCAGTTGGACGACTAAATCTGCTATGCCAAGACGCCCACAGTAGAGGTCACTGTGTCACCTCAAAGTAACAGTTCTCAATTTTCATTACTGGTGACACCCCCACCTTAAAGACTTGACTAAATATTTTGAGTAGTCATGTGAAATCTGTAATCAGGTTAATCCACAGGTTTCACTCAAGGCAGGACCAGAGGTTTTCCAGTTCCTGATGCCCCATGGAAGGAGATAGTGATTGATTTCACTGACATGGGTGCAGATCACAGAGTTGAGGGAAAGATGTATCTCTTAGTCTGTGTATATCCATGTTTTCTCATATTCTCATGGACTGAAGCCACACCATTAAGCATAATCATACCATTAAAGAAGGATTGGCTAAAGTCTGCGCAGACACAAAACAAACCTGGATGGAAGCCCTCCCTAGAGTGCTACTTAACCTGAGATCCACTCCAAATGCCACAATGAATGTCAGCCCACACGAGGTAGGTTTTTGACAGGTAGAAAAATGCCCTGTCCATTTGCGACTGCACAAACAGACTGAGCAACTGGGTCCATAAGACACACAGCGCACTGTGAGACAACACTGACTGAGCTTCGGACTGACTTAGGAAGTGACTGACTCACTGACAATGACCACAACTCTGGAAATGAAACCCTACCAGAGTCTGGACAGACCTTAACTGACAAAACCCTCCAAAAAAGACTCGGAGACTAGGTGTAACACTCAAGTGGCTATAACTGTATTGGTTACATTAAAACTGATCATTGTAACAGCAATTTTGTGGTGGTAGAGCCAACCATCAAAAGCACAATCAATCCAAAGTATTGTCAATAACTCAGTACCAGTTCCTCCCCCGACTACTGCTCAACATCTGGTTAAACAGTCCTTGAGCTCTGACAACAGACCTGTTAACACTTACCCATTGGCCCCACCCACCAACGGCGTTCCCACCAATCTTTACCCCTGTCAAAAACAAGCACACCTGTCTCGTTAGAACTGATGCTACTGGCTCATGTGTTGGTGAAATTCCTGATGATTGGTGTGTTACTACTGCCTACTACGTCAACGATTGGACTAATGTTACATCACTTAATCATGCCCTTTCAGACGTTTACTGGGACTGTGAAAATAACTTATTGAGAAACACACTCCCTCCTAATTGGACAGGTAAATGCACCATCCTCTCACTATAGCTCCAGTCGAGATAATAAAAGCCTCAGCCTCAGAAGTAATCTTGTGGCAGTCCATCACCTATCATGACTGTCGATATTCCCACAGGTTTAAACGTAGCTCATTTGACTTATAGCAGAACTCCCCGGCCTACATAGATGCAATTGGAGTCCCCAGAGGTGTACCTGATGAATATAAATGAGTTGATCAAGGGTTTAATCTGTATTGATCCATTTATATTTAATGTAGAAGATGGCAGCAGGAGACCAAGGAGTCCATCCAGAATCAGTGCAACAGGCTCAAGAACATCTGTGTCAGAGAGAGAACCTGTGTCAAAAAGAAAACAAAGGTACAATAAGAGAGGCAAAAGAGAGTCCTACATCTTGGTATAGCCTAGATAACTTGGATGAAGTGTAGTTAGCCTAGTACTGGCAATGCAAATATGCTCCTGTCACATCCCCCACCTCCACTGCACAAGTCTCCTGTGATGTCTCCTCTCTCTGTGTTCTAGTGTGTTGGGATGGCTGCTGAACTCAGATGTTTCAAGGGTGGGGTGACTCATCAAAACTATCAGCTGGTGTAGGCCTACATCCACCCTGGTTTGCCTAGCAGTCAGCATCGCGTGTGTGAGAGATTTTGACACTTGAACGAATAAATGAATTATAAAACAATTACTGCGTTTTGTCTTGATGTTAGTGAGGATATTTGAGAACAAATGTATTCAAGCACACAGTTTTGCAAAGCATACAGGTTGGGAAATTTCAGCTATTTGAATATGAGGCTTGCCTTTATTATGATGATTCTATTTTTAATGCAAACTATAACATAATATATTATTGATATGAATTTTTTCCCCCCCCAACAGCGAATTCACCCCAACAAGCTAAAGCTGAACACAGACTGCATAGAAAAAAGCAAGAAAAGAAATGCCTCCCCAGACCCAAGTGATGATCCTCACCTCAAGAATGCAAAATTAAGTGACTTTTCCATGTCAACTTTATATGTGAAGGCAGCCAGCCGTTCTCTGTGGTTGAATTGCCCTCATTCAAGAGCATGGTACAAACATTACAACCTCACTGTACAGTAATGTCAAGAAAAACTGTGGTCTTAAAAATACAAGAAGCTGCCAAAAGCAAACAGAGCTTGATTATGAATAAGTTGAGCTCTGTGAGTACAAAATCAGTGGAAAAGAGATAGAGTGACAACAACTGACAGTGGCTCCAACTTCTTAAAGGCATCTCGAGTTTATGGCAAGAACAAGGAAGAAGCCACTGAACAGGAGGTGGATGCTTCAGATGACGGTGGTCCTGCAGAAGAGGTGGAGGATCAAGATGTGTCTGCTATTTTGAATGAGGACACTGGCCTTGAGTATCAGCTTCCAAGTGCATGTCATCTCCTAAATCTTGTCGCAACCACTGATGCAGCATGGATGACGATGCTGCTCCCTCACACGACAGCCATTCTGATGAGGATGATTTCTTGGAAAGACAGCTGACAGGAGGGAAAAGACCCCACAGGTGCTGGTATGGGCTAGCAACCCATGGCAGCAGTGGCAAGACTTAGCCTTGCTACAGCCAGACTTAGCTACAACCATATTAGGAAAATACCCCAAGAGTCAGCGAGAGCAGGGGTGGAAGATTTGTTTTTTTTTTTGTTTTTTTTTTATTAAACCTTTTTTTTACCAGGAAAATTTGGCCCATTGAGATTAAAAATCTCTTTTCCAAGGGCGTCCTGGCCAAGTGGCAGCACAAGTCAGAAAGTTAAAAATTTCAATTTGATTATAAAAACAATTCAATTAAAACAAGTACGAATCAAGGAGTCAGTCTCAAGTGTTCTCATTTTGGAATTAAAATCGCTCAATGGAATCAGTTCTGTTAGTTTCTTGTCCTTTTGCAGCTTATTCCATGAGGTAGGAGCAGAGAAAACAAAGGCCTTTTTTCCCTGCTCTGTGCAATAAGGCGGTACAGAGAGTAGCAGTTGGTCATTGGAGCGCAGATCATAAGAGTTAACGCTCCTTAGCATGATGAGGCTGCAGATGTAGGGTGGCAGTAGTCCAAGTATTGCTTTGTATATGAAGGTGTACCAGTGAATCAACCTCCTGGTAGCGAGTGAGGGCCATTGTACTCTGGAGTATAGTTCACAGTGATGGGTTAGAGCCCTACAGTTAGTAATGAACCTCAGGGAAGCATGATAAACAGAATCAATCTTATTCAGACATTGAGCTGAAGCATTCATGTACAACAGATCTCCATAATCTAAAATGGGTACAAGAGTTGCAGACACAAGGCGCTTCTTGACATTAAAAGAAAAACAGAATTTATTTCTAAATAAGAAACCCAGTTTCAGTTTAAATTTCTTAACAAGATTTTCAATGTGAGCTTTGAATGTAAGGGTGTCATCAAGCAAAATACCAAGATATTTATACAGATGTACCACCTCAATTTCATTTCCCTCAAGGGTAAATACTGTGGGGATGTTTATCAGCCCTTTTCTTGGCTTTGAGAACAACATTTGTTTAGTCTTACCAGCATTGAGTACTAGTTTTAGCTGTAGAAATTTGTACTGGATCTCATTAAAAGCCTTCTGCAGTGATTCAACAGCACTGGTAGGGGATGATCCATAGCAGTAAATTATGGTGTCATCGGCATAAAAATGCATATTAGCATCAGACACATTTCGTCCCACATCATTAATGTACATAATAAATAAGAGGGGGCCTAAAACAGAACCTTGTGGCACCCCCTTGTGGACACTAACAAATTCAGAGCACAGGCCATCATATTTGATACACTGGGTCCTGCCACTTAAATAATTTGTGAACCAGGAAACTACATGGTCTGAGAGACCAAAACTGGAAAGCCTTTCCCTAAGAACCGAATGATCCACAGTGTCAAACGCCTTTGACAGGTCAATGAAGAGAGCTGCACAGTACTGTTTTTTATCAAGGGCAACAAGTATGTCGTTGATTACTTTTGTGGCAGCAGTGATAGTACTGTGCTTCTTCCTAAAACCTGATTGCAGCCTTGAGAGAAGGTTGTTTGTGTATAAAAAATCTTTGAGTTGCTCACACACCAGTGATTCGAGAATTTTTGACAGGACACACAAATTAGAAATTGGCCTGTAATTGGTTAAAACTGCTGGGTCGCCTCCTTTTAAAAGAGGAATAACAAAAGCTGACTTCCAAACTGAAGGTAACTCTTTGCTTTCAATGGATAAGTTAAAAAGTGCTGTGATGGGCTGTGCAATAAAATCTGCAGCCATTTTTACAAAGTAAGGCTCTACAAAATCTGGCCCGGGAGGTTTACTATGGTTCAAAGTTTTAAGGGCCTTGTGAACTTGCTGCACGGTAAAAGGTGCAAATGTAAAAGGTTTCCCAGGAAGTGTTTCTGAGCTTATATTGTGAGGCACCGGAACAGTTCTTGTGGATTCAAAGATAGACCCAGATGACACAAAATGCTTATTAAAAGAATTTAAAATCTCAGTTTTATCGTACACTGGGGATGAGTCATTTAAAATAAATGAAGGGAGAGCCTGGGGGCTTTTGTTTACAGATAAAGACTTTATCACCTTCCAAAATTTCTGTGGGTTATTAAGATTATCAGTTGGAACAGATAAATAGTATTCTGATTTTGCTTTTTTAATGAGAGAAGTGCATTTATTTCGTAGTTGTCTAAAAATATTCCAATCAAGGGCAGAATCACTTTTCCTAGCTTTGGCCCATGCCTCATTTCGTTGATGAATGATATCAGACAAATCTGGGGAAAACCAGGGGTTTTCTCGCCCTTTCACCCTGAGTTTTCTTTTGGGAGCATGTTTATTTACAATTCTATCCAAATTATCTTTAAAAAATGTCCAAGCTAGCTCAACATCTGGCAACAAGTCTATATGTTCCCAATTGACCAAAGACAAATCATGATGATATGCCTGTACATTAAATTTCTTCATGTTTCTCTTAAAAATAGTACGTGGTTTACATTTGGGGATTTTCGTGTCTCTGCAAGCTACAACTATGCAGTGATCACTCAAATCATTGCAGAACACACCCAGGGATGAAAATTTATGTGGAGCATTTGTTAGAATTAAATCAATCAAGGTTGATTTTTCAGGACATTTAATATTTGGCCTAGTTGGTTGATTGATCAACTGGCTAAGGTTTACAGAGTCACAAAAGGATTTAAATTCTTCAGAGGCTGTGTTCAACCAATCCCAGTTAAGATCTCCTGCCATTAAAAGCTCCTTGTAGTTTAACTTGGACAGAAGTTGTTGTAGGGATGCTAATGCTTCCTTTGTTGCAGATGGAGGTCTATAACATCCAACAACAGTTAAAGAGAGTGATTCGGCTATTTCCACATTTAAGGCCAGAAACTCCATTTGTTTACCAATTGACTCAGACAAGACAATTGAGGCATCAAATCTTGATCTAACATAGATGGCTACCCCACCACCTTTTTTTGGTCTGTCAGTACGATAAATCTTATATCCATATATTCCAACATCATCATTTGAAATAGACTTTGTCAGCCATGTTTCAGAGATTATCATAATGTCTCCATCTGTTGATTTAACCCAGATTTTAACCATGTCCATTTTAGGTCGTAAACTCATTAAGATGAATAACTTTGAGACCAGACATAGATTTAAAATCTGCTGGGGTCTGGGCGTATTGCAGTTCAGGTCCAGGGTTTGGTTGTACATTTCCAGATATAAGTAGTAGTAGGACAATCAGCAGTCTTTGTTTCACAATACGTTTTGAATCAATATATTTCCATGTCAAGGCCTGGCAGTTCTTTTGACCAAGCGAAAGAGTGAGATTGTGTAAAGAAAAAACACTTTGAAGTTTAGGTAATACCCAGTAGACATCTACCCAGGGGTTCAAGGCCCGTTCTAAGTAAAACTGTGACTGATCAAAAACAGTACTGGAATCAGTGCCACTATGAATATCCCTAAAACACAAAACATTGTCATTTGTTCTTATCCAATGAATTTTGTTTGGGCCCATGTTGCAAGCAGCCAACAAACATATTAAGGTAAAGAGAAATGCCATTTTCATCTACTTTCTGCCCAGCAGCAGAGAAAAAAACAAAAAAACAACAAAGTTTACAAATCTTACAGGTATTCCAGGGGGGTGTAGTGAGCCTGAGCTAGTTAGCTAGGTTCAAGGAGGTCTTACCAACCCAGGGTCCAGGTGGATGCAGCAGGCCCCGACTGGTTTTATCTTGGTCCCAGAGAGATGTTACAGGCCCAAGCTAGTTAGCTTGTTTGCTCTGGCTCCTAGCAGGCCCAAGCCAGCTATTTCTGGCTAGCAGGTGGAACAGGGCAGGCCCAGGATAGCCAGGGTTGCCCCCTCAGCTCCAGGGGGATGTTATAGGCCCAAGCTAGTTGGCTTAGCTGTTGGTGTTGTAGCAGTAGCAGGCCCCAGGCCCAGGATCCAGGCAGATGCAGCTTGCCCAAGCCAGCCAGCTCAGGCTTCGGGGGAATACAGCAGGCCCAGGCTGGTTGGCTCGGCCCAGGGTGGATGCAGGAGACTCAGGTGGATGCAGGAGGCCTAAGCCGGTTGGTCCAGGCTCCAGGTGGATGCAGGCCCAAGCTGGTAGGCTCGGCTCCGCAGCTCCTGGGTGATGTTGGTGGATCAAGGAAAATTAACTAGCCGTAGCAGGCCTCCCAGCCCAAGTTCCACATAGATGTTGCAGGCCCAAGCCAGCTAGATCCAGCTGTGTCAAGCTCAAGCTGCAAGCTAGTTAGCTCAGCTCCAGAAGGACTCAGAGGAGGTAGCACTGATGATATACTTTTAAAAGTCATTAGACTCATTAAAAGTCCATGGTTCCACTAAAAAATGTAGAGTGGTTTCAGTAAAAACAGGGTGCCACTAAGAATAAGTTAAAAGTCCATTAAAAGCGAATTAATTCAGAGAGACAATGAGAGAGACATTGGGAGGGACACTAGACATGCCGCCATCTTGGATTTGACTCAGATGACTCACAGGTGGATTGCATGGTATCGAGCAGGATAACAGATATGACTATTCCTTCGATACATGACTCAGTGAGGGGCCAGAGGGCCAGAGGTAGCAGCACTCAGGTGACAGTGTAGGCAACTAAGGAGAGCAAAAGTTGTGCAGCAGAGGATAAGAAGCTTCAAGTTTGCCCATGTGGCTGGCAGAAAATAACATCAATCCGAGCCCTTAGAACTCATCAGGGAAAGAGGAAGTGTTTAGCGGTTGAAGGGCAGAGTGGCCGCATCGACCAGTATTTCTTGAGAAGTCAGTCGAATCAGTCGGATGAAGTCCAGCGACAGGTAGAAAAGCACAGTTCGCAGGATATCAGTAACACTATCCCTGGGGAGGAGGAGGTACGGAGAGGGGATGCAGTTGGTGTTGAGGTCAACAGGCCGGCCAAAGAAAGAAGCATGAGGGAGACAATGCATGGAACATTCTGCTGCTCCTAAGAGGCATTGTTGAGTTGGCTGTCGCAACAAAGCACACTGAAGAGTTGGTACATTTCCTTGACTGCAAAGTGTCAGTGCACAGAGACTTGTTGCAAACAACATTCTCAGATTTTAGATTACGGCCGAAACATCACTACCTTGAGCATTACCCCGAGCATTGCAAATTCTTCAAACTGGTGATTCGTAATGCACACAACTTCAAAAATGTAGCTCTCACATTGGCTGTTAAGCATCAGAAAATGATGGCTTACTATTTGGACACATGTTCATTTTTCAAGCCTTCAGTTGAAATGCACAAGGTCACTACAGCATCAGTCACATCTTATCCTGAGAATGTCCAACAGGTTTTCTGCCAGAGAGTTCCTCAGCTTACATCAGTTCTTGTTGCATCATCAGTCTATGTAGATGGAGTTGGATATTGTTCTGACATGATAGTCTCTGTTGGTTCATGCTCTGGCCTCACTTCATTTAGGCAAATCAAACAGATAGTGGCACTCAACACCGAGATCCTGTTTGTTTGCAATGAGATGACTGCTTGGTACCACGGGCATCTGAGATCTTTCCAACTCATCTGTGACAGCAGTAACCCCTCTCGGTGTGTGGTGCAGCTGAAAGAGCTGACGTCTGTAAGTGGCGTCTTTGCTGCCATGTTCCCCCCGACTCCCAACTTGCCAAGTCATTCACCTGTGGGGAAAATAAAACGGCCTACATCGCTAAATATATAAAACACATACTATGATTCTGTTCAGGTCGCAATCTGTGATCACTTTGACAATCTGAAAGGTAGCAACATATTAGCTCAGAGTTTAGTGTGTGTGACTGTTGGTAGTTGTAGTTGATTTTTGTCTAGATTTGCAATTTTAGGGGTTGTTGATGGGATAGTAGGGCAAATCTAGGTAACAGCTGTTAATGTTGGCTGTCACTTATTGCCATAGCAACAGTAAAAATTCACTTAAGGGCTAATGAGCTGTAAATAGAGATGCAGAATTAAGGTATGTTGTAGATAGCTTTTATTTTAGCACATAATGCATGATTTTACCAGTTACTAAACCTATGGAAAAGAATTAGCGTAATTCGCTAAATTTACCATTAAATTTATAGGACACACATGCAAACACACACACACACACACACACACACACACACACACACACACATTATATCATTCAAATATTGACAAAAAAATAATTGTGGTCATCACAATTAAGTTGTCAGGGGGTTTAATGGGTGTTTTTGATCGCTCTCTACTATATAAGCAAAACCATTGTTATTGTTATTATTAGTAGTATTTTTATCATCATTACACTAATAATTACTTGGCACATTGAACTGATAATTTTCTTTTTTTTTTTTAATTATGTGCAGGAAATTACAAAGGAGCTGAATCCACACAACATGCTCTCACTGTCAATGGATGGGCCCAATGTTAACTGGAGGTTTGTTGAACTCTTACAAGAGGAACACAGAGAGCAGTGTGGTGGAGCCCAGCTACAAATAATTGGGAGTTGTGGCCTTCACACAATGCACAACTCATTCAAGAATGGCTTCACAGTGTGTCAAGTTGAGAAAGTCCTGAAAGCCCTGCACTACCTGTTTCATTGTGCACCTGCAAGGAGGGAAGACTTCACAGCGGTGACCATTAGTGATACATTTCCTCTACCATTTTGTGGACATCGTTGGCTGGAAAACCTTCCAGCAGTGGAGAGAGCCATTGAAATTTGGCCAAATATTGTCACCTATGTGGATCAAGTCAAAGCCTAGATGCTCCCCATTCCAAGGTCATCATCATATGACACCAGAGGCCCGGATGGTTCCCATTATCCTGGCAAAGTTGCACTTCTTCATGACTATGTCAAGAAGTTTTCAGCCATTTCTCAGCAAGTACCAGACAGATGCCCTGATGATTCCCTTCCTCGGCAGAGATTTGGAGGATCTGATAAGGGTAGGCCTCGTGACTACTAAAAATATATTAATGGTTTAGTCATTCAAGTACCGTTACTTACAGAGGATATGAACAATAAAACAAAGTAATGAGTTGTCTGCATTTTGATGTTTGTAGAAAGTATTGTAAATACTTTAATACTTATTCCAATTTTGATTCTAATAATTATTATGCCTGTGTTATTCCACTTTCAGAACCTTCTCAGACACTTCATAAAGCGAGATGTCCAGGTTGATGTTTCCCCAGTAAAGTTGGTCAAGCTTGATGTAACAGACCAAAAGCTTTGGGTCAGTCCAAAGCAAGTGGACATTGGCATGGGAGCCACAGCTGTCCTCAAGGTAACTTTTATTATCTTAGATAGCAATGTGCTATGTGTAGTATTTATGCTGAAAAATGTAGAGCTTAGATTCATTGTTTAGACATAAAGCAGTTAACATTGTCACACCGCGGTGAGGTCTGTCTTGTCATGGGGTTTTTTGTTTTGTCATTTCCTGTTTTATTTTGAAGGTCTAACTCTCCTCTCGTTTCAGAGCACTTGCTCTTCCTCATGTGTCCCGTGTGTCTGCCCTGATTACCTATTGTCTCCACCTGTTCCTGATTAACCTCCACGTGTTAAATAGTCTGCGTCTCCCTTGTCTTGGGCCAGTGTGTCTTTGTCCGTCGGCGATTCACCCGAGCACGTCTTCTCCCTTGCCCGTGAAGTTTATCAGCCAGGTCCTGCTGAGCAGTGGTGTGATGATGATGTAGGAAGAACTCCGCTGATACAAGCTTGAATTGAAGAGACCTTTGTTAACAAGCAGTATCAGATCAGATGCCGGCCATCCGAGAGAGCTTCAGGGTCAGATCAGAAGACTCTGCCCTTAACATACAGACAACACAATATATAGCATGACTGTTTATCTAACTCCACCCATACCTTTCCTAGCTTAAAGACCAGATCATGCTCTGGGCATTGTCCCTCTGAGGAATGTTCTCCTTTGTGACAATCTATGTCTACATCTAAAGTTAATAGTCCTAATAGCCCCCTAAACATTACTACCTCTGGTTTATCTTTTCTTTATCTGACCCTTTGTTTACCCCTGATCATGCTTGATCTGACCATATACCTCACCCGTACCACAGCCACAGTTATTGTCCGTAAGCTCTTGATTCCTCTTCGTGAGTGTTTTTTGTTTGTAATTTTGATCACTTAGTTTTCGGTTTATTTTCTCTGTTTTCATCTTTGCCGAATTGTTTTCCTCTTTATAGAGTGATTTTCTGTTGTAGTAGTTTTGTTATTTAGTTTCCAGTTCCTCCATTATTTCGGAGTGTATTTTGAGTTCAGTGTTTTCTTTACCTAGTCTCGTTTAGTCATTTCTGTTTTCATAGCCGTTTGAGTTTTCCCCCTTCGGGAGTGTCTTTTGTTTCTAGTTTTCATAGCCATAGAGTTTCTTTGTTTTTCCTCTGAGTGAGTGTTTTCTGTTCTTTGTTATTTTTCTTATTATAGATATTATTATTTGCCTAGAATAATTTCATATCCGGTTTGTTTAACACTTTGTGAATTGGTTCTTGAGTGTTACAATAAACTACTGTGTGAACTGATCTCTGCGTCTGAGTCCTCTTCTGAGTCCCGGCCTGACAAACATATTAACATGATTTGTTGAAAATTGTGTAATGTAAGTATACTAACATGGTATTTTGCTGGTCATCTTTTTATTTGCATTTTATTTTATTGGAAATATAGCCCAGTATGAGTTATAACAAATGTCTGTAGGCCTAATATATGTTCTTGGACATACTAATTGAAATATAGTTAGAAATCTGAGATTCATTTTCCAGGGTATACTGAATCTAAATCTCTTGTGATTTCCGCAAAATATAATTTTAACTGGAATTATTACAAACATGCTTGTCTTTGTCTAAATGCAGGTGATGAGATTGCACAACAATTTCAGAAGATCCTCTTCGCTGAGGCCAGAGGAGAAGATTTCAAGGCCTTCAGTGCACTGGATGGAAAATCACGAGTTGACAGCTTCCTGCATAAGGCCAGGAATGGATATGCAGAACTTTGGAGCTTTGTGGAAAAGCTGCTGCTTCTATCCCATGGACAAGCTACTGTGGAGCGTGGATTCTCCATAAACAAGGAGGTGGAGATGTGCAATATGAACGAGGACACTATAGTCTCACAGAGACTGATCTGCGACTATGTGAGGGTGTGTGGTGGCAACCCAGTCTCACAGAAAGTCGTGAAACTGTCACGTTAATTAATCTATTGTTTCGTGCGTGCCGACACGATTTCCTCACTTTTTTCGTGCTACCCAGAACGGATTTCAAACTAATGTATTTTAATGGGAAGTTTATTTCGTGCGTCCAAGCACGGCAATCACACGCCACGGCATACAGGAGGAGTTGGATTTTATTTAATTTCTGAGCCTTGGGAGCAACTAAATACGACATTCTCCATCATCAGGTATTGCTGTTATTTTTTTGTTTTTCTTTTAATGTCAATCCCGAATCCATTGCAGGCTTCCTCGTCATATGATCTAACGCTTTTATTCTTCTTTTCTGCTGCTGATTCAGGCATTTTTGTGATCAGGAAACTCTTTTGTTTTAATCTTTGCTTCCTGCTTTTTTAATCAGGTAATTAAAAATTGCTAGGGGTCAAATCTTTTACATATATATGATCTAATGTTTTTCTTCTTCTTTTTGGCTGCAGGATTCAGTGATTAAAAAGTATTTTATTGTTATTTTTAATATCTGTATCCTGCTTTGTCCTAAATGCATTTATTTTATTTTATTTTTTTTTTTACGGTTTTTAAGGTACCACTACGTTTACAATGTCATCTTATATTAGTGTAATATCTTTTTGTCTTATTGTGAAAGTATCCTAGTCCTTCCCCCCACGGCTAGCGACACCTGTTGTCGGAAGCATTCTGCCCTTCTCCTGCTACTTGGTAAGATGTGTGGTTTTTCTCTTGCTGATGTTCATGATCAGGTGAACACTGAGAGACATGTGGAGGAGGCAAACACGACGAAAAAGTCATGTACGTACTCATGTTTGTAGCATATTAAATTGGTATTCTCTGCTGATTATCGATTTCTCATTATCTCTGTTTATTAATACATTACACACAATTAAGGAGTAGTGTCATCTTTTAAAAGATATATGAGTGAACTATGATCTTTTATTGCAGTGGCGACAAGACATATGCCTTTATTGGGGGCAGGCTTTTTATTTGAGGGAGGTTTTTATTTCTAAATCTCTCCTCATCTGGTGATGGGCTTTATCTATTATAGCCATGGTGTCTGTGCATGAGGTGAGGTGTTGGTCAGGTGTCATCTGAGGTGCCATCGATGTAGACAGGAGGCGGGACAGTGGCAGACCTGCGGAAATTCACAACCATTGGATTTCTGAATGTTGAGGATGTGGTTGTTATGCTGTCTCGTATCCATGGGTGATGAGTCCAACCGCTGCTCTGTCATCTGCGAACTTCACCACGACTCAAGGTTGTTCTTGTGGTGAGCTCTGTAGTCGTAGGTCATCAGTGTGTACAGCAGAGGGATGAGCACACAGCCCTGGGAGAGCCAATGTTCAGGATGATGGTGGAGGATCTGTAATCTTGACACTGACCTGCAGGTCAGGAAATCCAGGACCCAGTTGCACAGGGTTGAGGAGGTTCCTATTGTTGCTAGTTTGGACACTAGTTTCTGCAGGATGTTTGTGTTAAATGCAGAACTGAAGTCCACAAACAGCAGCCTCACATAGGAGTCCTTATTCTCCAGGTGAGAGAGGGCCTGGTGGGTCACAGCAGAGATGGTGTCAGCTGTGGACCGTTTCCACCTGTATGCATACTGATGAGAGTCCTCAGCCACATCAGTGGTCTGCCTCAGTTGCTTCATCACCAGCCGCTTGAAGCATTTCATGATGACAGGTGTGAGTGCAACGGGGCAGTAACCGTTGAGGCACAATGCTGTGGAGGTCTTTGGCACAAGAATGATTATTGGTGACTTGAGGCATGATGGGAGTCTGGCAAGGGACAGTGAGATGTTGAATATGTCCATCAGGACCTCAGACACTACTAGGCTGGATATCTACATGTCTTTATTATCAGCAGGGGAAATCCTTGAAAATGCTTGAATTTTAATGTGGTATTTTTAAGGTTTGGAAGGTACTTGTATTTTGAATTAAGTGCTTGAAAGTACAATTTTTAATTTACAAATTTTAATGGCATTACTTTGATAAGAAATTGCTAACTGACTGAGCGAGTCAGAGGGAGCTTAATTGCTTTTAACTTCTGCACAAAATGAAAACGACTCCATTCAAACCTTGCTGTGTGACATATTTTGACCAGCTGATTGGCTACAGCTCCAAACCAGCTTTTATATTCCAAAACACACCTTCTTTACTGGCGTTATAAACGGAAGAGCTGGCATCATCCTGTTTATTTCTGGTAAAACTCTCTCTAGTATTAAAGGCCTCTACATAATCGTTACAGTGTTGCTGTCACAAAAGATGATCATTTTGAATCTACATGGATACAAATGTGTAATTTATGTTTTTGGTAAGGTGCTGGAAAAGCTTGAAAATGTACGTTCCAGGGGCTTGAATATGACTTTGAAAAAGGTGTGGGAACCCTGTATCAGGCTGCACCACCAAATGTACTGACTAGAACCAGAATAAGAGATCATATTTCTCCTGTATTAGCTTCTCTGCACTGGCTCCTTGTAAAATCTAGAAAATCTAGAATAGAAATGAATGTCCTTCCTTACTTATAAAGCCCCAATAGTCAGGCACCATCATATCTCAAAGAGCTCATAGTACCCTATCAACCCACGAGAACACTGTGCTCCCAGAATGCAGGCTTACTAGTGGTTCCTACAGTCTCCAAAACTAGAGTGGGAGGCAGAGCTTTCTACTACCAGGCTCTTTTCCTGTGGAATCATCTCCCAGTTTCGGTCCAGGGGGCAGACACCCTCTCTACATTTAACTCATTGCCTGCCAGCGTTATTGTGACATCACTGTGCTGTGGGGCCAGCGTTCTGACACTGTTTATAGGCATATTTCAAAGCACACAACTCACACTATACTTGCGTTATAGACTGTGAACCACTCTGTGGAAAGAGCTAACTGTCATCTTTCCAATGCTGTTTTTTACAAGGCTCGTTTCTACAGCAGTTCGTTTGTGAGATACAGTTGCTGGAAGACAGCCAAGTCTGTCCAAAAATACTACTCGTTTCCTAGAACACAAGATAAATGCAATTTTATAAATGGTGCATTTCTACAGATTATACTCAACTCTAATGTCATTTCAACTGCATGAAAATCGTATTGAAAGACATAAATAACTAACTTACCAGTGTGCCTAGGTTTTAACCAATAGATGCATTGGTTTAGCTCAAGGTTTACTGTCCTGTCCTGGCCTGGATATGCATATCGCAGGAGGGCACCATCAGTCCTCACAATGACAACATGATAACCAGAGCTGCTGCTGATGTAGCTGACGCGGCTGAGTTGGCCACTTTGCATCTTGATCTCATCAAATATTTGAAACCAGAACATGGCTAGATCAGAAATTTTATACAAATATCTTGGTTTGATTGTTTATTCAGAATCAGAATCAAAATAACTTTATTAGTCCCCGAGGGGAATAATAACTTTCAGTTACATCTCGTTTAAGAAACATAAAAAAGACAATGACACACAACAGGGGGGGGGACAGGAGCAGGAGGGTCGCCACACTAGCAGCGCCCCGTTTACTTAGATGAGAAAGAGAAGAACAAGAGGGAGGTAGAGGGAAAACAAGAGGGAGGTAGAGGGAACCTAGAGCTCCAGAATTATGTCACAAGGTGTATCAGAGTGTCCTTTATAGTGGTATAAAAGAAAAGCCTATTGACGCATTGGTGCGTCATTGGCAGCGAACCTCCCACGACATCTGTGACACACCCCTGCATCGTTGGCAGTCAGTGAGTTAAGAGTAGGCTTAAAACTTACCTTTTTGACAAAGCTCACAATTTCGTTGTGATTCAATGCTATGTAAATAAAATTGACCTAACCTGACTATTTTGGTATGTAAAAAGTACACGTTAATTGCCTGAATAAGTAATATTTAATTTCCAATCCTACAGTTGTCTCTGCTGTCTCTACTCCACTTCAAGACGGAGATGTGAAACACAAGACGAAGCGGGGAGGTATGTACCAAACATTTTTGAGATTGAGTTCAAATATTATATATTATTTTAAAAAGAGAATTGTTAATTCACTACCCTCTCTGCCCCATAGCCTAACTGTTTTATTTTCAATATGAAGGTAGTTTTGAATTTGTTTGAGAGAAATTAGAAAAAGGACTGTAATAAGAAAGTTAGGTACAACTGCCTGAATGATTGTTTGAAATTCCTGAGCATGTGTTATTAAATTTCACAACTGAAAGCTGCCCAGTAAAACCACAGTTTGATCTGCTGCGGTATAAAATAGTTGCAGTATATGCAGTTTGTTATACAAGTGAAAGTTAGTTAATATACAGAAAACCTTGTTGATATTTACCATTTTTTTCTCCTCTCTTTTCAGTGGAAAGAAGTGGGCCAAGTCCTGGCAGCCAAAAGACTCAATAATACATTTGTAAATATGTATATACTGTAGTTAAGTTTCCCCTCCAATCCTGAGGTTTCACAGACCACTGATGGTTAGTGAAATGTAATGTAGTTTGATATACCAGATTAACAGATATGTGTATATAATGTTCTATTTTGTTCTCCTGTTTCATTCTAATTTTAATTATCTGTATGCATGTTCTGTGTGTGAGGAGTATGGAAGGGGCGACATCTCTTTGATTCATTTTTGCAGACCTGTGTTGTAAAATGACAATTAAATTACCTTTATTCCCTGAATCCTTGATTCCTTTATTTTGCTAATCAGAGAGTACAAATGACAGCAGAGGACAAGATGACTCCTGCCTCTTATCAAAAACATGACCATCTTACAGAACCACTGCAGCATCCTCTGAAAACAAAACTGTGATAGAACTATGATGTACTGTTTCAATAATAATTATAATCTTGTCTCAGGTATGTTATTAATACATATAAAAATATATATATAGCCCTTTCAGGTAAAGCATAGCTCCAGAAACTGGGCTTTTTAGACTTTAATACAACAGTAACTGTATTTTGAAATATGTTTTCATCAATTGACTTTACTACTTTTCTACTTTAGTACTGACGTAGCCTATGCTCCCCGTGCATTGAGACCGAAGCTGCGTTCAAAAACACAGCGCTATGTCATGTTCACCAACAAATAGCTACTGCCAGCTAACTGCAACTACTAACGTTTATTAATAATATGTATGTTTGGAAGCCACATTATATGTAAACAGATTATAAACCATATTAATATTTTAAAACAACAATAGGAATTACGAGGCCCGGAAGTTCCGTTTGGAAACGTTGCTTAATCCGTTGTGTCATTGAACGCGCACTTTTCAGTCAGTGAAAGAAAGGTGCAAGGATCACGTCTAAAATAGCAGTCATTGATAAATATGTTTATGTTTTTCAACACATTTTGTTTCCTGACATAAATTCATATGTTTAAGAAAAACTTTTTCTGATGAAAACCGAGCAGGTAGTTGTTTTCTAAACCCTAATTTCACAATGCTAACCCTAGACCGGAAGAATGACACAAGAACTACAATTGGCGTGGAGTTCAAGTACACAGTAGAGGGCTGCGCCATATGTTTTGTAGTTCTAAAGTTTTTTCAATATTTTATTAAATTGTGGTCAGAAATCTTGAAATCACATTACAGGTATTAGGGGGTGGGGAGCAGATCTGTTTGATCAGATTAGATGCTTATCACTGGTAAAAGGGTGAAATCATGTTTTTTCCGGGTTTTGACCTTACTCAGTGACGCCCCCTGTTGGTTTGCCTTCGGGTATGATAGTAGAGATCAAGAGCTTTCCAAAACGGTTTACCCCACATCTCTAGCATATTTTTTGGCTTCCCTATATGCCTTCAAAAATGTCTCAGGTACAAGGTTCAAAGGTCACTCCTAAGGGGCAGGAACCAACCACAATGTTCATACTGACATATGTTACTCTGTAGGTCAAGGCCTTTACAACAATGTCTTAATTGTTGTCCTATGACAAAGTTTTATTTTCAAGTTGCTCCAAGCCAAGGCCCTTTGAGGTGTCATTTCTCATAGCACCTTTCAGCAAAGCTGGATAAAAATCAGACAAACATATTTTAAAGGGTATTTAGTGGCCAAATGTGGTCATGATATTGGTGTATACCTTATGCTCAGTCAGACTTTTCAATTTGGACCAATTAAGACCCAGTTTTCTCCCATAATCTGTAAATGTTTCTTTTGCATATTCCCCCATTGATTTAATATGGCTGTTTATAGTCTCTGTATACCCCTTTCCCCAGACTGACAGGATGGTCCTAGCTTATCAGGCTTATAGCATATTGTATTGCCAGTACTTTTTTGTGTGCACTGTAAGTTTTGCACACATATCTTAAAAAATGACCGTGACATGACATTTTCTTAAAACAGTATAGGCCTGTGCCACATAACATGTTATGCATGAGGGAGGGAGATGCATATAGTCCAGAAATTTTAGATGTTGATAGTGAAGTACTGTACAGTACTCAATAAATAGTATGACATTAAAGAACACATGACTTCTTTTTTCAGTGTTTTATTGAAGACAGTGACCAAAAGCAGAAGTAACCAGAAGTGAAAGGCTTTCACTTTACAAGAAATCACAGGAAGTACTCTCTCCCATTACTACTCTCAAAATAAAGAGTAGATTTGCTGCCGTTATCTCCCTTTTCCTGGAAAGAAGTGGGTTTTGAGTCTGACTGCACCTAGTCATGTCAGAAAACTGACAATTAAACTTAGTTTAGCCGACTAAGTTTCATCAGTAATGTCAACATAATATTTGCAACAACATGTTGTGATCTAGTGAACCTATTATTTAATATTCGTGTCGAAGGTGAAACCTTCACAAAACCTCAGTGTCGCCCCAACACACCCCTGGATTACAGTACATGAAGATGAGACTGTATTTTGATGAAACATATATACAGAATATAGATGGTTGACGTTTGGTCCGAAAGATGGCGCCATGACCACTGTGTGACGTCATACGAAACCCATGGATACGGTGGCATGTTGACCACATATGAAATAGAAAACGAGTTACAGGTTGTCTGGGATGCACCATAAGTGCAGATTTAGTAATGAGCTGATGGAAACCAGGTGGCTTGATTGCAGCAGCAGGGCAGGTGTAGAGTGGGAGGCAGGCAGATCCAAGTCCATGTCCGTCACCACAGTCTGTCCTTCAGCATCAATCTGGAAGAACATGGAAGAACATGGTAAGAGAAGGTGAAGTCAAGAATGAACAAGCAATATAAATCATTAAGAAATACAGGAATGCTTTCTCTCTCAGATCCAGAGGAGTGACCTTTTCCAGGAAGTGGGAGACATTGACTGCCTTTTTTGATGAAAATTAGTTTTTCGCCTAAATCATCTCCTGATAATGTGGCCATCTCTGGTAAAATTGCCTAAATTCTTAGTTAAAAGGATCATGCTCTTTATGCCATATAGGACAATGGCCTCTGTCAAGAGGGTGACTTTGGCCATTTTAATTTTTGCCTAAGTCAACATTTTTGATTCTTTAGGATAAAATGTCTGACTTGGGCAATTTAACATGCTTTCATGATGGTGGCTGCTTCAAGAAGCAACAGAATCTATAGTGCAGAAGAAACTCTAATCATAATTCTTGAATCAGGTTTACTATCATAAAGGCTAGGCTATAATGTTGTCTAAATGTCTAATTTTCACAAGTTATAGTTTAATTACAAAGCTAGCTACTTCTAGCTAGCTAACTATTCCTAGCCCACTTCTTTCCGTAACACAGCCAAACATAAATGAGCACAAGGCAATAATACCCCTCAAAGTTTTAACATTAAAGAAATGTTTTTGCTTTTTGGTACAAGTATTTGACTGTTCTGACACCTCCTTTAATTTAAGTTAGGGACATTTACTTTTTGAATTTGCAGTACAGAATTAAAGGACAGTTAATATACTGGATGTTGGAAATGGGTTAAGTTCAATAAAAACTCAGCAAAGAAGACCTGGAGACGTGAGGAAAAGGACTGCTTCCTGACCAATTTGATTTATCTAACATTTGTTTAATTTAACTCAGGGTAATTTCAGTTTTGAGTTTGCACTATCGAATGAAAGGGCAGTTTAAGCCAGGTTTAAAGTTGCCTAAATTACACTAGAATGTTTTAAGATCTTGGTTTATGTTTGGCTTTTGCCTTTTTTTATAGGACAGCTGAAGACATGACAGGAAAGGGGGGAGCGAAAGGGAATGACATGCAGCAAATGGGCTGCAGGTACCAACTGAGCTAACCCTCCGCCTCGGCATTAGTCACTTTATTACTTAATGTGACATAATGTATGTGTATGTACTTACATACACATACAGTAATCCGTGTGGAAAAAGAGTTGCAGGAATAGTTTTGCAAAACAAACACTAGTAAATCATACTCTAGTAAATTACTTAAATTACCTAAATTGTGATATCCTCTTCGTCGTCACTGGTGTCTGGACTGCTGAGGGCACTTTGATCCTCGTCCTCAACATGAAGATGGGCAGAAGCCTCAGGACTTAAAGCAGTCTTGTAGTGTTGGAGGACCACTTGCAGCTGCTCTGACACCTCGGATAGTTGTTTTTTAAGAGACAGCAAAGTCCTTTGTTGCCCTGTTCTAAATTTCAAAGGACACAAGACATCACATTATAGATCCACTACAAAATAAAGCTGTGTTCCCACTGCAGGAACTACTTCCGGGTTCCGGGAACTTGGACACTGACTTCGGCTTACTTCTTTTAATCCTGAAATCTTAAAAGCCATGCTTTCAATAAATACCTTTTTGTTATAGCTTACCATTCTCAGCCACCTCGTTCTCAAGCTCCTCTGCCTGCTTCTGCAACCATGTGCAATGTTGTGCCATCTCCAGCACCAAAATGTTCTTCTCCTCTTGCAGTCGCATTGTTAGCATCACCTGGTCGTACAGTCTCTTCTTTATCGTGATGTTTGCTGAACACAGTAAAATGAATGCAATTGGGTCTGCTATATAGGACAGTGTTTCTCTCAATTCAGTTTCGGTAATATTTCAGTAATACAGCTATTTTGTCACATTATCAATAATACTTGCATTTTTCACTGCTTTTTGGATGGTCTTGGTAAATGTGGACACTTCACTGTCTTTTGCCACAAAGAGGCCCTCAAAAAAGGCAGGGTCATCAGAGCTGAATAAGAAAGAAAAATAGACAGATCCATTAAACACATAGGAATATCAATTCATCACTAAAAACACAGTAGAAAAAAAATCACCTTCCACTTTGGCAAAAGCGATATAGCTTTCTGTTTCTATCTGCAGAAACAGCCAACATTTCAGGTGTGCAGGCTGGGCAGGTGAAATCAGCACCACAGCACAGTTGATTTTCCTCAAACGAAGAGTATGAAAACTCTAAGAAACTGCGCTGCAGTGCATCTCCATTGATATGTCCAGACTAGAAGACACAGAGAATTATACATTTTTGTAATGTTGTCTGCTTATGTAAATACATTTTTTTAATATGGTTTGGAACAAATAAACTTACTCTTCCTCCACACTTTGTGCTATGCTCCAGCAACTTTACGAAGGCCTGTCTGGCAAAACCAGGAAGAATGACCTTCAGTTCCTTAAAGGAGCTAAGAAGGTCCAGTGTGTACAAAGTACACACATTAAGAGAGGCTGGCCAATATCCACTCCTAATGAGGTCCTTTAAATCAGGAGTCCACTGAAATAAACTAAAATCCCTCAGGATGTCAGGACGATTTCACTTTGAATAAACATTTCAATAACGGTGAATAACGTTTCTGTCTGATAACAACTGGAATGGCTTTGATTTAAAGGATAACTTTCGTTTTTTACAACCTGGACTTTATTTGTAGCATTAATTACGACCATTTAGACACCCCGACAACTTTGGTGGCATTTGGAGTCGTTTTGAAGAAATTAGCCCCAGAGGAGTAAACAAAGTCATCGTCCACCTCAGAGTCGGAAAAATATTCAAAAAAAAAAAAAAATAACAGTCTCAAACTACAGCTAAACTAGCCGACCGCCGCAGAGTTAGCCGTGTTGCGGCTGGCTGCTCGCAGCGCGCGGCGCTCGAAAATGGCGTCATCCACGTCAGAAGTAGTTGTCTAGAGACACTGGATGTTGATAACATGCCACCACGGGCTCAGAGGGGAATAGCACCAGCATACATAAACAAAATATTTGAATATGAACGAGTTTCGCCGCAGATTATGCGTTTATAGAGGCTACGCGCGGGTGCCCCGATAACTCGCATTATACGGATATACGCGCCACTCCTCTGGGGCTAATTTCTTCAAAACAACTCCAAATGCCACCAAAGTTGTCTGGGTGTCTAAATGGTCGTAATTAATGCTACAAATAAAGTCCAGGTTGTAAAAAACGAAAGTTATCCTTTAATGGGATTAGGAGGTATTTGAATGGAGACAGAACCCTCTATAGTGGTTACAGCGCAACTGCGATAGAAAGAAATCATTAATCCTCGACGTGTAAATGGGTATAAGTTTAGCAGGCCCGTGTACATGAATAGAAAAAATTGTAAATGTTGACACCCCTAGTGATAAGTACTATAAATTCAATTTAAGATATTCTGAATTAGGTGAGATACAAAGTTTTATTAAATTGGGATATGTGTCTCAGGGTTTAGCCCCTGACAGTTCCCCTTCTGAAATGTTATAGTTTTCTACCAGCCAAAGAATACCAGCAGGCTCATTGCAGAGGCAGCACAGAGGATGACCAACAGCCTCTTTCTCTATGAGGCATTGGAGGTTGTGTGGTCTCTAAGGCTTTCTGCTGATGACAAGACCAGGATGTTGCTGAACATTTTTGAGGCTTACCAGAATGGCATGATGCTAAAATAGCAGAGAGCCTCTCCATATTTTTCTGTAAAGAAAATATCAACTTCAGTTATTTAAATAACAACCATTAAAATAATTAATCAACATACACACAGTATACACATATTTTCACTATGAAACTGGCTCTAATCATTAGTGTTCATATTCAAGTGTAAGTGTTAAGCTTTGTTTCAATCTTAAATTCAGTTATACACGGACATTTGAAGATTTAAAATTCTTTCATCACTGTGATTTACCAAATGTCATCAAAGGACTTGCTGAGTGTAAACTAGGCAGATGTTCCACCCTGGATGACAGGGAGCTCTTAGTTGGGAGATGTGACACTGTAAATAAGCACATAGAAGAATAAGAATGGATTAGGACTGCAATTGTGTTTTTTCTATGTAAATATTAATTAACAATAAAATACAATCAGACACACTATATTCACATGAAAGCACATGAAAGACTTGCTTGACATTTACTGTAATGCCACTGAAAAAAATGTTATCTATGTAGCCAAGTGAACAGGGGTTACTGTATTTTTTTGTGTTAGCTGAGTTCTAATTGAGTGTGTACTGTCACTTTAGGGCCAGCCAGGTTGAAAATCCCATGGGAACCAGGAAATCACACGAGACGTGATAACCCCCGCGAACCGTTGTCTTCCTAACGCAAATAATGGCGGAGAGGTGTATTTCTTGTCTGTAAGTGTTGTTAAGTTTGAACCTTGAAAGGCGGGTGTAACAGAGGAAATACATTGAAGAGTTAGAGCGGACCGATAAATGAGCTGTCTGACGGGCTTGTGCGACTGAAGACGTAGTTTTATTTCTCATTTGTCGAGAGTTTGTGTCTTGTCTCCAGCCGTCCTAGACGACTACGGGTCAGCGTAAGTGTCATGTAGTTTATTGAAATATTAGTTACCGTTATATTCTCTGTTTTAAAACGTTGTTCACAAAAGTTATATGTTGTTACCCGTGCAGAGGGGAGACAGAGAGCGGAGTGTGCGTGTGGGCTGCATCCAGGTGCAGGGTGAGGCTCTCAAGCTAGGAGTTAGAGTAAGTGTGCACACGATTTTGTTTTCTAAATGTACTGTGAGTTTATTAAAGGTCATGGTAAAAACAAAATGTGCATTAAAGTTAATTCATGGTGTGTATAAATTAAATTCATGAAGTTTCCTGGGTTAAAAACCTAATGTGTACTGTGAAATGTCTGATGAAATAATGAGAGTGGCTTAAAAATGTGTTAATGTATTTCATTTCCTGTTTACATAGAGAATTGGCCACTGCTGTTGTTTGTTTGGTTTGATTTTGCTTGTTTTATACTGAGACATTCAGAATATATTCAAGAAAGACAGGAAAGAATTTGTTTTATTTTTTTATTGTTACAACTGTTACAATTTGTTACAAACATCTTTCTCAAAATTAGAGAATTAATGCTGTACTCGTTTGAGGGCAGTCGGGGTATTAAAGATCCTACTAAAAAGTATTTTTGTGTCCAGTCTCCTCCCTCATTGACCTGGCCACATCTACTTTTCGATACATCAACAATTTACACAAATAACCTGTAGCTGAGGCTCTGCGTCGACCACCACACCTCCCCCTGGGCTTGCCTTGCCCTTGCCTTGTCTTCTTTGACGGAGAGTCTCTTCTAGAGCATGCCCGTTTCCTGATCTGAGCTGCTTTCTATGTGTTAATAAATAACAGTCTTGTCAAACTGATGTGGTTAAAGGTACTAGAATCAAAAACAGGTGACAAATTAAAGCAAACCCCAACATCTATTGCATTGAGGGATTTATACACTATCTGACCCTTACCATAATATACCTAATATGTATCCCCCTCTGTAGTTAAGGACAGTTACATTTGGAAAAACTTGCTCTTCAATGTTTTGCATACACATTTCACTAATGCAGAAGCACTGCAGTCATGAAAGGTCTGCCTTTGGCATCAGTTTCTTCATTTGTTTACTGAAGTCTTCTCCATAGATCTAAGAGCACATATTATTAACTGCTGATACAAAGACAGCATCATCTGGGCCTTTTTCATCATGTCTAAACATGCCATAAGCATGCTTGGATGTTAACTACTCAACTGCCTTGTTTAATAAAAAAAGTATAAAATCTTCCGCACTCATATTTCTACTAACATTTAATATAATTCGTCACCGACATGTCAAGTAAAGTATGATGAAAACACTAATCCTGGCTTCAGCGAGAATCTGCTCATGCCTCAGTTCAGCAGCCATTCGCCTTCCCTCTTTGTATTGGGGATTCGGGCGGTCAGTGGTATATCTGTCCATAGTTATACAGACAGATACAGACCAAACAAACAAACAAACAAACAAACGAATACAGACAAACAGGCAGACTAACAAACAGTTAACAAATAGAGATAGATAGATAGATAGATAGATAGATAGATAGATAGATAGATAGATAGATAGATAGATAGATAGATAGATAGATGACTCTTAAAAGTGCCTTTGGGTTTATTTAGATGATTCAGATGGGGATAGGATGGTTGACAGAAACTACGAGGAGAAAAGAGACAAGTATTTAGTACTGTAGGCTAGCTATAGTTTACCTGTGTTTTCTATTCATACAGAAAGATTTAAAAAGTGTTTGCAACTGATTGGACCATGATTTTCCCATCTTTTGAATGAATACAAAAGATTTTTTTCTAAAACAAAACACAGTGTTTAAGGAGGCCTTATGAGACATTATGCCTCGTGTTATTGCATAACATAACGTTACTCTTTGGTGATGCGGCGTTACCGTATGCACAGTAACTACTAGCATACACATAGCTGTCTTCCACTAGCCAGACAAAAGTTGCTATTGTTCCCTTCACAAGTTAGAAGGTCGTTTTCATAGTCTTGTGTTTAATAATGAGACCGCTGTTAATCATCGCTTTAACATTTAAACAGTGTGAATAATGGAAAAGTAAGACATCAGCAAGAGAAAAACCACACATCTTACCAAGTAGCAGGAGTAGGGCAGAATGCTTCCGGCAACAGGTGTCGCTAGCCGTGGGGGGAAGGACTAGGATACTTTCACAATAAGACAAAAAGATATTACACTAATATAAGATGACATTGTAAACGTAGTGGTACCTTAAAAACCGTAAAAAAAAATAAAATAAATGCATCTAGGACAAAGCAGGATACAGATATTAAAAATAACAATAAAATACTTTTTAATCACTGAATCCTGCGGCCAAAAAGAAGAAGAAAAGCATTAGATCATATATATGTAAAAGATTTGACCCCTTTTTAATTACCTGAGCTATATTGTAGGCTATATTAAAAAAGCAGGAAGCAAAGATTAAAACAAAAGAGTTTCCTGATCACAAAAATGCCTGAATCCGCAGCAGAAAAGAAGAATAAAAGCGTTAGATCATATGACCAGGAAGCCTGCAATGGATTCGGGATTGACATTAAAAGAAAAACAAAAAAATTACAGTAATACCTGATGATGGAGAATCTCGTATTTAGTTGCTCCCAAGGTTCAGAAATTAAATAAAATCCAACTCCTCCTGTATGCCGTGGCGTGTGATTGCTGTGCTTGGACGCACGAAATAAACTTCCCATTAAAATACATTAGTTTGAAATCCGTTCTGGGTAGCACGAAAAAAGTGAGGAAATCGTGTCGGCACGCACGAAACAATAGATTAATTAACGTGACAGTTTCACGACTTTCTGTGAGACTGGGTTGGTGGTGGAGTGGTCAAAGTGCCACTGACTAAAGAGCTGCTAAATGACTGTGCAACTGCACACAGCTGGTACAGGATCTTCTTGGAAGGTGAAAGGAAGGAAAAGGAAAAGACAAAACAGAGGGACAAGAGAAAAAGGGCTGAAAATGAGCTTGAAAAACTACGCAAGAAAAGAAGAACAATGTCAACTGTGTGTGAAACTCTAGAGAAGGATGCAGATAGCCTTGCAGAGAAGGCTGAGAATACAGCAGGAACCAAGATGGCAGAACTCATCACTAAATCCAACTCAATGAGAAAAAGATGCAAGGACAAGAGAGGGGAGTTGATGGACCTAGACCGTGAAATTGAGAAGAGGGTGGTAGAGCTATGCCATATGTCTTGAGGAGAATTTGGGATGTGAGAAAACATTGGACCTCTGTGTTGATTGGTTTCCCTTATTAAGAGTGATGTGTTTTTCAAACATTTATGTATACATATATTTACATTATTTTTCAACCTTTTGGCTTGAGACAGGATGTTTTGAGGACTTATTTACAATGGAGACTGGTTTAAGTGTTGTAAGTGTTATTATTCTGTCTCCTTATTTGGAAATTTGGGAATTTGTGCAGGATTAACAAATGGCTCCTACTGAGTCATGACGGAGACTGCTTTATATATATATATATATATATATATATATATATATATATATATATATATATATATATATATATATATACATATATATAATATTATATATATATATATATATATATATATATATATATATATATATATATATATATAGGAGACAAATTGCCGTGTCTCCTGAAGACACAGGGCCAATTGATGCTCCTTTTAACTGTATTTTAGATATAAATTCATGGATGGCAGAGAATTTCCTACAGCTCAACCAGGACAAAACAGAGGTCTTAGTCATTGGTCCTGAAGGCAAGAGAGAGAAACTTATACCAAAACTACAAGATTTTAAACCAACACAATGTGTAAAGAACCTGGGCGTCATTTTTGACTCTGAGCTGAATTTTATTCCACATATTAAAAATGTAACAAAAATAGGTTTTTATCATCTTAAGAATATAGCCAGAGTCCGCCCATTTCTCTCTCAAGCTAACACGGAGGTGCTGATGCATGCCTTTATCCCCTGTCATTTAGACTACTATAATGCCCTGCTCTCTGGCCTCCCCAAAAAGACCATTTCTAACCTGCAACTATGACAGAACTCAGCCCCACGCGTGCTGACGAAGACCAGAGGGCGTGCTCACATTACACCGATTTTAAAATCGCTGCATTGGCTGTGTTTCAGGATTGATTTTAAGGTTCTTTTATTAGTTTTTAAATGTCTTAATGGTCTTGGGCCCACTTATTTATCTGACATGCTTTTATCATATCAACCCTCCTGGGTCTTGAGGTCCTCTGGCACTGGACTTTTAATTATTCCGAGAGTTAATACAAAAACCCACGGGGAGGCTGCATTCAGCCATTACGGCCCTCGACTATGGAATAGCCTGCCGGAGAGCATCAAGACTGCAGAGACTGTTGATGTTTTTAAAAGGAGGCTCAAGACTCACCTTTTTGGTTTGGCCTTTAACTGATCTCTTTTAAACTTTGAATTCTTCTATTATGCTATTTTTACTTCTTATATTTCTTATGACTTGTTCTTAGTTATGCACTTTATCAGTATTACATCTTAAAATCTAATTACTTTTATTTATTACTTACTATTTATTAGTTATTTATTTGTCTATTTTTCCTCTACATTTTTAACTTTCTTAAAGCTTTTAATTTTTGTGCATTATACCTGCTTTTATCTTTAATTTATTTGGTTATTTATCTATTTATTTATTTTTTCTTTAGTCTTTTAATTTCTAGCTTCAGTGTTTCCTCATGTGGGGGCCTCCACACTGGGGTGTATGCCCGGTCTGCCCACGGGGGCCGTTGCTTGGAGGCCGCCTGGGCCCGAGGGACTTGGGTGGCTCTTCATTAAGTGCGGAGTCTGCCCCTGTCCATCGGCGTCTGGGTGGTCTCTGTGGCGGCGCTCCCGGTGGCCGCAGGCTGTGGCGCTTCCCAGTGTGGGTGGCTCCCATAGGTGCTTCCTCACATGGTTCCTCAGTGCTCTGCCATGTCTCAGCACTGTGTGTGTGTGTGTGTGTATGTGTGTGTGTGTTTTGTGAGTGTTTGTGTGAGCGCATGTGTGTATATCTGGGAGTGGGATATTGTCTGTCATATTATGCTTTTATTCTCTCTGTTGTTGTATTCTTTTATCTTGTGAAGCACTTTGTGTTGCATTTTAAATGGATGAAAAGTGCTATATAAATAGAGTTTGATTTGATTTGATATATATATATATATATATATATATATATATGTGCTCCTCCTTGGTTGGAAGGAAAACCTGCAGCCACATGGCTCTTTATGGAATCAGTTTGACATGCCTGCTTTAGATGGACCAACGCTACACGTGGTCACCGGCTGTCAATGCCAACCCTGACCAGCCCAGTGTGTCCCCAGCTGCCTCCACCTCTGACACTGACAGTGAGAAATGTAAAACAAAACTGTTCTTCATTCAATGCATTTGTTCTCACTCCAGTAGCTGAAAATTATGAGGTTGTTAATGTAAAGTAAACTTTCTATTTAATATTTATGGTTGAAGCTATTTTATTATTTGGATGTAAAATAAACTGGCAGCGGGAAATCAAAGTTAAAATTATAAATTTGATGAAGGCGGTTTTCTGTGTTTGTGATGTGTTTGTTGTGAGTTGTAGCATTATTCACACTCTCTGGTGTTTAGCTGAAGGTAACTGTTCATCTTTATATATTTGAAAGAGATGTACGATATTGTCACAGTATTTTTCTGGGTTTTTATGGTCACAGTATTATATAATTATAGTACTCTAAAAAGGGACAGTGAACTCAACTCATGACTCTACCTCTTTCACTCTATTCACAATGTATGGCAACACGTGTTAGAAAAGAAAAGAGGATTAAGAAATGGATGTGTTTATTGCCTCCAAATTGGAATAAAAATGAGGGTTAGGCCAGCATTTGTTTTGGAAAAAGTAACCTGCCCCATAATGTAGGTTAATTGGTAAACGTAATGTGATTCATTCTCAGTTAGACAAGGGGTAGGATCAGGCATCTGAACAGCATTTATTTGGCAGAAACCCCAAAGTATATTATATCAGGACAGTAGTCCATGTACCATGGGGCATGACAACAGCAAAAAATCACTTTGCTCCAACCTCCAACCTTCAAAAGTGGTTTGCATGAAGCTAAAACATTTCAGGTTGAGTTGAAAAGAAATATTTCATGTGATTGATTGCTTCATTTTTTAAAAGTTGAACCAATGTTTTATTTTATTTTTTTCAGCGTACTCCACTTCTTCCACTTCAGGCACAGAGACGGAACAGTGGACACTTGTGCCACCAGATCATCCTCTGAAGATCCCTCACTGTTGATCCCCACTTTTGCCATACAGCGGACCTCACTAATGTCTGTGATGACTCCAGGGTACAGGTCACCATCATACTTGAGGACACACCACTGGCCAACAGCTTCAGGCCTTTGCCACTTTATGATGTCTGTGGATGCTGTAGGAACTGCCTGCGAATGAGTGAATGTAAAATGCTTTGCATCAAAGCATTCACAGTGGAGATTTTGTGCTGCTGTGAACAAGCAGCTGACATCCCTGTAGGACAGTTCTCCATAGGCAAGGGTCACTGCCTGATGCATCCTCATGGTGGATGGAAGAGGAGGCAAATCATTAGGCATTTCTGTTACGAATCAGGTTCAGAGGCTCAGGTGCAGACACAATACTCAACAGACCAAACGTTCACAAGAAAATAATTTTCACTAACACAGGGATACAATGAAATACAGGAAGGAAACTAAATGTCAACTAAGGTCGCCCTCATAAGGAGGGGAAGCTAATACAAGAATAAACTAAATGTAGACTAAAGGAGGGGGGGAAATTACAACAAGAGAGAAAAACTGAAACTAACCAGGATTCTAATTACGCGGCACAGAAAATACTAATAACTACACAAGACTAAGACTAAATACATTAAATGGACAAAGCAAGAGAGGGTGAACCAGCAGAGGGATTACTGTAGTGGGGAGGAAGGCAGACAGCAGGCGTGGTATGTCTGCGGCGAGTGGTGAGCCGGGCCGGGCAGGAGCAGAGGCGTGGATGTCGGTGGTGGAGGAAAGCCAGTAGATGAGCAGGAGGATGATGATGGTATGAGGCAGGAAAACCAAGGCAGCGAGGAGGGTCGGAGACGAGGTAAGTTTACGGTCTGGTGTCGTGTAGTGGTCTGCTGGCGTCTTTTAAGGAAGGCTGAAACAATGACAGAGGCAGAACCACTCCCCGCCGCAGCTGGAGACACTCAATGATCACTTGATCAGCTGCACCTGCCCACGCTCACTCACTCTCCCTGTCTGCCGTCACCTGTATGGGAAAAAGAGGGAGAGGGAGAAGAGAGGGAGAAGCTCCGCTAGGTGGAGCCAGAGGTGGAGGGCATGACAGTACCCCCCCTCCTACGTGTGCCTCCTGGCACACGTTGAAACCGATCCGGCCGCCGTCTCCGTAGGTCCTGGATAAGAGTAGAATCCAGAATCTGGCGACGTGGGATCCAGCTCCTCTCCTCCGGTCCATAGCCTTCCCAATCCACCAGGAACTGAAGGCCGCGACCCTGGCGGCGGACTTCCAACAGGCGTTTGACAGAGTAGGCCGGTGCGTCATCCACCATCCTGGGTGGTGGAGGGGGACGGACAGGGGGGGCCAGAGGACTCTCAACCACGGGCTTGATCTGAGAAACGTGGAAGGTTGGATGTATTTTCATGGACTTAGGGAGGGTCAAACGCACCGCACTAGGATTAATCACTCTTTCAACAACAAAGGGACCCACAAATCGCGGAGCCAGCTTACGGGACTCCACTTTCAAAGGAAGATCCTTAGCCCTTAACCAAACCTTCTGTCCAGGCATGTACGTGGGAGCTGGATGCCGGTGACAGTTAGCCTGGACCTCCATTCGACGACCGGCTCACAGAAGTGATGCCCGTGCCCTGTTCCATGTCTTTCTGCAACGCCTTATGAATGCCTGGTCTGATGGCACTGAGATCTCCTCCTCTTGAGAGGGAAACAAGGGTGGCTGGTAACCTAGGGAGCATTGAAAGGGTGACAGACCAGAAGAAGCATTAGGGAGAGAATTAAAGGAATACTCAACCCAGGGCAGCTGGTCACTCCAGGCAGACGGATTCTCCGAGGTAACACAGCGGAGTAGAGACTCTAGTGTCTGATTAGTCTGTTCAGTCTAAAATAACTGTATTACCTCTGGAGGGCGGTAACCCAGTTACGAAATCCAGGGCAATATGTGACCATGGGCGATGGGGCACATGCAAGGGCTGGAGAACTCCGGAACTTGGCTGGCTTGAAGTCTTGTTGCGAGCACATGTGGAACATGCAGCAACAAATTCCTTGGAATCCTTGCGCATGGTGGACCACCAAAACCGTCGGCGTAGGATATCCAGGGTTCTAGAGGCGCCTGGATGACTAGACAGTCGAGAGGTAGGAGCCCACTGGAGCACCTGGGAATGGACGGAGACAGGAACAAACAGAGTGTTAGGTGGACCTTTACCTGGGTCTGGTTGGTGCTCCAGCGCTTGACGGACCTTGTCTTCAATGTCCCAGGTGAGTGAGGCAACCAAGCAGGACTTTGGCAGGATGGTCTCTGGAGGTTCAGCAGAGTCTTCACTGGAAAACTGGCGAGAGAGAGCGTCAGGTTTGACATTGCGAGAGCCGGGCCTGTAAGACAAAGTGAAACAAAGTGAAAACGGAACCTCCCAAAGAACATTGTTTATCTAGCCTGGCGAGAATTTAACCTTTTGGCTGAATGCACATACTCCAAATTCTTATGGTCCGGCCACACAATAAATGGGTGTTCTGCGCCCTCGAGCCAATGCCGCCACTCCTCCAAGGCTAGTTTAACGGCTAAGAGTTCACGGTTTCCAACATCATAGTTCTTCTCTGCTGGGGAAAGCCGGGGAGAGAAGAAAGCACAAGGGTGGAGCTTGTTATCTGCTTTGGCCCTCTGGGAGAGAATGGCTCCAACCCCAGTATCCGAGGCATCGACTTCCACTACAAATTGAAGAGAGGGATCAGGCTGAATCAGAATAGGGGCAGAGGTGAACCGCTCCTTGAGAGACTGGAAAGCCTGAGCTGCTTCAGTGGTCCATTGGTACGGCCAAGAGGTGGAGGTCAGGGCAATTAGAGGTGCGGCCACCCTGCTATAGTCCTGGATAAACCTGCGGTAAAAATTGGCGAAGCCCAGAAAGCGCTGGAGTTGCTTTCGGCTTTCAGGCACAGGCCATTCCTTGACTGCAGTGACCTTCAGGGGATCCATACGTATCTCTCCACAGGAGATGATGTAGCCGAGGAAGGACACTGTGGATGCGTGAAACTCACACTTTTCGGCCTTGACGAATAATCTGTTCTTGTGGAGCCGCTCAAGAACCAGACGGACGTGCTGCACATGCTCCTCCTGGGTACGAGAGTAAACGAGGATATCGTCAAGATAAACAAAAACAAACCTATTAAGCATGTCTCTCAAAACATCGTTAATCATGTTCTGGAAAACAGCAGGAGCATTAGTCAGACCAAAAGGCATTACCAAGTACTCAAAATGACCTAAGGGGGTGTTAAAAGCGGTCTTCCACTCGTCTCCCTCCCTAATTCGTATTAAGTGGTAGGCATTTCTTAAGTCGAGCTTGGTAAAAACAGAAGCGTTGTGGAGGGGTGTAAAAGCAGAGTTGATCAATGGCAGGGGGTAAGTATTCTTAACTGTGATGTCATTGATACCTCTAAAATCAATACATGGTCTGAGAGTCTTATCTTTCTTATCAACGAAGAAAAAACCTGCCCCCACAGACGACGAGGAGGGGCGAATGATTCCAGAGGCCAAGGAGTCCCGGATGTATGTCTCCATGGCAGTTTGCTCAGGTTTAGAGAGGTTGTAAAGATGGCTTTTTGGCGGAGTGGCTCCAGGCAAAAACTCAATAGGGCAGTCATAGGGCTTGTGAGGGGGTAGGGACAAAGCACTGTCTTTACTAAAAACCGGGGCTAAATCATGGTATTCATGAGGAACTAAGGATAAGTCTATGGGTTTTGCCGGGGGCACTTTAGTTCCACTGGCAGGGGTTAAGGCTGATCGGAGACAACTGGCATGACACTGGGGGCTCCAAGAACTGACTTCCTCCTTTACCCAATTAATTTGGGGATTGTGTTTCTTCAGCCAGGGAAAACCCAACACCACAGAGGGGTTGGACCGGTCAAAAAGGAGGAAGGACAGGTTCTCTTGATGATTCCCGGCTAGGATCAAAGTGACAGGAATGGTTCTTCTGTTTACCCGGCCTAGAGATTGACCATTCAGGGCCCTGGCCTCCAGAGGGGTTTCCAGAGGACCCGTGGGGATACACAACTGTTCAGCTAATTGTCTGTTCAAAAAATTCTCTGCAGCCCCGGAGTCTACTAAAACAGAGGTGGAATGGGAGCGGCCATTACAGCACAGAGTAGCAGTAAGTTGCAGTTCTTGGAGAGAAGCTGGAGTTGTTTGGCTCATCCGTATTTCTCCCATTACGAATGAGCCTGTTCTTTTTCCAGTCGCTTAGGACAGCGGGCAACAAAGTGATCTGAACTGCCACAATACATGCAGAGGTGAGTGGTGCGTCTATGATTCTTCTCCTTCTGTGACAGTTGCGCCCGACCAATCTGCATGGGCTCCGACCCAGGTTCCAACGGATAGACCGCAAGGTGGGGGTCGTGAGGGTGTCAGGCTGGCAGACAGGGGCTGAGGTAACTCGTTGGCCTCGCTCTCTCCTCCGCTCTCGAATACGGTTATCCAACCGAATGGCCAGGGAGATTAATGCATCCAAATCTGCTGCATCGTCTCGTGTGGCAAGCTCATCTTTTAACACCTCGTTGAGGCCTTTGTAAAAGGCTCCCTGAAGAGCAACATCGTTCCATCCACTTTCTGCAGCCAGGGAGTAAGTGACGAGAGGCGGTTGCCAGCCTCTCTTCCTCGGACTGGGTGATCGAAAACCCTCTTCATCTCAGAGGAGAACAAAGCATAAGATGAGCACACCACAGACTGCCTCTCCCACACTGCTGTCCCCCACTCTCTTGCTCGCCCCTTCAACAAACTAACTAAATATGCAATCTTTGCTTTCTCAGTAGAATATGATAATGGTTGAAGGTCAAAAACAAGGGAAACTTGTGTAAGAAAAGCCTGACACGTACCTAAATCACCATCGTAGCGCTCAGGAACTGGTACGAATGGCTCACGAATTACCTGGAGGGGGGCGGAGTTAGCACTAGCAGAGGCGTCGTTAGCAGGGGCAGCAACAGCTGAGCTATCATTGGAAGAAGCTGCCATATGGGCAGTTAATGCTGAAACCTTAGCTGTGAGCTGTGATACTTGGTTAATCAAAACATTGTTACTATCAACAAGAGCTTTAATAATACTCTCGTGTTGCCCAAGCAAAGCTCCATGACTGGCCATGGCTTGCTGTAGGGCAGGTCCTGAGGACGTTTGGTCAGGGTCTGACGAAATGTCTGCTGAGCTCATCATGGCCAGACCGTAATGTTACGAATCAGGTTCAGAGGCTCAGGTGCAGACACAATACTCAACAGACCAAACGTTCACAAGAAAATAATTTATTTTCACTAACACAGGGATACAAATTCTTCATGGTATCTAAAAGGAATCGTTTTTGCTTTTCAGTTTTTTTAAGAGTGATGGTCTGCTTTTTCCCTGTTGTGATTCGGCTCACTTCATCTCTCTCATAGAAAGCCCTCACACTGTCTATTAGATACTTCCCTATCCCTCACTTTTGCATCTGTTGGTAGGTGTAGCCATCAGTTACATTCTGCCATCTTGTCTTTGACAAACCCAGTGAAGCCTGAACAATCCGTTGCAGCCTGTATTTCTTGATAACCTCCCCCGTTATGACTTTAGAAATGATTTGCCTTTCTCTCTCCCCCTTTGCATTTCTGTACTTATTCCTAATGTCCTCAGTCAAAGCATGATGAAAGAAGAGAGTCTTTGGAATGGTCGCACGTGGAAGCCGTTGTATTTTTCGGCTGAGTTTTGTACGTGGAGACTCATTTTTCCTTTTCAGCCTTTGAACTTGTTTCTTGTATTTCTCCTTTCTTTTTGTTTCCTTCTTCAAACGATCCTGTAACTCTTCAATTTGCTTCTTCAACTTATTTTTTGTTCTCCTGCTCCTTCGCTGTCCTTGATTACGTTGTCTAAAACACAAGTACATCACAATAAATACACATTGCATTGTATTACAGTGTTCAGTTACACTGTTAAATTAATGTCTGTAGCTTATTTAGAAATGAATTTGGTGATTATTTATCTATTATTTATCTAGAATCTGTTAACCAAACCTATTTAAAAATTAAGTCCTCTCAAAGCACTTTATCACATTTTTACACTTCTGGATGAAACTGCATCATTGCACTTGTTCTTTTAACTTTTGCAGTAACTTGAACTGATCAAATCCTCTATACTGTATTTTAGCTTGTATGTTTCCATTATCTTCTTTGTAACTATACTGAAAGACACACAGATACACAACACACATACACAAACTAAAACTAAACCTTGAGGAGCTGGGCTCTAGAGCTGTCTCAGGGCTGTGTGGAGGAGTGACAAGGAGTTCCTGCAGTGCGTTTTTTCTCTCTTTCACCCTGTAGTAGGTCTCCCTCCACTTTCTGCGCTGCTTTCGTTGCTCTCGGTCACTGACTTCACTGATGTTCTTTCTTTTGCCTGACTGCAGATCTCTCCTGTACCTCTCCTTTTCCTTTTCTAAATATTTTTCTCTCCTCTCTGGATCTGCATCACGCCTGGCTTGATACCGCCGCTGCCTTTTGGCAGTGCTCAATTCTCCCTGTACAATTCACATTATAAACTGATCTCAGGTGACAACAACTTTAGTTAGTCTATTTCATTGAAAATGTATGGAATTATGTAAGCTAATTAACATTCATCCATTCATTATATTCTTTACATTCATTCATTCATTCATTGTATTCTTAAAAGGGCATTAGAGGGCACTACTCATTGCTGTTACCGCCACTCATTGCTGTTATTCTTTATTTGGGTAAAAGCAATGAGGATAACAGCAATGAGTTTTTAGCATAAAATTAGCAATTGTGTGAATTCTAGCCACTTAGCATCTATGCTAATAGCTTGAGCACACAGAGCACATTCTTAAGATTTAACTGAATATTTTACTTTTGATATCAACAAATACTGTCTTAGAGATAATTTAGGTAACAGGAGTGAACTTTGAGACTTACCATCTCTGACACAACTACAGTATCATGAAATTTAAGGAAAAATTAAAGAAAGAACTTACTTTTTGTCTTCCCATGACTTTGCGAAAACCCAAATCATGTCACTTCCTACAGAACAAGTCAAAGGAGGAATGTTCCAAAATTTTCAGAGGGGTGAATGTGTTTGGGTAACAGCAATGAGTGAAAACCTGGGGACTGGACTAAAATGTGAATTTTAACCAAAATATAATGACGTTTTTATAACAATTTTGTTTTTAAAGTGTAGATAGAATATGAAGTCACACATGTATGCAAAAAAAAAAAAAAAGATTTTAGAAGGTTTTTATTCATAATTCGCTGTGGCAAAATATACGTTTGGCTGTGGGGACAGGCAACAAAGGCTATGTATCAGTGCTTTAGATGCCTTTTTATGATTCTTAAAAATTATATATCTTTAATTTCTACAATGATTCATGTGTATGGTGCTTTGTTTGATAACACAATGTATTTTGTATTATTTTATTACTTGTTTTTATACATTTAATATTCTGGGGACGGAAAAGGCACTCTTTTGGCGGAATTGCCCATAAATAGTTTTCATATCATATTCATAATATAGTTAAAAATATATTTGGTTAAAAAGAAAGTTCATATGAAGGGATAAAAGTAGAGGAAACACAAAAGTTGTAACCTTACAGTTAAAACGTTTAGTTTATTTGACTATTATTTGTGTTTGAGCCAGCACGTGAAATTAGAAAAGACAATGTAACTGGGTAGCAGCCTAATGTGTCAATCATGCTTTTCTGTATTGTGATTGAATGTCAGGAAGTTAATCAGCCAACCCAATTTCACTCTCAGGTAGAGGGGTGGGGCTTAGTAGCAAGCTGCTAGTACCTGTGCCGTGGATCGATGCAGAAACTATCGCCGCTGAGTGAATAAGGATTGTGCAATCACAATAGCGTCTGTAACTTTATGGTTGACGACCAGTCACTATCAGGTTGGACTGTTGTGAACTGCAAGGAGGTAACTAAGATTCTGTGTGTTGTTTTGGTGAACTGTGACTAATTGTTGTAGTAAAAAACGATACCTGTTGCTAATTGTGAATAGCCATTAGCATACGAGTTATTAGCTCTGCTTTCGCCTTGTATGTGTAGCATGTTGGTTAAGACAAGCTAATACTATATCTCCATGAAATAGTGTATAGGCTGATTGCTTAGCTGATTTATCTGATTCAGGAGACGGACATTGGTGACTGTACGAGAGAGACGTGAACGCTCCTTTGGACTACTTTGGAGAGGTTTTCGCTGCTACTGGTGTTTGCTGGAGACTGTTGCTGCTGTTTCTGTTTTGCTCCTTGTCTGCGCTCTGCTGTTTGCCGGTTGACCATCCGGCAGCTTCACCTCACTTACCCCTCTGACTGACAGTATTCCTGGATTCCGGAGTAATAACTGATTGCAAAACGTGCACGTGTTTTATTTTGAATGCTTGTGTATACAAGCGAAACGGCCACTACAGTTTTAGGCCTCCTCGCTCTCAAGCTTCGTCTCAGGCCTGCAACTGGGGTTTTGTTTATTACCTGCAGACTGTGTGAGTGTGTGTGAGAGAGTGTGTGCCCACAGGTATAGTGTTGTTTTACTTATTTTTGTTAAATAGACTATGCATTTCAGATGTAACGGTGACTGATGAAGATGAACTGAGAGTCATTTCATTTTACATTTAGTTTACCATTGCCTTAAGGAAGTATTGTTTGTTACTTTTCAATGAGATATTAACTAAACTGTTCATATTGCATTTAAAGTACTCTTGTTGTGTTGTATTTCATTTTAGGTAATTTTTGGTATTTGGTAAATTTGATTTAAAAAGGTGAAAGTTAAAACAGATACATACCTAAAAGGGAAGGTATCAGGACATTACCTATTTCATACTTAATTTTATTGGAGGCACCGCTAATTCATTCTTTAATTAAAAAAACAACAAGGGAATAACTAGTTCATAAATACAGGTAGCAGCGCCATTGTATTAAAACCGTACCCGGGCCCCGCCCATAGTATAACTACACAGATCAGAGTCACATAATTTAATACCAAGACATGGGGATGGGTGTTAGACAGCTAAAGACACCAGGGGGCTGCCGTCCCTTTCCACACATCGTTATAGAGTAGATAAGAGATTTCATTTGGCTCTAAAACTACAAACGGTTAGTCAGCTGGGCAACAATCATCACTCCTCATGCCTAAACCTTACCAACCCAACCAACAAAGGTACAAGCCAATCAGAGGCAGACTAGGGCCCTTCTCCATGGTGGGATTTGTAATTTACAATCTCCAAATGGCAAGTCGCTGTGACACATCACATGTAGTGTTTTACATCTATGGCATAGATCCGCCATAAGCAAGGCATGTCCATTCAATTTATACACTCAGATGTCCATCAGACCATAGATGACACACTTTATGGGACAGTACTGTTAATTCCATCATTCAGCAGAAATGCACAAGAAATGGAAAAAACAAATCTTTCATTGTTTGTTGCATGTCACAATTGAATATCCCCGGCGTGGGATTAATAAAGTGTTATCTTATTTTATGTGTCTTTTATGATGGGGTGTTCTTTCAGTTCATTATTAATTCATTTCAGTGAAATGGTCAAAAGGCTCGTCAAGGTCGGCGATGAGGGAGGGGAGAGAAGAAGCGTAGAGGTTCTGTAACTCATGTAGCAATCAATTAAAATCTCACTGCCATCGGACCAACCAAGTACAAAAAAAGCTACCTGTGAACCTTTATAGCAATGCATTGACATCTGTTTTTAAAACCCAGAGTAATATCTATGAGTGTACTCCTCCACAAACCAGTGTTGATTGTCTCCCTCCCTCGTGTCTGAACATTGTCATCGTTTTGAAGACAAACGTATAGGTGAGTTATGCTATTTAGGTTTGGCAAGGCCAAAATAGGTCTTTTATGAATAGAAGCATTTCATAATGAGCGAAGGAATTCCAGGTTAAGTTGTTTTCTTTCAAAGAAGCTGACAACCCCACAAAATAATGATGATGTACATTATTACTGCAGCATGGATCAATGTGATGTGCCTGTTACAAATTGCAGTAGCAGACCCATTTCAGGCCACAACTGTGCCTCATCTGATGAAATGACATGTCTGTGAGGAAGCTTTACCCATGTGATATTTGTTTTGTTTCTCGTTTTGAGGAATATATGTGAAACTTCCCCAGTGATTAAAAATTCGTGTAATTCACTCCCTTTGGAAATGCTGAATCAGTGTATGTCAACATAAAAAAACCTCCCACTTTCAAGCTGTACTTTGATCATGTACTTTGACAGCCCGGAGAACATCCACCATAAGCAACGACAGTTATCATGACTTGTGTAAAGTGTAAGAGTTGCGTCGCATTAAAAAGGCACTCCACATAGTATTTTACTTCCATAAAGTGTAAAGGAATAGTGAGAGTCAAAGCAGCAGAGGCCCAGATATCCTGTCTTTTAGTCCTGAATATGAGTCAGACTCCAAAAACACTGCATCCTACATTTCCCATGATGCAACACAGTGGTATCTTTCCTGAATACCCTCCCCCCGATGTCTGTCAAACGCCTCGCCTCCAGTTTGTAATATAGGATTTCGTGTATCAGTGCCCAAGTCCAATGTAATCCTGGTGACATCACTATGACATCATTAGGGTTATTTTCTCACCCTTGACGAATCTCCTCTATGAGGAGTACACACACAAACAAAACACTTTTTATGATTTTATTGAGAGTGAAAAATGGTCCTGATTGATGTCCTGAATTTCAGTCTGTTGCCAGCATTGTTCACATCTGCTCTTCAACCACAAGATGGCAGTATTAATCCATACTGAGACACTCACATGGGGCTCCAGTTCATCATTAAGCCAGGTTCTGATCCAACACACTAGTTAACCAGGTCCTGTGTTTCTAATGGCTCCGCTGTGGACATTTTGTCCCCGTGCCGCAGGGGACTCAGCTGATGTCACTTTTCATACGTGGCTGGAGAGCAGCTTAGCCCGAAGCTGTTCAAAGCTTCTGATGCTGTCTTTGACAACAAATAACACTCCCTGTGGGTCAGCTTAGGGCAGCTGGTTGCCATAATGCATGTCAGAATACACCAGATCTGTTTGCACTCACATGGCCAATCCCCACTGACTTGTCCAATAAGATTGGATGTATTACTACAGAGCAAATCCAGCTCATATGGCACCTGAATGCAATGCAATACCTGAAAGTACACAACATGCATACAGCTTGAGCTAAAACACTGCACCGGAGCAGCCAAGTACACTTAAGGAGAAAATGATGTACAGCATAACATCAAGAAATACAAGTTCTGATGCTGAGAGGCCAATAACATCTGGATGTTTTACAAGCTATCAGCACTGTGTGTTAATGAATACAGTTTACAGACTTCTACTGAGTGATTCCATACACACTCACCGGCCACTTTATTAGGTACACCTTAACACAAATTTCCAATCAGCCAATCACATGGCAGCAACTCAATGCATTTAGGCATGTCGACATGGTTAAGACGATCTGCTGCAGTTCAAACCGAGCATCGGAATGGGGAAGAAAGGTGATTTAAGTGACTGTGAACGTGTTCTGGTCTGAGTATTTCAGAAACTGCTGATCTACTGGGATTTTCACACACAACCATCTCCAGGGTTTACAGATAATGGTCAGAAAAAGAGAAAATATCTGTTGAGCGGCAGTTCGGTGGGCGAAAATGCCTTGTTGATGCCAGAGGCCAGAGGAGAATGGCCAGACTGATTCGAGCTGATAGAAAGGCAACAGTAACTCAAATAACCACTCGTTATGAAATGAAAAGCATGAAAGCATGGATCCATCCTGCCTTGTATCAACGGTTCAGGCTGCTGGTGGTGGTGTAATGGTGTGGGGGATATTTTCTTGGTACACTTTAGGCCCCTTAGTACCAATTGAGCATCGTTTTAATGCCACAGCCTACCTGAGCATTGTTGCTCACTGTTCACTGTACTCAAATGGCCTCCACAGTCACCAGATATCAATCCAATAGAGCACCTTTGGGATGTGGTGGAAGGGGAGATTTGCATCATGGATGTGCAGCTGACAAATCTGCAGCAACTGCGTGATGCTATCATGTCAATATGGACCAAACTCTCTGAGGAATGTTTCCAGTACCTTGTTGAATCTATGCCGCGAAGGATTAAGGCAGTTCTGAAGGAAAAAGGGGGTCCAACCCGGTACTAGCAAGGTGTACCTAACAAAGTGACTGGTGAGTGTAGTTCAGAGGTTGTGGGCCAGGTGTGACAAAAAGAGAAGTCAACTGAGGTGATTCCTCTGAATGACACCTAGGTTGTTGTTTCTTTAATAAATGCATGAAGACATTCAAGTGAATAATGTGGATTTGATTCAAATTCATTCAAACACAAGAATTTTTACCACCTGTTAGTGTTTCTCTGCAGACACAGGATATGTATGGGGAACATGCACCATAAATATTCTCACAGGGACCATTGCAAAACAATTTGACTTTTGTTGCTGTGGGTATTATGTAAATCTTCAATATGACTTGTACAACCCTGATTCCAAAAAAAGTTGTGTAAAATGTCAATAAAAACACAAGTCAATCATTTGCAAACATGCTGTGTCTACTGACTATATTGTTTTACAAAGTGTTCCTGAGCCCATGTAGTAATCTCCTTTATCCATCAAGATGAATTCTAATAACTTTTTTGATTCCTCAATGTTTCATGTAGTGTCGTCATTGGTCATTTCAGCCATTTCTCTAATGCAGGACCTTTAACTTTAACTTAACAACATGTTCCTGTGAGGCCTGAATCCTTCGGTTATCAAGTTGCCTTATTTAACCCTGACAAGCTCAAATCAGGCTTGACGACATCCTCAGACCTGGAAATGGCATTCACAAGACATCCAGGTTGTTTTTCGATCCACCATCAATTTCTGTCCTCAGCTTTTATCACATTACTGAAGAGAAATCTCTGTACAAGAGAAACAATCGCTTTCAAATGCTTTTCTTTTGCAAAAACCTTTCATGGTGGAAAAAAGGTTTGAAAACACTGAAGGAAACTCTGGTAAGTCAATCAAACTGTGTTCATATAAGACTGTCAAAGTCAGACTTATAAAGTGCGGCATCGTTCCAAAACCTTCAATATTTCAATAAAAAAACAAGCAAGAGCTGTTGAATAATGAGAAAAGCATCAACCATCAGTAATCCCAGTATTATAATCCACTACTCTGTGGCCAATTTACGCCGTCCATCAATACATCAGTCATATTTTACACAATGTATGACACGCTGTGACTGTGTTGTCCTGCTTAAAGCTCACAGGCTCCACAGTCAGTCACGTATTGATCCATATTTTGGCAAACCTGTGTGCACACAACACACTGAGGATGTCTGAACAGAGTGAGGATGTGGATTCTGCTGCAGGAGCTTTTCAAACAAGCTTCCGACCACGGTTCTTTGTGCTGTTGGTGAGGAAGGAAACAAATGACTTTTACAACAACTACAGGAGGTGAGCGTTTCAATTAGAGATGGGATTTATGGCTCTTAGAGGGAAGCCGGATCTTGGTGAGCCGTTCCTTTCAAAGAGCCGTTCAAAAAACTGGCTCCTTTGGCTCATTTTTATATTTATTAAGTTTTAAGAAGGCAGTCTGGCCTTAACTCGTTTTATCTTGGAAATAACCACTGGGAGGAATGAATTTAGATGTCCCACCAATAGGTTTATTACAGTAATTGTAATAAATGAATACAACTCAACATATTTAGTTTCAGCTTGTGTAAAAACTAAAGTGGTATAGGGCAATGGGTTTCCACGCCATTTGCGAGAAGTAAAGCCAACTAATTGAGGTTAAGAGTGTAGTAAAGGTGAAATAGTTGGTTGAAATGTTTAACAGGGGTGCCAGATGAGGTGACAAAAGCTTTCCTTCTCCAGCCACACATGTCTAAATGTAGAGCTTGCAATGCATGGGCTGAGTCAGTAGTGTCAGTTCTGTCCAGCAGCATGATTGAGCTGATGGGAATACACTGGACTTTGAATCAATGGTAGGAGTGTTTAAAATAAATTGGATAAAAGCTTTTATGTCACAGACAGAATCAGTTTGGTTCCACATACCCAGAAGTATTTTTAAGAAAATCGGAGGGTTGGATTTTGTGTTAAAATGTGACTTTGAAACTACAAAACTGCCTGTGAAGTTATCTGAATTTCATAAACAAGTATTACACTATTGGAAGATGATATTTTCCCATAATTTTACTCCACATAGTTCCACATTGTGGAATAACAGAACAATTACGATAAATAGGAAATCTATATTCAGACAGGATTGGTTTGATGAAAAGGTGATTTTTGTTAAAGATATAATGGATCATCAAGGAAATCTCTTACATTTTAATACCTTCAAAGAAAAATTTGATATTCAGTGTTCTTATGAAGAATTCAGCAGAATATGCAAAGCAATACCTCTTGCTATAATACATTTAATACAAAACACAGTCTCTCAATCAAGAATACAAGTGTACATACCAGAGTTAAAAATTGACCAATTGCATATTAGTGATAGAAAATGCAACAACCAATTTATTAGAAAAGCTGTAAATTTTTTCATGATTATACTAAAACTGCCAAAATTAAAATAAACAACGTTTTATGTAGCACAGATAAGTACTTCAAATATTTAAAATGGCCAATTCCACCAAAAGTAAAAGAAGTACAATATAAAATTATTAATAGTTATTACCCTGCGGCAGAAACCCTGAAAAAAAGATTTGGATTTGAGGTCGAAGCCTGCGTTTTCTGTCTGGAGGAACCTGAAACTATTGAACATCTCTTCTATTCATGTAGAGTCACGAGGCAATTTTGGCAGAACCTGCATACCTGGTCAAGTTCTACAATAGAGAACATCACACCTTTTGATATGAATCAAATCCTAATATACAGAAATGACACCGCTAAAGAAATATCTGATATGATCAATATTATCATGATTATGGGAAAATATCATTTACATACATGTAAATGGAAAAAATCAAAGACCTTCACTAATATCCTTAAAAAATGAACTAAAAATCTTGTTATCCTCTCTGGTACTTTTAGCTGAAAAATATGGTCCAATACAAGAACTTTGCAACAACCTGTCACAACTTTTAATGCCTTAAATGACTGTAATGGAAACGTCTTCATGTGTCCTTAAGCAGCACTTTCATGGGTTTGAACTGTGAATGTAATGGGAAGAAGGACTGTCTCATGGCAAAAGATGGACTGCCTGCTTTATTTAGTTATTTAGTTTATTTTCTATACCATGTTCATTTCTAATATGTCTTGGTTAATATATAGAATTTTATTTGCCTTGCACTTGTTTATGTTTCTGTAAGAAGTCATAGTGGAGATACGTACTGGAATATATAAATTTTGTCAAGTTCAATAAAGTTGGAAAAAAAAAATCTAAAAAAAGAAAAGATTGAGCTGATGGTGTGTGCTGGCTTGCGCCATGTGGGGCGGTTGCTAGGCAACGCAGGCCTTTGAGAGCAGCTGCCAGAGCAGTGAGAGCCAAGAGTCGGCTGATTTTAGTCAATAAAAAATGTGTATATGTGTCGGTGTGTGTGAGCGTGTGTGTGCGTGTTAATGTGCTTGCGCGCCAGTGCGGGCGCGCGTGTTTGTGTGTGTGTGCGCATGTACATGTACATGTGCGGGTGATCTCAGGAGCTCCAACAACATTCAGCCCAGGGACTGCGAGCCACGAACCAGAGAGCAATCTCCGGGGCTCTAAGCAGTTCTGCACCGAAAACTGTGAGCAGACAACAGAGACCTGGCGCAATTCCATCATCAGCTTGGACAGGCTGTGTCCTCTCTGGGACGCTCGACCCAGAGAGTCCAACAATACCTCACAGACCAATTGAATCCGGAAAGGAACCAACGGAGTCTGGCACAGCTCAGAAGCATTTGTTTCGGCTAACCGGTTTATGCAAATTAATGTGTGGCATTGCTGAGAGCTGATTGGGTGATTGGTTTTCGGTCCTGCCTAGCGGATTGGCTGTCTTTAATCTAAGATGGCGGCCGGCCCTGGTCTGCTTTTGCCCAGCGCCGGCCGCCATCTTGGATCTGTTTAGGTAGCCAGGAGAGACAGCCAATCCGCTGGCCAGGACCGAAACACATCTGCCAATCAGCTCTCAGCAATGCCACACATTAATTTGCATAAACCGGACAGCCGAAACAAATGCTTCTGAGCTGTTTGCCAGACCCCGTTGGTTCCTTTCCGGATTCAATTGGTCTGTGAGGTATTGTTGGACTCTCTGGGTCGAGCGTCCCAGAGAGGACGCGAGCCTGTCCAAGCTGATGATGGAATTGCGCCAGGTCTCTGTTGTCTGCTCACAGTTTTTGGTGCAGAACTGCTTAGAGCCCCGGAGATTGCTCTCTGGTTCGTGGCTCGCAGTCCCTGGGCTGAATGTTGTTGGAGCTCCTGAGATCACCCGCACATGTACATGTACATGCGCACACACACACAAACACGCGCGCCCGCACTGGCGCGCAAGCACATTCACACGCACACACACGCTCACACACACCGACACATATACACATTTTTTATTGACTAAAATCAGCCTAGGCTCTCAATGCTCTGGCAGCTGCTCTCAAAGGCCTGCGTTGCCTAGCAACCGCCCGACATGGCGCACGCCAGCACACACCATCAGCTCAATCTTTTTTTTTTTTAGATTTTTTTTTCCAACTTTATTGAACTTGACAATATTTATACATTCCAGTACGTATCTCCACTATGACTTCTTACAGAAACATAAACAAGTGCAAGGCAAATAAAATTCTATATATTAACCAAGACATATTAGAAATAAACATGGTATCGAAAATAAACTAAATAACTAAATAAAGCAGGCAGTCCATCTTTTGCCACGAGACAGTCCTTCTTCCCATTACATTCACAGTTCAAACCCATGAAAGTGCTGCTTAAGGACACATGAAGACGTTTCCATTACAGTCATTTAAGGCATTAAAAGTTGTGACAGGTTGTTGCAAAGTTCTTGTATTGGACCATATTTTTCAGCTAAAAGTACCAGAGAGGATAACAAGATTTTTAGTTCATTTTTTAAGGATATTAGTGAAGGTCTTTGATTTTTTCCATTTACATGTATGTAAATGATATTTTCCCATAATCATGATAATATTGATCATATCAGATATTTCTTTAGCGGTGTCATTTCTGTATATTAGGATTTGATTCATATCAAAAGGTGTGATGTTCTCTATTGTAGAACTTGACCAGGTATGCAGGTTCTGCCAAAATTGCCTCGTGACTCTACATGAATAGAAGAGATGTTCAATAGTTTCAGGTTCCTCCAGACAGAAAACGCAGGCTTCGACCTCAAATCCAAATCTTTTTTTCAGGGTTTCTGCCGCAGGGTAATAACTATTAATAATTTTATATTGTACTTCTTTTACTTTTGGTGGAATTGGCCATTTTAAATACTTGAAGTACTTATCTGTGCTACATAAAACGTTGTTTATTTTAATTTTGGCAGTTTTAGTATAATCATGAAAAAATTTACAGCTTTTCTAATAAATTGGTTGTTGCATTTTCTGTCACTAATATGCAATTGGTCAATTTTTAACTCTGGTATGTACACTTGTATTCTTGATTGAGAGACTGTGTTTTGTATTAAATGTATTATAGCAAGAGGTATTGCTTTGCATATTCTGCTGAATTCTTCATAAGAACACTGAATATCAAATTTTTCTTTAAAGGTATTAAAATGTAAGAGATTTCCTTGATGATCCATTATATCTTTAACAAAAATCACCTTTTCATCGAACCAATCCTGTCTGAATATAGATTTCCTATTTATCGTAATTGTTCTGTTATTCCACAATGTGGAACTATGTGGAGTAAAATTATGGGAAAATATCATCTTCCAATAGTGTAATACTTGTTTATGAAATTCAGACAACTTCACAGGCAGTTTTGTAGTTTCAAAGTCACATTTTAACACAAAATCCAACCCTCCCATTTTCTTAAAAATACTTCTGGGTATGTGGAACCAAACTGATTCTGTCTGTGACATAAAAGCTTTTATCCAATTTATTTTAAACACTCCTACCATTGATTCAAAGTCCAGAGTATTCCCATCAGCTCAATCATGCTGCTGGACAGAACTGCAACTACTGACTCAGCCCATGCATTGCAAGCTCTACATTTAGACATGTGTGGCTGGAGAAGGAAAGCTTTTGTCACCTCATCTGGCACCCCTGTTAAACATTTCAACCAACTATTTCACCTTTACTACACTCTTAACCTCAATTAGTTGGCTTTACTTCTCGCAAATGGCGTGGAAACCCATTGCCCTATACCACTTTAGTTTTTACACAAGCTGAAACTAAATATGTTGAGTTGTATTCATTTATTACAATTACTGTAATCAACCTATTGGTGGGACATCTAAATTCATTCCTCCCAGTGGTTATTTCCAAGATAAAACGAGTTAAGGCCAGACTGCCTTCTTAAAACTTAATAAATATAAAAATGAGCCAAAGGAGCCAGTTTTTTGAACGGCTCTTTGAAAGGAACGGCTCACCAAGATCCGGCTTCCCTCTAAGAGCCATAAATCCCATCTCTAATTGAAACGCTCACCTCCTGTAGTTGTTGTAAAAGTCATTTGTTTCCTTCCTCACCAACAGCACAAAGAACCGTGGTCGGAAGCTTGTTTGAAAAGCTCCTGCAGCAGAATCCACATCCTCACTCTGTTCAGACATCCTCAGTGTGTTGTGTGCACACAGGTTTGCCAAAATATGGATCAATACGTGACTGACTGTGGAGCCTGTGAGCTTTAAGCAGGACAACACAGTCACAGCGTGTCATACATTGTGTAAAATATGACTGATTTATTGATGGACGGTGTAAATTGGCCACAGAGTAGTGGATTATAATACTGGGATTACTGATGGTTGATGCTTTTCTCATTATTCAACAGCTCTTGCTTGTTTTTTTATTGAAATATTGAAGGTTTTGGAACGATGCCGCACTTTATAAGTCTGACTTTGACAGTCTTATATGAACACAGTTTGATTGACTTACCAGAGTTTCCTTCAGTGTTTTCAAACCTTTTTCCCACCATGAAAGGTTTTTGCAAAAGAAAAGCATTTGAAAGCGATTGTTTCTCTTGTACAGAGATTTCTCTTCAGTAATGTGATAAAAACTGAGGACAGAAATTGATGGTGGATCGAAAAACAACCTGGATGTCTTGTGAATGCCATTTCCAGGTCTGAGGATGTCGTCAAGCCTGATTTGAGCTTGTCAGGGTTAAATAAGGCAACTTGATAACCGAAGGATTCAGGCCTCACAGGACCATGTTGTTAAGTTAAAGTTAAAGGTCCTGCATTAGAGAAATGGCTGAAATGACCAATGATGACACTACATGAAACATTGAGGAATCAGAAAAGTTATTAGAATTCATCTTGAGGGGGGCATGAATGTGTGGAGGAAAATTCACGGCAATCGATCCAACAGACCAGCATGACTGTTACTCGAGCCATGCTGCTGTGGTGGCTCAAAAGGGACGCAGCAGCTACAGAGCATCATGCATCAAATGTTGACTGACATACCTGTCAGGTGGCAAAAATGTCCACTGATGCCGATTTCATTCGTTTCAGGCCGAAATAGACAATCTATCAATGCACAATCCACTGCACTGTGTGCACTATAAAACTCTGCAGCAATCACAATCTCTCCTTCACCCTGACAAAAGTGCTTTTGTTGCCTGTACTAAACTCTGCATACTGGTGCGGCAGTGGTCGCCATCCACCCCGACCACCTCCCTGCTACTCCAGCACCGTACATAAATGTAGTGTTTCATTCACTCAAAGAAACATTACAGAATTATGAATGCTAAATAGTTGTATATAATATTTAACAACGGATCATTTACAGAAGATGGGGCTGACATTTCTGCAATCCAGATATCATCATCTCAGCAAACACAATGGGACTGAAGGTTTTTTCATTTTATAAATACAACCCCAATTCCAAAAAAGTTAGGGAATGTGATCATTTGCTAATCCTTTTTGACATAAACTCAACTGAAAACAGTACAAAGACAATGGATTTAATGGTTTACATCATCAGCTTCATTGATTTTTGTAAACATCTGCTTCTTCTGAATTTGATGCAGCAACATGTTTCAAACGAGTCGGGACAGGAGCAACCAAAGACTGGGAAAGTTGTGGACTGCTCCAAAAACACCTGTTTGGAACATTCCACAGGTAAACTGGTTCATTGGTAACAGGTGATAGTATCATGATTGGGTATGAACGGGGCATCCTGGAAAGGCTCAGTCGTTCACAAGCCAGGATGGAGCGAGGTTCAACACTTTGTGGACACATGATTGGATAAAGGAGATTACTACATGGGCTCAGGAACACTTTGTAAAACAATATAGTCAGTAAACACAGCATGTTTGCAAATGATTGACTTGTGTTTTTATTGACATTTTACACAACTTTTTTTTGGAATCAGGGTTGTACAAGTCATATTGAAGATTTACATAATACCCACAGTAACAACAGTCAAATTGTTTTGCAATGGTCCCTGTTAGAATATTCATGGTGCATGTTCCCCATACATATCCTGTGTCTGCAGAGAAACACTAACAGGTGGGAAAAATTCTTGTGTTTGAATGAATTTGAATCAAATCCACATTATTCACTTGAATGTCTTCATGCATTTATTAAAGAAACAACAACCTAGGTGTCATTCAGAGGAATCACCTCAGTTGACTTCTCTTTTTGTCACACCTCGCCCACAACCTCTGAACTACACTCACCGGCCACTTTGTTAGGTACACCTTGCTAGTACCGGGTTGGACCCCCTTTTTCCTTCAGAACTGCCTTAATCCTTCGCGGCATAGATTCAACAAGGTACTGGAAACATTCCTCAGAGAGTTTGGTCCATATTGACATGATAGCATCACGCAGTTGCTGCAGATTTGTCAGCTGCACATCCATGATGCAAATCTCCCCTTCCACCACATCCCAAAGGTGCTCTATTGGATTGATATCTGGTGACTGTGGAGGCCATTTGAGTACAGTGAACAGTGAGGAACAATACTCAGGTAGGCTGTGGCATTGAAACGATGCTCAATTGGTACTAAGGGGCCTAAAGTGTGCCAAGAAAATATCCCCCACACCATTACACCACCAGCAGCAGCCTGAAACGTTGATACAAGGCAGGATGGATCCATGCTTTCATGTTGTCGACGCCAAATTCTGACCCTACCATCTGACTGTCGCAGCAGACATCGAGACTCATCAGACCAGGCAACGATTTTCCAATCTTCTATTGTCCAATTTTGGTGAGCCTGTACGAATTGTAGCCTCAGTTTCCTGTTCTTAGCTGACAGGAACGGCACGCGGTGTGGTCTTCTGCTGCTGTAGCCCATTTGCCTCAAAGTTCGACGTGTTGTGTGTTCAGAGATGCTCTTCTGCATACCACGGTTGTAACGAGTGGTTATTTGAGTTACTGTTGCCTTTCTATCAGCTCGGAAACTGTATTCATTAACACACAGTGCTGATAGCTTGTAAAACATCCAGATGTTATTGGCCTCTCAGCATCAGAACTTGTATTTCTTGATGTTGTGCTGTACATCATTTTCTCCTTAAGTGTACTTGGCTGCTCCGGTGCAGTGTTTTAGCTCAAGCTGTATGCATGTTGTGTACTTTCAGGTATTGCATTGCATTCAGGTGCCATATGAGCTGGATTTGCTCTGTAGTAATACATCCAATCTTATTGGACAAGTCAGTGGGGATTGGCCATGTGAGTGCAAACAGATCTGGTGTATTATGACATGCATTATGGCAACCAGCTGCCCTAAGCTGACCCACAGGGAGTGTTATTTGTTGTCAAAGACAGCATCAGAAGCTTTGAACAGCTTCGGGCTAAGCTGCTCTCCAGCCACGTATGAAAAGTGACATCAGCTGAGTCCCCTGCGGCACGGGGACAAAATGTCCACAGCGGAGCCATTAGAAACACAGGACCTGGTTAACTAGTGTGTTGGATCAGAACCTGGCTTAATGATGAACTGGAGCCCCATGTGAGTGTCTCAGTATGGATTAATACTGCCATCTTGTGGTTGAAGAGCAGATGTGAACAATGCTGGCAACAGACTGAAATTCAGGACATCAATCAGGACCATTTTTCACTCTCAATAAAATCATAAAAGTGTTTTGTTTGTGTGTGTACTCCTCATAGAGGAGATTCGTCAAGGGTGAGAAAATAACCTAATGATGTCATAGTGATGTCACCAGGATTACATTGGACTTGGGCACTGATACAACGAAATCCTATATTACAAACTGGAGGAGAGGCGTTGACAGACATCGGGAGGAGGGTATTCAGGAAAGATACCACTGTGTTGCATCATGGGAAATGTAGGATGCAGTGTTTTTGGAGTCTGACTCATATTCAGGACTAAAAGACAGGATATCTGGGCCTCTGCTGCTTTGACTCTCACTATTCCTTTACACTTTATGGAAGTAAAATACTATGTCGAGTGCCTTTTTAATGCGACGCAACTCTTACACTTTACACAAGTCATGATAACTGTCGTTGCTTATGGTGGATGTTCTCCGGGCTGTCAAAGTACATGATCAAAGTACAGCTTGAAAGTGGGAGGTTTTTTTTATGTTGACATACACTGATTCAGCATTTCCAAAGGGAGTGTATTACATGAATTTTTAATCACTGAGTAAGTTTCACATATATTCCTCAAAAGGAGAAACAATAAATATCACATGGGTTGAAGCTCCCTCACAGACATGTCATTTCATCAGATGAGGCACAGTTGTGGCCTGAAATGGGTCTGCTACTGCAATTTGTAACAGGCACATCACATTGATCCATGCTGCAGTAATAATGTACATTATCATTATTTTGTGGGGTTGTCAGCTTCTTTGAAAGAAAACAACTTAACCTGGAATTCCTTCGCTCATTATGAAATGCTTCTATTCATAAAAGACCTATTTTGGCCTTGCCAAACCTAAATAGCATAACACACCTATACATTTGTCTTCAAAACGATGACAACGTTCAGACACGAGGGAAGGAGACAATCAACACTGGTTTGTGGAGGAGCACACTCATAGATATTACTCTGGGTTTTAAAAACAGATGTCAATGCATTGCTATAAAGGTTCACAGGTAGCTTTTTTTGTACTTGGTTGGTCCGATGGCAGTGAGATTTTAATTGATTGCTACATGAGTTACAGAACCTCTACGGTTCTTCTCTCCCCTCCCTCATCGCCGACCTTGACGAGCCTTTTGACCATTTCACTTAAATGAATTAATAATGAATTGAAAGAAAACCCCATCATAAAAGTCAAATGAAATAAGATAACACTTTATTAATCCCACGCCGGGGATATTCAATTGTTATATGCAGCAAACAATAAAAGATAGTCAATAAAAAAGCTACACAGAATAAAGAATAGAAAAACAGCTATGTATATGAACATTACAAACAATACAAAGAGGCTTTTGAACAACTTGTTCAAACAACATGTGGCTGCCAAAAAGAAAAAAGAAATGACTCAATAAATAAATCAATATGCCATTAGTAGAACAAATACAATGCAATAGACAATAAAATACATTGAAAAAAATCAACAATATATAAACAGAAACAAATACAATCAACTACAGAAGGCTATGCATATTACATACAAAGAGTATACAAATAAAAAGAAAAAATCCACTTTACTTCCCCGTACTTATTTGTGTATTTTGTTTTTCCATTTCTTGTGCATTTCTGCTGAATGATGGAAATAACAGTACTGTCCCATAAAGTGTGTCATCTATGGTCTGATGGACATCTGAGTGTATAAATTGAATGGACATGCCTTGCTTATGGCAGATCTATGCCATAGATGTAAAACACTACATGTGATGTGTCACAGCGACTTGCCATTTGGAGACTGTAAATTACAAATCCCACCATGGAGAAGGGCCCTAGTCTGCCTCTGATTGGCTAGTACCTTTGTTGGGTGGGTTGGTAAGGTTTAGGCATGAGGAGTGATGATTGTTACCCAGCTGACTAACTGTTTGTAGTTTTAGAGCCAAATGAAATCTCTTATCTACTCTATAACGATGTGTGGAAAGGGACGGCAGCCCCCCCCCAGAGGAAAATTTTACTGCTCAAAGCTTGCTCTTTTATAGCTCAGGAGACAAATTTGAGATTCTCATCTCAGCCTCATTTTAGTTTCTGTTTTGTCTAAAATGTTTCTCACATGTTTCTCCTAAAATTCACTAGGAGAAATAGGTGAGACAGAATAAATAGAGGGAGTCATACTTGAAACTTAAAGGAGATACCTTGCTTATCTCAATTCAGCGTTTTTAATGGCTCCTTTATTTCTCCTTTGGAAAAGAAAATGAGCAATACCGGAGCTACTATGGAGCAATATGTGAGGCGCGCACACACAGACACAGACACAGACAGACACAGACACACACACACACAGACACACACAGACACACACTCACACAATAATAAATAATAAAATCAGGAGACTTCAATCATGTGACTCTCTCCTCCCACCTGACTGGATTCATCATTCTAAACAACACGGATCACCCACTTCATCTTGATGGAGCAAACAAACTACAGTGGTGGATACTCCTTTCTTTTCACTCAGGTATACAGAAGATCTACCCACAGCCATCAGGCTTTATAATTCTATACCAAAAGGCAGATGAGCTGACAAACAAATTAATTTCCCTCTTACGAAGAATAAATAAATCTGAATCTGAATCTGAATCTTTATTCAAATTCAACACAGGAGTACTCAATTTTGTACAGGAGTACAATTAATGACTGTGTGTTTTGAGTATTTCAACTAATTGTAATAACGTTAACAATAACAATAATGTTAACAACAAAGTTAAAGACAGTTTAAAATGATATTCCGTCATTCAAGCATAATCCACTCAATATGTACTCACCTCTATGCCGATGTGAGGATGGGTGAAGACCTTCAGTTCACAAAACAATCCTGGAGTTTCAGCAGAAAACAGCCTTGCAGCTAATTAGAGTGAATGGTGACCACGGATAAAATGTAAAAAAAAAGAATACAAAACAAACATAAAATGTCTCCATCCTGCTCATGTGGTGTAATCCATGTGTCTGTGAGCCGCAACATTAAAATTTAACCGCAAGGGGTGCCATTTACACCGTTCACTTTAATTAGCTGCAAGGCTGTTTTCTGCTGAAACGGAACTGAAGATCTTCACCCATCCTCACATCAGCATAGAGGTGATACATATTGAGTGGATTATGCTTGAACGATGGAATATCGCTTTAAAGACAGCAAAAGCTATTTTCATTGTCATTATAAAATATTAACTATAAAAGTGCCTCCTTTCAGTGAAATTGTGTTTTTAAAACACTAACAGTCTAACAGTGTTTTGAGCAGTGCTAGCACAACTTTACAACAATGCACAACATTGAACAACTTGAGGGCTTCAAGGCCAACATGCAGCATTTGCATACAAGGGCTTTTTTGGACATGGTGATTTCAGCAAATGTCTCTTGGTATGCCACATCCAATAAATTATGGTGTTGTGGCCCTCATGCGGCATTTGTTTATAAAGGCTTTTTTGACCTCACTTTTCTCAACCGGTGTCCAACCATCCAGTGCACTACAGCGCATGATGTAAGCTGCAAGAATAAAAGAAAAGAAAGCACAAATTACAAATTGCATAAGGATTCAGATGTTACCACAACAGTATTAAGAACTTTTTTTATCCTGATATCACAAAATTCACATTGTAATATCTCTATAGTTCACACATGAGGAAATTCAGTAAAACTGTGAAAAACTTTCCTAAATTGCTAACTACCAAATGAGCAATATACTTACTTAGAATCCCATTGACTTTGAACTTATCCAGGACTGTCTTCCCATCTGGCACTTTTCTGTGTTCCCCAAATGCCACAGCATTTCGGCACTCCTCTGCAGTAAAGAGTTCATCCAAAAGAAGGTGGAATAAGCGAAGGCAGTCCTTCTTTGCTCCTGCATGGATTGTAGCCAGGCGAGTAGAGGACAAGAAGAGGCCACTTTCTGGATACAGCTCTTGCTTCCAAGATCTGTTTTTTGGAGCCCAAACACCAGCCTGAGGTTGGATCTGTTCCAACTTGTCGAGAAAAGTTTTTAATGCCTCCAGGTGCTCACCGCCTGTGACAAAAAAGATGTATTACCTTAAAGGGACACAGCAGCAATCACAAAATCAAGAAAAGGAAGAGACAAGTTTAAAAAACAATCCACAGATTTCATGATGGGCTAAGATTTTTACCAAATTGTTTAAAGATTTTAAGTTTTAGCTTAAGCACCCAATAACTCCCAATGTCCAAAGTAACAAAATTTAGTAGAACTTTGCAAATATCAATATTAAACATAATTACAATTTCATGGTGCACAATTAAAGACACTTGATTATTGCCCACATTATTTGCATTATAACTCATTTTGCTGTGTATCCATCTTCAAAGGTCAAAAATACAAAAAGTCCTGAAAATGAACACAGTGTAAATAAAGAAGATTTTGGGTTAACCAGTACAGACTAAAAATCAGTCAAACATGCTACTATATCTTATTGGTCTCATTTCTGATCCTCGTAGACTTTAGCACAGCTAAAAATGTATCTCTTCACTTTAGTCTTCAACTAGCATTAACTTTATTCTTTTTGCATTTGCTTCACCCTTCTTCACTAATCCAACTCTTTTTGATTTATGCACTGTATGTATTCTATTCATTTTTAAATCAATCTCCCAGCCCCTTATGTAGTGATAATTTGACCAATAGAGTTGCAAAATTCTGTCACTAAAATGTACACAGTTTCAGTGAGAGTTATGCTCCATTTTCTTAACATTTCTTTAAAAAAAATCCTGTAAATCAATATTTGTGCCTCAAGCTGCCAATATATTGATAATAATTATAATACCAGTGATAAGAGACCAGAGACTGTCGGAGATTTTGGTTATTATATTGTCCAAAGTAAGTCAAAAACTTTAAACTTCACTTTAAAAATTAGCTAAGATGTGTAGCAAAATAATAACTCAATTACCATCTCGGTCATCTCTGGGTGAGCCAGGGTCTGGTTCATAAAAACTCATCTTCTTCGGTGGGTTTCGCACTCTTTTGGGCATCTCTTTTTTATTAGCTCCTGCTGGGCCATTATTCTGTTAGATAAAACATAAAAGTACAAAACATATTAATTATTTAAAAAGGTGGTTCAATGACTTGTTTAGTTTTACCACATCATTATATCTCATAATTTGGTACAACAACTTCTTGATATCTTTGGTTACACAGATTGTGTAAGTTTAACCATATCAGACCACTCAAGAACTGAAAAACATCATCTAAAATCCATCAGACCAACCACAGTAAGACACAGAGGTATGAAGGGAACGAGACAGCAAAAATCCAGACTGTGACTTTTAATGTATGATTTCTGTAAGAATTGCACTTTTCTAGGATAAGTTGTTGGGCACTTCTGTTGTGGACACTGCTCCTTTGTTCCTACAATTTAAACAATTATTGGATGCAAATAAATTAATTATAGAGTGCGATCTAGACCTACTCTATATGTAAAGTGTCTTGAGACAACTTTGTTGTGAATTGCTGTTATATGAATAAATTGACTTGACTTGCTCCTAAACCCTTGTTTATTGATAACATATCTTGGAAAGATGCACCTTCTAAATTCTCTATAATGTTTATAATGTTAATAGGGTGACCATATTTTGATTTCCAAAAAAGAGGACACTCTGCTTTGCCTCGAGATACTTAAATGATATTCGAAGTTTACTCAAAGATGCCTCATAACTTCAATATATTTAAAGTATGCCTTGTCTGTGGATAGAAAATTCACTTATACAACAAACTAATCTCTCTCTATAACCAAAGTTATAAATTCAGATAGGCTTCTCAGAGGTTATTCAACATGCTCTATTATGTCAAAATTAATCTCCCTTTAACAAGTCTCAGTGGTACAAAAATAAAATTGAAATCTCTGGAATTAAATGATAGAAATAATGCCTCTTCAATCATTTTTAACAAAATATATCTTACTTTCTTTTCTTGTAATAATGTAAATAGTAAACAGTAGCCCCACAGAGACATTACTTTAACAAACAGAAAATATGACTTCAATCTTTAGGGATAATTTTTTTTCTGTGTTCATGTGAATTTTCGGCACCTTTATCTGACACTGAAACGTACGTGCCAGCTTTGCAAACAGTGCACATCGGCTCCCATTTGTCCTGACTGGGACGGTAAATTGGTATTTTTTAATTTTTTTTAACAGTAGCAGAGAAGCAGACCCACCTACAAAACAGCCTCTCCAGAAAAGTATAGCGTACGAAAAGTGGACATGTTCGAGCAAAGAGTACGTTAGGTCATCCTAATGTTAAGTTAGCTGCATGAAGCTAGAGAAAATGGGTCTCACTACAATGAGACCACAAAGTTTTCCAGTCATACACAATTCATGTAACTCCAAGACTGTCTAGGACCCACTTGTAGAAATAGTCCCAAAGTTCATATTTTTTCCTCAAAGATGTCACTTCAGTAAGTTAACGTTAGCTAAGCTAAACAAGTTCGTGGCTAATGGCCTCGCTAGCTAGCTAGCTACACTATTTGCCAGATATGCCGACCAGTTTCTTCAAAAAGTATCAGAACAAACATAGATACTCACAATCTAAATTTTACCAACTTATACCCAAGTTGCGTTTAACAAAGATGTTGCTTACCTTATTTTTCGTCCTGCAACGTCCTCCTCCATTCCTCCACGGCAACTCCACACGTTAACTTGACTTACGACTTAACGTCGTTAAGCCAGCCCCCCCGTTGTGAATCAACCAATAAGGATGCAGCATTTGTCTCTTCCAATGAAATGTTGACGTTAGGGCTGCATCATCTGCAGGGTTCACAGTTCACAGCGTCTTTGCACCAAATACAAAGATGCAGCATCAATAAGCCGGAGGTGGATATAGCTACATTTTTAGTGAGATAATAAATTTACTTAATAATTTTCTTTATAAGTTGAGTTTATTTTAGTTAGCTTTGTAAACGTACAGAACATTTTGAGTTAGTTACTGTGTTTTGAAAAGCCTCGATTTTATTTTCATTTCAGTTAACTGAAATTATTTTCTATACCTTCATTATTTCAATCTCCTATCATTTCGTTTTCATTAACTATAATAATCGTATAATACCCCAATAACATGGTTAGAAAGATCAGTAGTTATTATATGCCAGTAAGAGTTTTCTTTTGTGCGTTTTAAAAAAATGTGAAATCAGTGTACCCACCAGCTGACAAGACCGGAGGCACGAGGTATCAGGACTCAAAAATGCAGACCCACACAGCAGCGAAAGATTTCAAAATAAGAATAATTTATTAACTTAAATCGCTCAGGATGATATAGCAAAACAAGGGAAGATAATCAAAGTACAAACAAAAGCGCTAAGGATCAAAATGGAAAAATAGCAAACTAATTTGGCAATAGACTACGAGAAAAGTATCAAACAAAAGGCGCAAGGCAAAACTTAAACTCAGAGGAAAAGTAACAACCAAAGATATGACTCAATACTACTAACAAGACTTACTAGGTAATCAGGAGACAAGGATCAAGAAAGCTAGACAGCAAGGCAGTACAAGACATGGCACGAGACAATCTGGCACAGGACAAAGGGAGACGCGGACTATATATACACGAGGTAACAATGAACAGGTGGAGACAATTAGGGCGGGGTAGACAATCAGACAGGCGGGAAACACACCGGGAAGTCAAGGGCCTGAAACGAGAGGAGAGTTAGGTTTCACAATAAAACAGGAAGTGCAAGACAAGACATGACGCTCGTGAACAAAACACATTAACAGACTTGACGAGATATAACAGTACCCCCCAATCTAGGGCCGGCTCCTGACGGCCCAGGAACCTCAGGATGACGTCTGTGGAAGTCCGTTATCAGAGTCTTATCAATGATGAAGCCTGTGGGGACCCAGGATCTCTCCTCAGGACCATAACCCTCCCAGTCCACCAGATACTGGAAGCCCCGTCCCCTGCGGCGCACGGCCAGGAGGTTTTTGACTGTGTAGACAGGACCTCCGTCTACCAGGCGAGGAGGTGGAGGTGGGTCGGTGGGGGGTACCAGAGCGCTCTCTCGGACAGGTTTGATTTTGGACACATGAAATGTGGGATGGACTTTCATGGATCTGGGAAGTTTCAGCCGAACCGCTACAGGATTAATGATTTTAGATATGGTGAAAGGGCCCACAAACCTGGGTGCCAGTTTACGTGAGTGTACATGGAAGGGGAGATCCTTCGTGGACAGCCAGACCTTCTGGCCCTGAGAATACTGCGGTGCTTCTCTGCGGTGACGATCAGCCGCTGTCTTCACCCGAGCCTGATTCCTGCACAGCATGCTCCTTGCCGCTGCCCAGATGCGTCGGCATCGTCTCACCAGTGCGTGAGCTGAGGGGACGGTCACCTCCCGGTCATTCACCTCGAAAAGAGGGGGTTGATAGCCATACACAATATGGAAAGGTGACATTCCCGTAGCCGCAGTGGGTAAGGTGTTGTGTGCATACTCTACCCACGTAAGGTGGTCACTCCAGGACGTTTGATTTTGTGAGACAAGGCAACGGAGGCAGGTTTCAAGGTCTTGGTTCATACGTTCACTTTGGCCATTAGATTGAGGGTGGTATCCTGAGGTCAGACTAGCAGTGGCACCCAGCATAAGGCAGAATTCTTTCCAGAAGTTAGAAACAAACTGTGGTCCTCTGTCGGAAACAATGTCTTTGGGAAACCCGTGAATGCGAAACACCTCCTTAATCATGACTAGGGCTGTATCTTTAGCTGAGGGCAATTTGGGTAAAGCAATGAAGTGAGCCATCTTGGAAAATCTGTCCACTACCGTGAGTACTGTAGTGTTACCTCTTGAGAGGGGCAGCCCCGTGACGAAGTCCATCGAGAGATGTGTCCAAGGTCTCTGGGGAATGAGTAGCGGCTGGAGGAGTCCGGTCGGGTTCTGCCGGGGAATCTTGTTCCTGGAACAGACTTCACATGCCTGAACATATTCCAACACATCTTTTTTCATAGTTGACCACCAGAATCTTTGCCTGATTACGAATTCTCTTCGTTTAACCCCCGGATGACATGTTAACGAGGACGTGTGTGCCCAATGGATCACCTGCGACTTCAGACGAACCGGTACGAACAACCGGTCACTGGGACAGTCTGCAGGGGGTTCTTCACCCTCATTAGCTTGTTGCACATCCTTTTCTATTTGCCAAGTAATTCCTCCTACCACACAGTTCAGTGGTAGGATGGTCTCTGGTTCCTTGGCGGCCGGTTCCGGTTCGTACAGACGTGACAAGGCGTCCGGTTTGGTGTTCTGAGAGCCGGGTCTGTACGACAGCGTAAACCGGAACCGGCTGAAAAACAGTGCCCAACGGGCCTGTCTAGCATTGAGTCTTTTAGCCGTCTTAATATATTCTAGGTTCTTGTGGTCGGTCCACACTAAGAACGGCTGTTCTGCTCCCTCCAGCCAATGCCGCCATTCTTCTAGTGCGGTCTTGACTGCTAGCAACTCCCTATTGCCTATGTCATATTTTTTCTCGGCCGGGCTTAACTTACGTGACAGATATGCGCATGGGTGAATCTTATTATCTCTGGCTGAGCGTTGAGACAGTACCGCCCCTACCCCCTCGTTGGAGGCGTCCACTTCCACCATGAATTGCCGATGTGGATCTGGGACCGTGAGGACTGGGGCGGTAGTGAAGGCTGTCTTCAGGCGCTGGAAGGCAGCGTCAGCACCTGGTGACCACTGAAAAACAGACTTGGCAGACGTTAGAGCATGAAGGGGAGCGGCAACGGTACTGAAGTTCCTGATGAACTTTCTGTAGAAGTTAGCAAACCCAAGAAATTGCTGTAATTTTTTACGGTTGGCTGGGACCGGCCACTTAGCCACAGCGCTCACCTTTTCAGGGTCCATCTGAATCTGTTTTTTTGTAATGATGTAACCCAAAAAGGAAACTTGGTTGGTGTGAAATTCACTCTTTTCGGCTTTTACATATAGGTGATGTTCTAATAGACGTGAGAGTATGAGTCGGACATGACGCTGGTGAGAATCCAAGTCGGGGGAGAAGATCAGTATATCATCCAGATATACAAACACAAAGTCATTTAAGTAGTCTCTCAAAACATCATTAACGTACCCTTGGAAAACCGCAGGAGCGTTAGTTAATCCAAAGGGCATCACCAGGTATTCGTAGTGGCCGCTAGGGGTGTTAAACCCGGTTTTCCACTCGTCCCCTTCCCGGATGCGGATCAGGTGGTAAGCGTTGCGGAGGTCCAGTTTGGTGAACCACTGAGCCTGTTGTAACAGTTCAAATGCAGATGACATTAATGGCAGAGGATAACGATTCTTGACAGTGATATCATTCAGAGCGCTATAGTCAATGCAAGGTCTGAGAGAGCCATCTTTCTTGTCAACAAAGAAAAAACCCGCCCCCGCTGGGGAGGATGATGGCCTGATGATTCCGGACTTGAGGGACGCCTGGATGTATTCATCCATGGCTTTGCGTTCGGGAACCGAGAGAGAATAAAGTCTCCCCTTGGGAATGGGAGCGCCCGACAGCAGCTCTATGGCGCAGTCAGAGGATCTGTGAGGCGGTAGAGAAGTGGCTTTAATTTTATGAAAGACCTCCTTGAGGTCCAAATAGCACCGCGGCACCCGAGCCAACTCCGGGTACCGATCATCCTCGTCCTCCGGCATCGTAGCACCTGCTGCGCTCTGGACGTTCACACTGTGAATAGAGACACAAGGAGAGTTTGTCACGCAACCCCCCCCCCATCCCAGGATTTTCCCAGTTTCCCAGTCAATGTGGGGGTTATTTTTGCGGAGCCATGGATAACCCAAAATGAGTGAGTGCTGAGCTGAGTGGAAAAGGTGGAAATTGATAGATTCACGATGTTCATCACCTATAGTCAGCTCACATGGTTCAGTACAATGGGTTATTTGAAACAGAAAATGTCCATTCAATGCACTAGCACTTATAGGCTGAGGCAGTTTTTTAACTGCCACCTGAAAGTCCCTGGCCACTTGCCAGTCCAAAAAGTTCTCATCAGCCCCTGAGTCAATTAGTGCTTCAAAATCACAGAGTTTATTGTTCATGAACAGAGTTACCTTGGTCAGGATGCGAGGAGGATAATGTTCAGGCTTTCGGCTCACCAACGCCCTCCTCTCGGCTGGTGAGCCTGCTCTTTTACCTGACACGTAGCTAGGAGATGTCCCTGCTCACCACAGTAGAAGCATGCGTTCTCCTTGTGCCGGCGGTTCCTCTCTTCCGCAGTCAGTCTGGTGCTTCCAATCTGCATGGGCTCCTCCGCTCCAGAAGGTGGCAGGCTGGGCACAGTTGGTTGAGGTGCTGGTGGCGGACCGAAACGGCGACCCTCCTCCCTTGCAGGTGGTCGGTAGCTGTCCCCGCGGCGCGCGCTCTCCCTCCGGCGATCCCTCTCCCGCTCGCACAGACGGGAATCGATGCGGATGGCCGTAGCGATGATGGATTCCAGTTCAGCCGGAAGATCCAGGGGAGCCAGCTGATCCTTCAGCGCCTCGGACAGCCCGTTGACGAAGGCATCATTTAATGCGGGTCCGTTCCACCCACTGTCGGCTGCCAATCTGCGGAAGTCTATGGCATAGTCAATGACTCTTCGCTGGCCCTGCCTCAGTCGCAAAAGCGCTCGTGAGGCTTCATGGGCTGGCGACTCGTGATCAAAGATGGTTGACAGGGTTTTGGAAAAAGTCTTAACATCTTGGCAAATCAAGGATTCCCTCGACCATTCAGCCGTAGCCCAGGCCGAGGCTCTCCCGGTCAGGTGGGAGATCATGAACGCCACCTTTGAATGTTCATTAGGATACGCACCGGGATACTGTGTGAAATGCAAATCGCATTGGACCAGGAAAGATCTGCAGCTGCCGGAGTCTCCGGAAAACCGCTCCGGCGCGGCAAGGCGTGGAGCTCCCCAGGTTAGGTCGCGGGCCGGTGGTGGAGTGGCTGGCTCGACGGGGGGCTTCCCAGCGGGTGCTGCAGTGTCTGTAAGGTGGGTGCTCACCCGGTGCCATTGCTCGGTGAGTAACTTTATCTGTGCCATGGCTATACCTTCTAATTCGCTTTGTCTATCTAACAGATTCTTAACCCCCTGTTGAATAGTTCGCAGCTTATCCTCGTGTTGGTAGAGGAGGCTGCCCTGAGCAGTTAAGGCTGTTTTAAAGAGGCTTGGGTCTGCTGAGTCCATGTTTTGGCCAGATTGTACTGACAAGCCCGGAGGCACGAGGTATCAGGACTCAAAAATGCAGACCCACACAGCAGCGAAAGATTTCAAAATAAGAATAATTTATTAACTTAAATCGCTCAGGATGATATAGCAAAACAAGGGAAGATAATCAAAGTACAAACAAAAGCGCTAAGGATCAAAATGGAAAAATAGCAAACTAATTTGGCAATAGACTACGAGAAAAGTATCAAACAAAAGGCGCAAGGCAAAACTTAAACTCAGAGGAAAAGTAACAACCAAAGATATGACTCAATACTACTAACAAGACTTACTAGGTAATCAGGAGACAAGGATCAAGAAAGCTAGACAGCAAGGTAGTACAAGACATGGCACGAGACAATCTGGCACAGGACAAAGGGAGACGCGGACTATATATACATGAGGCAACAATGAACAGGTGGAGACAATTAGGGCGGGGTAGACAATCAGACAGGCGGGAAACACACCGGGAAGTCAAGGGCCTGAAACAAGAGGAGAGTTAGGTTTCACAATAAAACAGGAAGTGCAAGACAAGACATGACGCTCGTGAACAAAACACATTAACAGACTTGACGAGATATAACACCAGCTTACAAATGTTACAACCATGATTGTTTTCTTTATGATAATGATTTAGTCAACTTTATGTTATTCATTTTTTAATGGTAAATGTTGCATATGTGTATAATTATTAAATTACTGCAACTGTTTTCAGTCAGAATAAATATAATAATATCATATTTTGTGCACCACTATGCAAACTCATTATGTATCTGTATATCTGTGCCTTTTTTTCTGTCATCCCTAAGTTCATTGTCCCTGAAGTTCCATTTCTGACACCAGTCAAGCATGAATATTGCTCTTCCATAGTGGTTATAGATAGGTTTGATAGTAGAGAGGTAAGTCTTTATTTCACCAACTAGTAAAACACAACCTTATACTTATACCTACTTTGCAGACTGCATGAAGCATCAGTGCCAAAGCAGCACATTTTTAGATTAATTTACATTAATGATTTAACTGATTCAGATAGTCAGATAAATAAGATAAGACATAAGATAGGATAAGATAACAAACTTGAAAGAGACTAAATATATCATGAAGTCAAAGACGTGACCTTATTTTGAACAGAAGATCTCATTATTTTTCCAACTAGTTGAAATTCCTTAATGAAAATGTAAAATCTCAAGTTGATGGACAAATAGTTCGTATTGTGATGCCATACCCAGACAAATGTCAGTGATCTCAACAGTTTTATGTGGGCAAATCTGTTGTTACACAAAAAGGTCACTTTGGGGCTTAACATGAGAAGATACATACATCTGAATATACTACATTGACTCATTAATGGTCTGAGTTTTGGGCAGTTAAACTTTGATATAGCTGAAATGTTGAAAGTGTAACTTCATTGCTTTCAGGTTACCAATACATTGTTGTTGTTTTTATTTTACAATGCGTTTGATGTGAAAAAATGAATTACGTGCAGTGGAATACTTAAAAATTATTCATAGAAAATAATTAAATAAATAAATAATAATAATAAAAGGTATTTTCAGCCTACAATCATAGATTTTCAATCAATTCATTCTGCATACAATAATGCACAATTTAAATTACAATAAAGTCAACATAATATCAGATGATAAGAAACAACCAAAACATTTATCTAAGTCTGAGAATTCAGTGAGTGCTTGTAGAGAGCTCTTCATTTGCTCTGTCTGAGCTTAGTATGAGATGCATGAACTGAAGCTGGGATGAGAATAGATTGAGTTGATAGAGAGAGCTCTCTGATTTCTCTGCCTGAGATCACCAAGTGACACAAAAGTTGAGAAACTCTGAGAATTATATTAGAGCTTGTTGAGATCTCTTCTGAAACTTCCAGGGAGACTATGTTGAGATCTAGTGCATCTTATTGCTCCAGAGAAAAAACTGAGACACAGGAGAAATAAACCTTAATCTCAGTTTGGCCTCACACAGATCTCATAGTTGTCTAGGAGAAGTAAATGAAACATTTTTGAGATCTGTTTTTGGTGTCTTTAGCTGTTTATGTATTTGTGTTAGGTGGGTATTGTCAACAACACCCAGGTAAGATGGTGGACAGTTATCCTGTGAGTTATGATGTAACATTGCATGTAGGGCCTGTCCAAAATTCCATCCTAACATAGTAATAGAGCATGCTGAAATAGGAGATATTTGTTGTTGTTGTTTAAACACTTCAGACTGTTCAAATTCAAACAGTTCAAAGAAATCCAGAACACTTATATAACTTGCCTAATAAAAACAAAGAAACCAAAAGACATAAGTCTTACCTCCCTAAACAAGCAAAACAGGAGAGAACAAACGGTTAAACCAAAAACTGCCAGTCCACCCCTACCAAGTAAACACGTGTGGCCACTTGGGAGAAGAGGGAGATGAGGAACGTGTGCTGCTGCCCAGCGCCAATCAATGCCACACATTCATCTGCATAAACCGGACAGCAGAAACACATCATGGAAAACACAGAAGACACTTTAAAGTAACAGAAATAAGGACTACAGTCGTAACAAATGTAAATCCACAAATGACACAAAAACCAGTAAGTGATAAACCATATTGAGACCTATGTGTACAAAACATCAGAGAGTTGCAAGAACAAGCTGTCCCGTCTGAAAAACAGGCGTTGAAAGAGAAAGCAGCCACAAGGATGATAAAGGGCTCAGGAGAAATCCTGAAGGCAACATAGTAGCACCAGTTGGACGACTAAATCTGCTATGCCAAGACGCCCACAGTAGAGGTCACTGTGTCACCTCAAAGTAACAGCTCTCATTTTTCATTACTGGTGACACCCCCACCTTAAAGACTTGACTAAATATTTTGAGTAGTCATGTGAAATCTGTAATCAGGTTAATCCACAGGTTTCACTCAAGGCAGGACCAGAGGTTTTCCAGTTCCTGATGCCCCATGGAAGGAGATAGTGATTGATTTCACTGACATGGGTGCAGATCACAGAGTTGAGGGAAAGATGTATCTCTTAGTCTGTGTATATCCATGTTTTCTCATATTCTCATGGATTGAAGCCACACCATTAAGCATAATCATACCATTAAAGAAGGATTGGCTAAAGTCTGCGCAGACACAAAACAAACCTGGATGGAAGCCCTCCCTAGAGTGCTACTTAACCTGAGATCCACTCCAAATGCCACGATGAATGTCAGCCCACACGAGGTAGGTTTTTGACAGGTAGAAAAATGCCCTGTCCATTTGCTACTGCACAAACAGACTGAGCAACTGGGTCCATAAGATACACAGTGCACTGTGAGACAACACTGACTGAGCTTCGGACTGACTTAGGAAGTGACTGACTCACTGACAATGACCACAACTCTGGAAATGAAACCCTACCAGAGTCTGGACAGACCTTAACTGACAAAACCCTCCAAAAAAGACTCCACTATGGAGACTAGGTGTAGCACTCAAGTGGCTATAACTGTATTGGTTACATTAAAACTGATCATTGTAACAGCAATTTTGTGGTGGTAGAGCCAACCATCGAAAGCACAATCAATCCAAAGTATTGTCAATAACTCAGTACCAGTTCCTCCCCCGACTACTGCTCAACATCTGGTTAAACAGTCCTTGAGCTCTGACAACAGACCTGTTAACACTTACCCATTGGCCCCACCCACCAACGGCGTTCCCACCAATCTTTACCCCTGTCAAAAACAAGCACACCTGTCTAGAGAGAACTGATGCTACTGGCTCATGTGTTGGTGAAATTCCTGATGATTGGTGTCTTACTACTGTCTACTACGTCAACGATTGGACTAATGTTACATCACTTAATCATGCCCTTTCAGACGTTTACTGGGAGTGTGGAAATAACTTATTGAGAAACACACTCCCTCCTAATTGGACAGGTAAATGCACCATCCTCTCATTATAGCTCCAGTCGAGATAATAAAAGCCTCAGCCTCAGAAGTAATCTTGTGGCAGTCCGTCACCTATCATGACTGTCGATATTCCCACAGGTTTAAACGTAGCTCATTTCAAAGTCAAAGTCAAAGTCAAAGTCAGCTTTATTGTCAAGCGGGGTGTATTTCAGTGTCCAGCCAGGGAGTATGTGTGTGTGTGTGTGTGTGTGTGTGTGTGTGTGTGTGTGTGTGTGTGTTGGGGGGAAGTTATAGTCCAGGTTGAGTGTTTGTGTGGAGGAGGGGTAGGGCAGGGAGAGAGTTCAGCATCCTGACAGCCTGGTGGACGAAGCTGTCCCGCAGTCTGCTGGTCTTGGCCCGCAGACTCTGCAGTCTCCTCCCTGATGGCAGCAGGCTGAAGAGGCTGTGTGACGGGTGGGTGGGGTCTCTCGCAATGCAGAGGGCTTTGCGAGTGAGGCAGGAGGTGTAGAGGTCGTGGAGGGAGGGGAGAGAAGCACCGACGATCTTCTCAGCTGCTCTCACGATGCGCTGGAGGTTCTTCCTGCAGGACGTGGAGCAGGCGCCATACCACACGGTGATGCTGCTGGTCAGGACGCTCTCAATGGTGCCTCTGTAGAAGGTGTGCATGATGGGGGCCGGGGCTCTAGCTTTCCTCAGTTTGCGGAGGAAGTAGAGGCGCTGGTTCGCTTTCTTGGCCAGCGATGTGGTGTTGGTGGTCCAGGAAAAGTCCTCAGTGACGTGCACACCCAGGAATTTGGTGCTGCTTACCCTCTCCACCGTAGCACCATTGATGGTAAGGGGGGCATACTGGGGGCGTCTTCTCCTGAAGTCCACAACAATCTCCTTCGTCTTTTCCACATTCAGAGAGAGATTGTTGTGTTCACACCACGAGGCCAGGCGGCTCACCTCGCTCCTGTAGTCCGCCTCGTCGTCGTTGCTGATGAGACCCACCACAGTTGTGTCATCGGCGAACTTGACGAGGAGGTTGGAGCTGTGGGACGGTGTGCAGTTGTGGGTCAGCAGGGTGAAGAGGAGGGGGCTCAGCACACATCCTTGGGGGGCCCCCGTGTTCAGTGTGGTGGTGCTGGATGTGTTCCTGCCGACCCGAACTGCCTGAGGTCTCCCAGTCAGGAAGTCCAGCAGCCAGTTGCACAGGGAGGTGTTTAGACCCAGCTGGTCCAGTTTTGTGATGAGCTGTTGTGGGATGATTGTGTTGAATGCTGAGCTGAAGTCTATGAACAGCATTCTGAAGTAAGAGTCTTTTTTGTCCAGATGTGTGAGGGCTGAGTGGAGGGCAGTGGAGATGGCGTCATCGGTCGAGCGGTTGGGCCGATAAGCAAACTGTAAGGGGTCCAGGGAGGGTGGGAGGACAGTCTTGATGTGTTTCAACACTAGCCGTTCGAAGCACTTCATGAGGATGGGGGTGAGTGCTTCCGGACGGTAGTCGTTGAAACAGGAGGGCGACGACTTCTTCGGGACAGGGATGATGGTGGTGGTTTTGAAGCATGTGGGGACAACAGCTTGGCTCAGCGAGAAGTTGAAGATGTCTGTGAAGACATCCGTGAGCTCTCCGGCACAGTCACTCAGCACGCGACCAGGAATGTTGTCAGGACCAGAAGCTTTGCGAGCGTTGATCCTGCTGAGTGTCCTCCTCACACTGTCAGGGGACAGCGACAGCACCTGTTCGCCGGGAGGGGATGGGGATTTTTGTGCAGGTGTGCTGTTGTGTGCTTCGAAGCGAGCAAAGAAGTCATTCAGCTCATTTAGCAGGGGGGTGGAGCTGTCACAGGTCTGAGGTGGGGGTTTGTAGTCCGTGATGGTCTGTATCCCTCGCCACAGGCTCTGCGTATCCCTGCTGTCGCTGAAGCGATGAGCTATCCTCCTGGAGTACACCTTCTTGGCCTCTCTGATGCCGCGTGACAGGTTGGCTCTGGCTGTCCTCAGGCCCTCCTCGTCTCCTTCTCTAAAGGCCGTGTTACGGGCCTTCAGCAGCCTGTGGACCTCACCTGTCAGCCACGGCTTTTGATTGGCCCGGACAGTGATGGTCTTTGTTACTGTTACATCATCGATGCATTTGGTGATGTAAGCAGTGACGACGTCTGTGTACTCCTGGAGGTCGGTGATGTTGCTGTAGGTGGCACCCTGTTTAAACACGTCCCAGTTTGTGGTGTTGAAACAGTCCTGAAGTTCCTCCAAAGACCCTTCGGGCCACACTCGCACCTCTTTCAGAACTGGTTTGGTGACTTTAACCAGTGGTCTGTATGCTGGCATTAGCATAACAGTGATGTGGTCAGAGGCGCCGAGGTGGGGGAGGGGAAGGGCCTTCTAAGCTCCTCTCTGGGTGGTGTAAACCTGGTCCAATGTGTTATGTCCACGTGTTGGAAAGTCTATGTGTTTGTATAGCTTCGGAAACATCCTCTTTGGGTCTGCATGGTTGAAATCCCCAGCCAGGATGAGGAAGGCATCTGGGTGGGCAGTCTGCTGCTCACTGACGTGTTGGTACAGTTCATTCAATGCCTCGCTCCTGATGTTTTCATTGGAGCTTGGAGGGATGTAAACAGCCACAAGCAGTATGGCTGTAAACTCCCTCGGGAGGTAAAAGGGTCGGCATTTTATGACCATAAACTCCACCAGTAGTGAGCAGAACTCCCCGGCCTACATAGATGCAATTGGAGTCCCCAGAGGTGTACCTGATGAATATAAATTAGTTGATCAAGTCGCCGCAGGGTTTAATCTATATTAATATTTAATGTAGAAGATGGCAGCAGGAGACCAAGGAGTCCATCCAGAATCAGTGCAACAGGCTCAAGAACATCTGTGTCAGAGAGAGAACCTGTGTCAAAAAGAAAACAAAGGTACAATAAGAGAGGCAAAAGAGAGTCCTACAACTTGGTATAGCCTAGATAACTTGGATGTAGTGTAGTTAGCCTAGTACTGACAATGCAAATATGCTCCTGTCACATCCCCCACCTCCACTGCACAAGTCTCCTGTGATGTCTCCTCTCTCTGTGTTCTAGTGTGTTGGGATGGCTGCTGAACTCAGATGTTTCAAGGCTGGGATGACTCATCAAAACTATCAGCTGGTGTAGGCCTACATCTACCCTGGTTTGCCTAGCAGTCAGCATTGTGTGTGTGAGAGATTTTGACACTTGAACGAATAAATGAATTATAAAACAATTACTGCGTTTTGTCTTGATGTTAGTGAGGATATTTGAGAACAAATGTATTCAAGCACACAGTTTTGCAAAGCATACAGGTTGGGAAATTTCAGCTATTTGAATATGAGGCTTGCCTTTATTATGATGATTCTATTTTTAATGCAAACTATAACATAATACATTATTGATATGGATTTTTTTTCCCCCCAACAGCGAATTCACCCCAACAAGCTAAAGCTGAACACAGACTGCATAGAAAAAAGCAGGAAAAGAAATGCCTCCCCAGACCCAAGTGATGATCCTCACCTCAAGAATGCAAAATTAAGTGACTTTTCCACGTCAACTTTATATGTGAAGGCAGCCAGCCGTTCTCTGTGGTTGAATTGCCCTCATTCAAGAGCATGGTACAAACATTACAACCTCACTGTACAGTAATGTCAAGAAAAACTGTGGTCTTAAAAATACAAGAAGCTGCCAAAAGCAAACAGAGCTTGATTATGAATAAGTTGAGCTCTGTGAGTACAAAATCAGTGGAAAAGTGACAGAGTGACAACCACTGACAGTGGCTCCAACTTCTTAAAGGCATTTCGAGTTTATGGCAAGAACAAGGAAGTAGCCACTGAACAGGAGGTGGATGCTTCAGATGACGATGGTCCTGCAGAAGAGGTGGAGGATCAAGATGTGTCTGCTATTTTGAATGAGGACACTGGCCTTGAGTATCAGCTTCCAAGACATCACAAGTGTGCATGTCATCTCCTAAATCTTGTCGCAACCACTGATGCAGCATGGATGATGATGCTGCTCCCTCACACGACAGCCATTCTGATGAGGATGATTTCTTGGAAAGACAGCTGACAGGAGGGAAAAGACCCCACAGGTGCTGGTATGGGCTAGCAACCCATGGCAGCAGTGGCAAGACTTAGCCTTGCTACAGCCAGACTTAGCTACAACCATATAAGGAAAATACCCCAAGAGTCAGCGAGAGCAGGGGTGGAAGATGACTCACAGGTGGATTGCATGGTATCGAGCAGGATAACAGATATGACTATTCCTTGGATACATGACTCAGTGAGCGGCCAGAGGGCCAGAGGTAGCAGCACTCAGGTGACAGTGTAGGCAACTAAGGAGAGCAAAAGTTGTGCAGCAGAGGATAAGAAGCTTCAAGTTTGCCCATGTGGCTGGCAGAAAATAACATCAATCCGAGCCCTTAGAACTCATCAGGGAAAGAGGAAGTGTTTAGCGGTGGAAGGGCAGAGTGGCCGCATCGACCAGTATTTCTTGAGAAGTCAGTCGAATCAGTCGGATGAAGTCCAGCGACAGGTAGAAAACCACAGTTCGCAGGATATCAGTAACACTATCCCTGGGGAGGAGGAGGTACGGAGAGGGGATGCAGTTGGTGTTGAGGTCAACAGGCCGGCCAAGGAGAGAAGCATGAGGGAGACAATGCATGGAACATTCTGCTGCTCCTAAGAGACATTGTTGAGTTGGCTGTCGCAACAAAGCATACTGAAGAGTCGGTACATTTCCTTGACTGCAAAGTGTCAATGCACAGAGACTTGTTGCAAACAACATTCCCAGATTTTAGATTACGGCCCAAACATCACTACCTTGAGCATTACCCCGAGCATTGCAAATTCTTCAAACTGGTGATTCGTAATGCACACAACTTCAAAAATGTAGCTCTCACATTGGCTGTTAAGCATCAGAAAATGATGGCTTACTATTTGGACACATGTTCATTTTTCAAGCCTTCAGTTGAAATGCACAAGGTCACTACAGCATCAGTCACATCTTATCCTGAGAATGTCCAACAGGTTTTCTGCCAGAGAGTTCCTCAGCTTACATCAGTTCTTGTTGCATCATCAGTCTATGTAGATGGAGTTGGATATTGTTCTGACATGATAGTCTCTGTTGGTTCATGCTCTGGCCTCACTTCATTTAGGCAAATCAAACAGATAGTGGCACTCAACACCGAGATCCTGTTTGTTTGCAATGAGATGACTGCTTGGTACCACGAGCATCTGAGATCTTTCCAACTCATCTGTGACAGCAGTAACCCCTCTCGGTGTGTGATGCAGCTGAAAGAGCTGACGTCTGTAAGTGGCGTCTTTGCTGCCATGTTCCCCCCGACTCCCAACTTACCAAGTCATTCACCTGTGGGGAAAATAAAACGGCATACATCGCTAAATATATAAAACACATACTATTATTCTGTTCAGGTCGCAGGCTGTGATCACTTTGACAATCTGAAAGGTAGCAACATATTAGCTCAGAGTTTAGTGTGTGTAACTGTTGGTAGTTGTAGTTGATTTTTGTCTAGATTTGCAATTTTAGGGGTTGTTGATGGGATAGTAGGGCAAATCTAGGTAACAGCTGTTAATGTTGGCTGTCACTTATTGCCATAGCAACAGTAAAAATTCACGTAAGGGCTAATGAGCTGTAAATAGAGATGCAGAATTAAGGTATGTTGTAGATAGCTTTTATTTTAGCACATAATGCATGATTTTACCAGTTACTAAACCTATGGAAAAGAATTAGCGTAATTCGCTAAATTTACCATTAAATTTATAGGACACACATGCAAACACACACACACACACACATTATATCATTCAAATAATAACAAAAAAATAATTGTGGTCATCACATTTAAGTTGTCAGGGGTTTTAATGGATGTTTTTGATCGCTCTCTACTATATAAGCAAAACCATTGTTATTATTATTAGTAGTAGTATTTTTATCATCATTACACTAATGATTACTTGGCACATTGAACTGATAATTTCCTTTTTTTTTTTTTTACTTATGTGCAGGAAATTACAAAGGAGCTGAATCCACACAACAGGCTCTCACTGTCAATGGATGGGCCCAATGTTAACTGGAGGTTTGTTGAACTCTTACAAGAGGAACACAGAGAGCAGTGTGGTGGAGCCCAGCTACAAATAATTGGGAGTTGTGGCCTTCACACGATGCACAACTCATTCAAGAATGGCTTCACAGTGTGGCAAGTTGAGAAAGTCCTGAAAGCCCTGCACTACCTGTTTCATTGTGCACCTGCAAGGAGGGAAGACTTCACAGCGGTGACCATTAGTGATACATTTCCTCTACCATTTTGTGGACATCGTTGGCTGGAAAACCTTCCAGCAGTGGAGAGAGCCATTGAAATTTGGCCAAATATTGTCACCTATGTGGATCATGTCAAAGCCAAGATGCTCCCCATTCCAAGGTCATCATCATATGACACCATCGCAGAGGCCCGGATGGATCCCATTATCCTGGCAAAGTTGCACTTCTTCATGACTATGTCAAGAAGTTTTCAGCCATTTCTCAGCAAGTACCAGACAGATGCCCTGATGATTCCCTTCCTCAGCAGAGATTTGGAGGATCTGATAAGGGTAGGCCTCGTGACTACTAAAAATATTTTAATGGTTTAGTCATTCAAGTACCGTTACTTACAGAGGATATGAACAATAAAACAAAGTAATGAGTTGTCTGCATTTTGATGTTTGTAGAAAGTATTGTAAATACTTTAATACTTATTCCAATTTTGATTCTAATAATTATTATGCCTGTGTTATTCTACTTTCAGAACCTTCTCAGACACTTCTTAAAGCGAGATGTCAAGGTTGATGTTTCCCCAGTAAAGTTGGTCAAGCTTGATGTAACAGACCAAAAGCTTTGGGTCAGTCCAAAGCAAGTGGACATTGGCATGGGAGCCACAGCTGTCCTCAAGGTAACTTTTGTTATCTTAGATAGCAATGTGCTATGTGTAGTATTTATGCTGAAAAATGTAGAGCTTAGATTCATTGTTTAGACATAAAGCAGTTAACATTGTCACACCACGGTGAGGTCTGTCTTGTCATGGGGTTTTTTGTCTTGTCATTTCCTGTTTTATTTTGAAGGTCTAACTCTCCTGTCGTTTCAGAGCACTTGCCCTTCCTCATGTGTCCCGTGTGTCCGCCCTGATTACCTATTGTCTCCACCTGTTCCTGATTAACGTCCACGTGTTAAATAGTCTGCGTCTCCCTTCTTGGGCCAGTGTGTCTTTGTCCGTCGGCGATTCACCCGAGCCTGTCTTCTCCCTTGCCCATACCACAGCCACAGTTATTGTCCGTATGCTCTTGATTCCTCTTCGTGATTGTTTTTTGTTTGTAATTTTGATAACTTAGTGTTGGTGTAACCCAGCTGGATAAAAATGGGTTATGAACTAGATAGAAAACAGGAGAAACACCCAAAGTCATTGAAATACTGACTTAAATTAAGTCCATGTTATTTCTATTATTGTATGTCATATTTTATGGTATCTTTGCCAAATCTTCGTTTTTCCTATTTTTTTACCTGTCAATGAAGTAAGCATGAGCTGTGAGATGCATGTTGGGAGGAAGAGGGTGTGTTACCGACACACAGAGAGGAGAGAGTTCATCCCAGACGTCATGTTAAACGGCGAGAAATTGTCCTGTTATCGCTTGCAAATATAAAGTAGAAACTGAGTCAGCAGTTGCTTAAATAAAGTAGCTGTCGGTCGGGAGTGAAGCGGTTTTCCCGAGGGAGACGTGAGGTCGCCAGCAGAGCCATTTTCCCGTAAAAAAGTTGAACTTCATGTGCCTCGGTAAGCTAACTTTCGCCTCAGTCATTAGTTTGGGGTGTGTTAATGGCAGGTTAGCACCATGAAAGCTCCATATCCAGCTCATCATAATATTTTTTGTGCTTTTCTGATTGTTAAGTGTTTTAAAGGAGATGTATTTTGTATGTTTAAATTGTGAGTTGCAAAGAGGTATTCACAATGTGAATAACAATAAGAAAAACGGACTTTTTTTTTTCTTTCCATGCTCCTCCTTTGTTGTTAGAGGTAACTAAGTGAGCCAAGAAATTTAGCCTCACTGTTACCTGAGAATATTTCTCAGAGTAACTTTGCCTAGTTGATTGGTTACACAAGTATTTTGTGTAACAGGGAATTATAAAATAGTTTTGCTTAGAAAGTAAACTTAAAGGAAGGTTTATGATTTAATGTGTACTGACACATTGGTTAAGCTGAAACAGTTTAATTGTATTTTCACATGTGATGATTTTGCTGCTAAGCATATGAATGTTTTGGTTAGAACAATTAAATTCTAATATCATTTTCCTGAGAATGTGAAAGTTGAATTAGAGAGTAACGCTGTTTACCAAGTAATTGCTTTTAATCAGCACTTTTTCTAATAAGATCTAATTAGATGTTGTACAACATAAATGACACAGAGAATGTAGAGACTGTAAGCCTGTTTATAAAGGTCTTTGATGTGGATGGAAGAGTCCCGTGAGGAAGATCGACTGGTATAGTAGATGGCGAGCCACCCAAAGTCATCCCCAGAGTCTACCCCACCACCAAACCAGCTGGATTGCTTGTGTGTCTGTGGTAGGATCGTACCAGTCACCCAGGCTGGTACCAACTGGAACACACTTAAGACTTAGAGTGCACTCTGACTCAGCAGACTTTGACAATTCAGATCTTCATCTGACTTGAACCAGACTTTGACATATTTTACCTTCTTGGTTATCAGACACTGACTGAAAAAAAACTAATTTATATCTTGGAGGTAATCCACTGAAGGACAATTATTTGATTTAAAGAGCCCATTTTTTTATTTTTCATATTTCTGTAAATGTTATCCTGTTGCCATTCTTGCGCAAAAAGTAAAGTTGCATTTACTAAAATTCAGTTGAGTTGTGTTCCTGGTTATCACACTCACTCCTGACTCTCCTTGAACCTAGAATCAGAGAGGTGTACTTACCTGGGGTGGGTTACATTTGGTTTATTTTCTCTGTTTTCATCTTTGCCGAATTGTTTTCCTCTTTATAGAGTGATTTTCTGTTGTAGTAGTTTTATTATTTAGTTTCCAGTTCCTCCATTATTTCGGAGTGTATTTTGAGTTCAGTGTTTTCTTTACCTAGTCTCGTTTAGTCATTTCCGTTTTCATAGCCGTTTGAGTTTTCCTCCTTTGGGAGCGTCTTTTGTTTCTAGTTTTCATAGCCATAGAGTTTCGTCGTTATTCCTCTGAGTGAGTGTTTTCTGTTCTTTGTTATTTTTCTTATTATAGATATTATTATTTGCCTAGAATAAATTCATAGCCGGTTTGTTTAACACTTTGCGAATTGGTTCTTGAGTGTTACAATAAACTACTGTGTGAACTGATCTCTGCGTCTGAGTCCCGGCCTGACAAACATATTAACATGATTTGTTGAATATTGTGTAATGTAAGTATACTAACATGGTATTTTGCTGGTCATCTTTTTATTTGTATTTTATTTTATTGGAAATATAGCCCAGTATGAGTTATAACAAATGTCTGTAGGCCTAATATATGTTCTTAGACATACTAAATGAAATATAGTTAGAAATCTGAGATTCATTTTCCAGGGTATACTGAATCTAAATCTCTTGTGATTTCCACAAAATATAACTTTAACTGGAATTATTACAAACATGCTTGTCTTTGTCTAAATGCAGGTGATGAGATTGCACAACGATTTCAGAAGTTCCTCTTCACTGAGGCCAGAGGAGAGGATTTCAAGGCCTTCAGTGCACTGGATGGAAAATCACGAGTTGACAGCTTCCTGCATAAGGCCATGAATGGATATGCAGAACTTTGGAGCTTTGTGGAAAAGCTGCTGCTTCTATCCCGTGGACAAGCTACTGTGGAGCGTGGATTCTCCATAAACAAGGAGGTGGATATGTGCAATATGAACGAGGACACTATAGTCTCACAGAGACTGATCTGCGACTACGTGAGGGTGTGTGGTGGAGTGGTCAAAGTGCCACTGACTAAAGAGCTGCTAAATGACGGTGCAACTGCACGCAGCTCGTACAGGATCTTCTTGGAAGGTGAGAGGAAGGAAAAGGAAAAGACAAAACAGAGGGACAAGAGAAAAAGGGCTGAAAATGAGCTTGAAGAAAAGAAGAACAATGTCAACTGTGTGTGAAACTCTAGAGAAGGATGCAGATAGCCTTGCAGAGAAGGCTGAGAATACAGCAGGAACCAAGATGGCAGAACTCATCACTAAATCCAACTCCATGAGAAAAAGATGCAAGGACAAGAGAGGGGAGTTGATGGACCTAGACCGTGAAATTGAGAAGCGGGTGGTAGAGCTACGCCATATGTCTTGAGGAGAATTTGGGATGTTAGAAAACATTGGACCTCTGTGTTGACTGGTTTCAGAGAGTGGTGTGTTTTTCAAACATTTATGTATACATATATTTACATTATTTTTCAACCTTTTGGCTTGAGACAGGATGTTTTGAGGACTTATTTACAATGGAGACTGGTTTAAGTGTTGTAAGTGTTATTATTCTGTCTCCTTATTTGGGAATTTTTGCAGGATTAACAAATGGCTCCTACTGAGTCATGATGGAGACTGCTTTAAATGTTATTGTTTTATTATTGTGTGTGGTTCCAAAATGCAATGCAGTGTGTTGTTTAACATAATGCAAGTTGTGTATGTTATGTTGGCTCTATCCTGCATCACAATGGGGAAAAAAAGAGAGAAAAATGCCAACTGTGAGCCTTGATTGTGTTTACAATAAAATAGAGCTTTTTCTACCACAGAAATTGTCATGACATGTTTGGGTCTTAAATTCTATTTGTTGAGGTCTTAAAATGTCATAAAAAGCATTAAATTTGACTTTTAAAATGGTGCAAGAACCCTGATGTGTGTCCTTACAGTTCGGACTGTTTTTTGCAGTGATGTATGATCTATCATACACCTAGTACCTTGCAATACTGCTCTTTTCCACTCTCACTGAGTACTGTACATATCAATACATAATAGTTTCTACTGTGACATATACATATTTTATTTCTGTGCAACATCATTAATGCTGTAGTCACTTTATCCATATATATATATATATATATATATGTATACATATGTGTGTGTATGTCAAACTGATTCCATAAAGGGCCGTGTGGCTGCAGGTTTTTGCTCCAACGAAGGAGGAGCACACCAAGCCAAGCAACCAACATCAAGGGATCCCTTAGTTATCAGCTGAAGACTGAGATCAGCTGATGAATTGATTACAGCCTGGTGTGCTCCTCCTTGGCTGGAAGGAAAACCTGCAGCCACATGGCTCTTTATGGAATCAGTTTAACATGCCTGCTTTAGATGGGCCAACGCTACACGTGGTCACCGGCTGTCAATGCCAACCCTGACCAGCCCAGTGTGTCCCCAGCTGCCTCCACCTCTGACACTGACAGTGAGAAATGTAAAACAAAACTGTTCTTCATTCAATGCATTTGTTCTCACCCCAGTAGCTGAAAATTATGAGGTTGTTAATGTAAAGTAAACTTTCTATTTAATATTTATGGTTGAAGCTATTTTATTATTTGGATGTAATATAAACTGGCAGCGGGAAATCAAAGTGAAATTATTCATTTGATGAAGGCGTTTTTCTGTGTTTTGTGATGTGTTTGTTGTGAGTTGTAGCATTATTCACACTCTCTGGTGTTTAGCTGAAGGAAACTGTTCATCTTTATATATTTGAAAGAGATGTACAATATTGTCACAGTATTTTCTGGGTTTTTATGGTCACAGTATTATATAATTATAGTATTCTAAAAAGGGATGGTGAACTCAACTCATGACATACCTCTTTTCACTCTATTCACAATGTATGGCAACACGTGTTAGAAAAGAAAAGAGGATTAAGAAATGGATGTGTTTATTGCCTCCAAATTGGAATAAAAATGAGGGTTAGGCCAGCATTTGTTTTTGAAAAAGTAACCTGCCCCATGATGTAGGTTAATTGGTAAACGTAATGTGATTCATTCTCAGTTAGACAAGGGGTAGGATCAGGCATCTGAACAGCATTTATTTGGCAGAAACCCCAAAGTATATTATATCAGGACAGTAGTCCATGTACCACGGGGCATGACAACAGCAAAAAATCACTTTGCTCCAACCTCCAACCTTCAAAAGTGGTTTGCATGGAGCTAAAACATTTCAGGTTGAGTTGAAAAGAAATATTTCATGTGATTGATTGCTTCATTTTTTAAAAGTTGAACCAATGGTTTATTTATTTATTTATTTATTTCCAGCATTCTCCACTTCTTCCACTTCAGGCACAGAGACGGAACAGTGGACACTTGTGCCACCAGATCATCCTCTGAAGATCACTCAGAGAAAGCTGCCACCTCTGACTTACAGATTTCACATGACTACTCAAAATATTGTTAGCCCGATTCTTTAGTTGGAAGCCCAAGAACAAGCTGAAGACATCTTCAGTTCACAGATGTAGAATTTATTTAGGTCACAGGTAAAATAAGGCAGCGCTGGACTCAGAGTAACAGAGCTCTCACAGGATCTCTGTCAGAAGGAGCACCGATTTCCGGGTGTGGTTCACAGTTATCTTCTTGGGCTGGTAATGCCCCGTACAGAGGCTGGACCCGCACGGACCGAGTCTCATTGGCCAGTTATCTCTGACATGAATAGGCCAGCCACTGTTCATGTGAACTTACTGAAAAGTGATATAAAAGATGAGTGGATGTTGTCATTGAGGCGTGTATCTATTGCAACAAACCTAACATGACAGATTAGAGTGGCCTGCTTATCAAAGTAAAATGGTGACATTGTTGATTAAATGAGAACATCCAGTAAATATCACGAGTTCAGTGAAAAAGTGCAAATCTAAAGTGAACAGAGATCAATTAAAACAATATTTAGTCAAGTCTTTAAGGTGGGGGTGCCACCAGTAATGAAAATTGAGAGCTGTTACTTTGAGGTGACACAGTGACCTCTACTGTGGGCATCTTGGCATAGCAGATTTAGTCGTCCAACTGGTGCTACTATGTTGCCTTCAGGATTTCTCCTGAGCCCTTTATCATCCTTGTGGCTGCTTTTTCTTTCTACGCCTGTTTTTCAGACGGGACAGCTTGTTCTTGCAACTCTCTGATGTTTTGTACACATAGGTCTCTATATGGTTTATCACTTAGTGGTTTTTGTGTCATTTGTGGATTTACATTTGTTACGACTGTAGTCCTTATTTCTGTTACTTTAAGGTGTGTTCTGTGTTTTCCATGATGTGTTTCTGCTGTCCGGTTTATGCAGATTAATCTGTGGCATTGATTGGGAGATTGGTTTCTGTCCTGGCCAGCGGATTGGCTGTCTCTCTCTTTAAAGAGATCCAGGATGGCGGCTGGCGCTGGGCAGCAGAACACGTTCCTCATCTCCCTCTTCTCCCAAGCGGCCACACTTTGTTGGGCTGTTGTAAAAATCATATTGACATGTTTACTTGGTAGGGGTGGACTGGCAGTTTTTGGTTGAACCGTTTGTTCTCTCCTGTTTTGCTTGTTTAGGGAGGTCAGACTTATGTCTTTTGGTTTCTTTGTTTTTATTAGGCAAGTTATATCCTTCCCAGTTAGAATAGTTTTGTTTGTTGTTTTGGCCTTGGTGCACTCTGAAGCCCTTACAAGGTTGCGGGGGGATGGGGTTTTCATGATGCATTTGTCTGTCTGTGTGTGTGTGTGTATGTGTGTGTCTTTGTCTGTTTGTGTGTCTGCTTGAACTACAAATTTATCAAATTGTCCCAAGTATTTTGAATTATCTTGAACTTTGTGTTGATTAATTTCCTTTTTGTAAATAAATATAGTGATGGAGTGTAAAAGTTTGTCTCTGGCACTGTGGCTACTTGGGACTTGGGGAAGATGGGGGCTCTTCTGTGTGCTGGCAGGGCGGTTGCTAGGCAACATAGGCCTTTAAGAGCAGCAGCGCAGTGAGAGCCAAAAGTAGGCTCATTTTAGTTATTAAAAAATGTGTATAGTGAGGGTGTGTGTGAGCATGTGTGTGCGTGTGAATGTGTGTGCGCGCAAGTGCGGGCGCGCGTGTTTGTGTGTGTGTGCATGTGCATGTACATGTGCGGGTGATCTCCGGGGCTCGGGGCTCTTTTCGGGTCGGGCTCTCGCAGATCTCCCCAAGCCAGCAACAGAGATCTGGCGCAATTCCATCATCAGCTTGGACAGGCTGCGTCCTCTCTGGGATGATGGTGCTCTTCTGTATTAAACGGTGGCCGCCAGAGCTCGTGTAAACACGTCCCAGAGAGTCCAGCAATACCTCACAGTCCAATTGAATCCGGAAAGGAACCAACGGCGTCTGGCCCAGCTTAGAAGCATTTGTTTCTGTTGTCAGTTTTATGCAAATTAATGTGTGGCATTGCTGAGAGCTGATTGGAAGATGTGTTTCGGTCCTGGCCAGCGGATTGGCTGTCTCTGATCCAAGATGGCGGCCGGCCCTGGTCTGCTGCTGCCCAGCTCGGGCGCCATCTTGGATCTCTTTAAACACGGTAGCCCCGAACAGGGAGAACCAGCCAATCCGCTGGCCAGGACCGAAACACATCTGCCAATCAGCTCTCAGCAATGCCACACAGTAATTTGCATAAATTGGACAGCAGAAACAAATGCTTCTGAGCTGTGCCAGACTCCGTCGGTTCCTTTCCGGATTCAATTGGTCTGTGAGGTATTGTTGGACTCTCTGGGTCGAGCGTCCCAGAGAGGAAGCGAGCCTGTCCAAGATGATGATGGAATTGCGCCAGGTCTCTGTTGTGTGCTCACAGTTTTCGGTGCAGAACTGCTTAGAGCCCCGGAGATTGCTCTCTGGTTCGTGGCTCGCAGTCCCTGGGCTGAATGTTGTTGGAGCTCCGGAGATCACCCGCACATGTACATGTACATGCGCACACACACAAACACGCGCGCCCGCACTCGCGCGCAAACACATTCACAGGCACACACACGCTCACACACACCCTCACATATACACATTTTTTATTGACTAAAATCAGCCGACTCTTGGCTCTCACTGCTCTGTGCAGCTGCTCTCAAAGGCCTGTGTTGCCTAGCAACCACCCCACGTGGCGCAGGCCAGCACACACCATCAGCTCAATCATGCTGCTGGACAGAACTGCAACTACTGACTCAGCCCATGCATTGCAAGCTCTACATTTAGACATGTGTCGCTGGAGAAGGAAAGCTGTTGTCACCTCATCTGGCACCCCTGTTAAACATTTCAACCAACTATTTCACCTTTACTACACTCTTAACCTCAATTAGTTGGCTTTACTTCTCGCAAATAGCGTAGAAACCCATTGCCCTATACCACTTTAGTTTTTACACAAGCTGAAACTAAATATGTTGAGTTGTTTTCATTTATTACAATTACTGTTTTTACCTCTAATTACATTTTCTTGTCGAAAACATTGTTTCAATCAAATTGGATGGAAAAAATAACAGTTTTAAATGCTCCAGTGCATTTTATTTTGAAGTAAATGGCAAAACACAGCCAATCTTATTACAAACTCATCATCAGGTCAACATCAACACATCCAACCTAAAATGATTAATCTGAAAAAGGTCATTTCAAATCATTGAAACAATTATGTGTGTGGGTGTTGTCTGTGTCTGTGTTGTTTGTGTGGTTGTTAGTGTTGTCAATGTTGCTTGTGTGAGAGGGTGTTGAGTGCATCACAAATGTACAAGAAAAAACATGGATGTGCCCTGAGATTATAATGGTAAATCCATAAAAAAAAATCACAAGAAACCTCTGGTCAAATGTACTAATAAAGAACAGGATCTACTTCTTCTGCCTAAATGAAGGGAGGCCAGTACATGAACCATCAGAGTAGTGTTGTGACGTTGACGAACAAACTGGTTCTTTTGAACGGCTCGTTAACATGAACGATGGGAACAGAGTCGCAGCTGGGAACCGTGTTTTTTTTTTTTTTCCAGTTACATGGGGAGGAGCGCTGCCCAGCTGCGCGGTGCTTATTAGATATGCAAATAGCATCACGCCACGCTGTGCACGCTGCCTTCACCTGAGTGCGCCAGTAACAAAGAAAAACCAATAAAAATAAAACCCAACAACACAGAAACGCACTTTTCTCTCGTGGCAGACAGTAAGGCTAAATGCAGTATTTGTCAAAAAAATATATTTCTTTTAAGTTAGGCTCCACAAATAATTTGCACAGACACCTGAATACTCAACACCCAACAGTAAAAGTGGCAGAGGGGAGAAGAGAGCCAGATGACTCAGATAATAGTGACAATGAAGTCTCTGAAAATGCCACCAGTCTATTAAACAGTTTGTTTGTATGTTTTGTTGTTCTGCATTACTAACAATGTTCTTGTGTGGAAATCTTTGCACTAAAAGCTGTTTTGCACAGAAATTCATTGTAGCCTGCTTTGATTTTGAATGTTTATACATGTTCAAGTCATGGTTTACACACATACACAGAATTTGTACAAAGGGTAATTCACGTCACTGTCAAAGCAGAGTGATATGGCGCCACCCTGTGGAATATTTACAATGAATCCAGATCAGACTTTAAAATCTAATCCACACATGTCAAATCACATTATAATCAATATTTCAGAATAATTCAAACTCATATTGGTGGGACATCTAAATTCATTCCTCCCAGTGGTTATTTCCAAGATAAAACGAGTTAAGGCCAGACTGCCATGTTGTTAAGTTAAAGTTAAAGGTCCTGCATTAGAGAAATGGCTGAAATGGCCAATGATGACACTACATGAAACATTGAGGAGTCAGAAAAGTTATTAGAATTCATCTTGAGGGGGGCATGAATGTGTGGAGGAAAATTCACGGCAATCGATCCAACAGACCAGCATGACTGTTACTCGAGCCATGCTGCTGTGGTGGCTCAAAAGGGACGCAGCAGCTACAGAGCATCATGCATCAAATGTTGACTGACATACCTGTCAAGTGGCAAAAATGTCCACTGATGCCGATTTCATTCGTTTCAGGCCGAAATAGACAATCTATCAATGCACAATCCACTGCACTGTGTGCACTATAAAACTCTGCAGCAATCACAATCTCTCCTTCACCCTGACAAAAGTGCTTTTGTTGCCTGTACTGAACTCTGCATACTGGTGCGGCAGTGGTCGCCATCCACCCCGACCACCTCCCTGCTACTCCAGCACCGTACATAAATGTAGTGTTTCATTCACTCCAAGAAACATTACAGAATTATGAATGCTAAATAGTTGTATATAATATTTAACAACGGATCATTTACAGAAGATGGGGCTGACATTTCTGCAATCCAGATATCATCATCTCAGCAAACACAATGGGACTGAAGGTTTTTTCATTTTATGAATACAACCCCAATTCCAAAAAAGTTAGGGAATGTGATCATTTGCTAATCCTTTTTGACATAAACTCAACTGAAAACAGTACAAAGACAATGGATTTAATGGTTTACATCATCAGCTTCATTGATTTTTGTAAACATCTGCTTCTTCTGAATTTGATGCAGCAACATGTTTCAAACGAGTCGGGACAGGAGCAACCAAAGACTGGGAAAGTTGTGGACTGCTCCAAAAACACCTGTTTGGAACATTCCACAGGTAAACTGGTTCATTGGTAACAGGTGAAAGGATCATGATTGGGTATGAACGGGGCATCCTGGAAAGGCTCAGTCGTTCACAAGCCAGGATGGAGCGAGGTTCAACACTTAGTGGACACATGATTGGATAAAGGAGATTACTACATGGGCTCAGGAACACTTTGTAAAACAATATAGTCAGTAAACACAGCATGTTTGCAAATGATTGACTTGTGTTTTTATTGACATTTTACACAACTTTTTTTTGGAATCAGGGTTGTACAAGTCATATTGAAGATTTACATAATACCCACAGTAACAACAGTCAAATTGTTTTGCAATGGTCCCTGTTAGAATATTCATGGTGCATGTTCCCCATACATATCCTGTGTCTGCAGAGAAGCACTAACAGGTGGGAAAAATTCTTGTGTTTGAATGAATTTGAATCAAATCCATATTATTCACTTGAATGTCTTCATGCATTTATTAAAGAAACAACAACCTAGGTGTCATTCAGAGGAATCACCTCAGTTGACTTCTCTTTTTGTCACACCTCGCCCACAACCTCTGAACTACACTCACCAGTCACTTTGTTAGGTACACCTTGCTAGTACCGGGTTGGACCCCCTTTTTCCTTCAGAACTGCCTTAATCCTTCGCGGCATAGATTCAACAAGGTACTGGAAACATTCCTCAGAGAGTTTGGTCCATATTGACATGATAGCATCACGCAGTTGCTGCAGATTTGTCAGCTGCACATCCATGATGCAAATCTCCCCTTCCACCACATCCCAAAGGTGCTCTATTGGATTGATATCTGGTGACTGTGGAGGCCATTTGAGTACAGTGAACAGTGAGGAACAATACTCAGGTAGGCTGTGGCATTGAAACGATGCTCAATTGGTACGAAGGGGCCTGAAGTGTACCAAGAAAATATCCCCCACACCATTACACCACCAGCAGCAGCCTGAACCGTTGATACAAGGCAGGATGGATCCATGCTTTCATGTTGTCGACGCCAAATTCTGACCCTACCATCTGACTGTCGCAGCAGAAATCGAGACTCATCAGACCAGGCAACGATTTTCCAATCTTCTATTGTCCAATTTTGGTGAGCCTGTACGAATTGTAGCCTCAGTTTCCTGTTCTTAGCTGACAGGAACGGCACGCGGTGTGGTCTACTGCTGCTGTAGCCCATTTGCCTCAAGGTTCGATGTGTTGTGCGTTCAGAGATGCTCCTCTGCATACCACGGTTGTAACGAGTGGTTATTTGAGTTACTGTTGCCTTCCTATCAGCTCGTAAACTGTATTCATTAACACACAGTGCTGATAGCTTGTAAAACATCCAGATGTTATTGGCCTCTCAGCATCAGAACTTGTATTTCTTGATGTTGTGCTGTACATCATTTTCTCCTTAAGTGTACTTGGCTGCTCCGGTGCAGTGTTTTAGCTCAAGCTGTATGCATGTTGTGTACTTTCAGGTATTGCATTGCATTCAGGTGCCATATGAGCTGGATTTGCTCTGTAGTAATACATTCAATCTTATTGGACAAGTCAGTGGGGATTGGCCATGTGAGTGCAAACAGATCTGGTGTATTATGACATGCATTATGGCAACCAGCTGCCCTAAGCTGACCCACAGGGAGTGTTATTTGCTGTCAAAGACAGCATCAGAAGCTTTGAACAGCTTCGGGCTAAGCTGCTCTCCAGCCACGTATAAAAAGTGACATCAGCTGAGTCCCCTGCGGCACGGGGACAAAATGTCCACAGCGGAGCCATTAGAAACACAGGACCAGGTTAACTAGTGTGTTGGATCAGAACCTGGCTTAATGATGAACTGGAGCCCCATGTGAGTGTCTCAGTATGGATTAATACTGCCATCTTGTGGTTGAAGAGCAGATGTGAACAATGCTGGCAACAGACTGAAATTCAGGACATCAATCAGGACCATTTTTCACTCTCAATAAAATCATAAAAGTCTTTTGTTTGTGTGTGTACTCCTCATAGAGGAGATTTGTCAAGGGTGAGAAAATAACCCTAATGATGTCATAGTGATGTCACCAGGATTACATTGGACTTGGGCACTGATACAACGAAATCCTATCTTACAAACTGGAGGCGAGGCGTTTGACAGACATCGGGAGGAGGGTATTCAGGAAAGATACCACTGTGTTGCATCATGGGAAATGTAGGATGCAGTGTTTTTGGAGTCTGACTCATATTCAGGACTAAAAGACAGGATATCTGGGCCTCTGCTGCTTTGACTCTCACTATTCCTTTACACTTTATGGAAGTAAAATACTATGTCGAGTGCCTTTTTAATGCGACGCAACTCTTACACTTTACACAAGTCATGATAACTGTCGTTGCTTATGGTGGATGTTCTCCGGGCTGTCAAAGTACATGATCAAAGTACAGCTTGAAAGTGGGAGGTTTTTTTATGTTGACATACACTGATTCAGCATTTCCAAAGGGAGTGCATTACATGAATTTTAAATCACTGGGGAAGTTTCACATATATTCCTCAAAACGAGAAACAAAATAAATATCACATGGGTTGAAGCTCCCTCACAGACATGTCATTTCATCAGATGAGGCACAGTTGTGGCCTGAAATGGGTCTGCTACTGCAATTTGTAACAGGCACATCACATTGATCCATGCTGCAGTAATAATGTACATTATCATTATTTTGTGGGGTTGTCAGCTTCTTTGAAAGAAAACAACTTAACCTGGAATTCCTTCGCTCATTATGAAATGCTTCTATTCATAAAAGACCTATTTTGGCCTTGCCAAACCTAAATAGCATAACTCACCTATACGTTTGTCTTTAAAACGATGACAACGTTCAGACACGAGGGAGGGAGACAATCAACACTGGTTTGTGGAGGAGTACACTCATAGATATTACTCTGGGTTTTAAAAACAGATGTCAATGCATTGCTATAAAGGTTCACAGGTAGCTTTTTTTGTACTTGGTTGGTCCGATGGCAGTGAGGTTTTAATTGATTGCTACATGAGTTACAGAACCTCTACGGTTCTTCTCTCCCCTCCCTCATCGCCGACCTTGACGAGCCTTTTGACCATTTCTCTGAAATTAATTAATAATGAATTGAAAGAACACCCCATCATAAAAGTCAAATGAAATAAGATAACACTTTATTAATCCCACGCCGGGGATATTCAATTGTTATATGCAGCAAACAATAAAAGATAGTCAACAAAAAAGCTACACAGAATAAAGAATAGAAAAACAGCTATGTATATGAACATTACAAACAATACAAAGAGGCTTTTGAACAACTTGTTCAAACAACATGTGGCTGCCAAAAAGAAAAAAGAAATGACTCAATAAATAAATCAATATGCCATTAGTAGAACAAATTCAATGCAATAGACAATAAAATACATTTAAAAAAATCAACAATATATAACACAAAATAAAATCAACTGCTGAAGGCTATGCATATTACATACAGTTTTACGGTTTTAATACAATGGCGCTGCTACCTGTATTTATGAACTAGTTATTCCCTTGTTGTTGTTTTTTTAATTAAAGAATGAATTAGCGGTGCCTCCAATAAAATTAAGTATGAAATAGGTAATGTCCTGATACCTTCCCTTTTAGGTATGTATCTGTTTTAACTTTCACCTTTTTAAATCAAATTTACCAAATACCAAAAATTACCTAAAATGAAATACAACACAACAAGAGTACTTTAAATGCAATATGAACAGTTTAGTTAATATCTCATTGAAAAGTAACAAACAATACTGACAAGCCCGGAGGCACAAGATTTGAGGACTCAAGATGCAGACCACAGACAGCTCAGCAGAGTTTCAAAAATAAAAGGTTTTATTGAACTCAAGGCGCTCAGGATAATGCAACTGAGGGAGGTACAAAGTACAACAGAAAACGCTAAGGATAACTTGAAAACTAGAAAACAAACTATCAAAGCACGAAGGCTGATGCGATAATAAAGTACAAACAAAAGGAGAGAGGCTGAACTAATCTCAAGGCAGGAAGCAAAGTAGCAAACAAAAGATACAAAACTTGACTAGGTGCAAAGTAACAAACAAAGGATCTCAAGGCAATACTGACAACTAGACTTACACAGACAAGGATCAAGGACGCTAGAGAGCAAGGCGAGTACGAGACAAGGCACATGACAATCTGGCACAGGACAAAGGGAGACGCGGACTATATATACACGAGGTAACAATGAACAGGTGGAGACAATTAGGGCGGGGTAGACAATCAGACAGGCGGGAAACACACCGGGAAGTCAAGGGCCTGAAACGAGAGGAGAGTTAGGTTTCACAATAAAACCGGAAGTGTATGACAAGACATGACGCTAGTGAACAAAAACACTTAACAGATTTGACGAGACATGACAGTACCCCCCCCTCTAGGGCCGGCACCTGACGGCCCAGGAACATCAGGGTGTTGTGTGTTCAAGTCCTCGTTTTATCTATAATAAAGCTTGTGGGGACCCAGGATCTCTCCTCAGGACCATACCCCTCCCAGTCCACTAGGTACTGGAATCCCCGTCCCCGACGGCGCACAGCGAGCAACTTTTTCACCGTGTAGACGGGGCCTCCATCTACTAGGCGAGGAGGTGGGGGTGGGTCGGTGGGGGGTACCAGGTTGCTTTCACGGACAGGTTTGAGTTTAGACACATGGAAAGTGGGGTGGACTCTCATGGACCTGGGGAGTTTCAATCGGACAGACACAGGATTAATGACTTTGGATACTGCAAAGGGAACCACAAACCTGGGCGCCAGCTTTCGGGAATGCACATGGAGGGGGAGATCCTTGGTGGATAGCCAAACTTTCTGGCCCTGAACATACTGTGGTGCCGCTTTACGATGTCGATCCGCCACTGCCTTCACCCGTGCCTGGTTACGGCACAGCATGCTCCGTGCCGCTGCCCAAATGCGTCGACATCTTCTTACCAGGGCGTGGGCTGAAGGGACGGTCACCTCACGGTCGTTTACCTCAAACAGAGGGGGCTGATATCCATACACCACATGAAATGGAGACATTCCAGTGGCTGCTGTGGGAAGAGTGTTATGTGCATATTCCACCCAAGTAAGGTGGTCACTCCAGGAAGTTTGATTTTGGGAGACCAGGCAACGGAGGCAAGTTTCTAGGTCCTGATTCATTCGTTCACTCTGGCCATTGGATTGTGGGTGGTACCCGGATGTCAGGCTTACGGTCGCACCCAGCATCTGACAGAACTCTTTCCAGAAATTGGAGAGAAATTGTGGCCCTCGGTCTGAAACAATGTCTTTAGGTAATCCGTGTATGCGAAATATTTCCCTGATCATAACAGTAGCTGTGTCTTTGGCTGACGGCAGTTTGGGTAATGCGATAAAGTGGGCCATTTTGGAGAATCTATCCACCACAGTGAGTATGGTTGTGTTACCTCTCGACGTGGGCAGACCGGTGACAAAGTCCAGAGCAAGGTGTGTCCATGGCCTCTGAGGGATAGGCAGGGGTTGAAGGAGTCCGGTCGGGTTTTGACGGAGAGTCTTGTTCCTGGAACAGATTGCACAAGCCTGCACATATTCCAAAATGTCTTTATTCATGGTGGGCCACCAGAACCTTTGCCTGATCACATAACCTGTCCTTTTTACCCCCGGATGGCATGTAAGCAAGGATGTGTGTGCCCAATGGATCACCTGTGACCTCAGACGAGCCGGTACAAACAACCGGTCACTGGGACAGCCTGCAGGGATTTCATCACCCTCAGTAGCTTGTTGCACATTCTTTTCTATCTGCCAGGAGACCCCTCCGACCACACAGTTCAGTGGTAGGATGGTTTCGGGCTCCTTGGCGGCCGGTTCCGGCTCGTAAAGCTGTGACAAGGCATCCGGTTTTGTGTTCTGAGACCCGGGCCTGTACGACAAGGTGAACCGGAACCGGCTGAAGAACAGCGCCCATCGGGCCTGTCTAGCATTAAGTCTTTTGGCAGTCTTAATATATTCCAAGTTTTTGTGGTCCGTCCACACTAGGAACGGCTGTTCTGCTCCCTCCAGCCAGTGCCGCCACTCTTCGAGAGCGGTCTTAACCGCTAATAGCTCCCTGTTGCCCACATCATATTTTCTTTCTGCCTGGTTTAGCTTGCGTGATAAGTAAGCGCATGGGTGAATCTTATTATCTTTAGCAGATCGTTGAGATAAAACTGCCCCTACCCCTTCGTTGGATGCGTCTACCTCGACCACGAACTGCCGTTGCGGGTCAGGTACCGTGAGGACAGGAGCGGAGATGAAGGCTGTCTTCAGACGCTGGAAAGCTGTCTCAGCATCGGGAGACCACTGAAATACTGATTTGGCAGATGTGAGAGCATGGAGAGGAGCAGCAACAGAGCTAAAGTTTCTGATGAATTTTCTATAAAAATTAGCAAAGCCTAAGAACTGTTGTAATTTTTTACGGTTAGTCGGAACTGGCCAGTTAGCCACCGCGCTCACTTTCTCTGGATCCATCTCAATCTGGTTCTTGGTGATCACATAGCCTAAGAAGGAAACCTGGTTAGCGTGAAACTCACATTTTTCAGCTTTTACATACAAGTGGTGTTCAAGTAGGCGAGAGAGTATTTGGCGTACATGGCGCTGATGAGACTCCAAGTCAGGCGAGAATATCAGGATATCATCCAAATACACGAAAGCAAAGTCATTCAGATATTCTCTCAATACATCATTAACGTACCCTTGAAACACTGCTGGGGCATTCGTCAGTCCAAAAGGCATTACCAAATATTCATAGTGTCCGCTGGGGGTATTGAACCCGGTTTTCCATTCGTCCCCTTCCCTGATGCGGATCAGGTGATAGGCGTTGCGAAGGTCCAGCTTAGTGAACCACTGGGCCTGTTGTAAGAGCTCAAAAGCAGAGGACATTAGTGGCAATGGATAGCGGTTCTTAACAGTGATATCGTTAAGCGGACTGTAGTCTATGCATGGCCTGAGGGACCCATCTTTTTTTCCAACGAAAAAAAACCCTGCCCCCGCGGGGGAGGATGAGGGTCGGATTATTCCGGACCTGAGTGAAGCTTGGATGTATTCATCCATCGCCTTACGCTCAGGCACCGAGAGTGAATAGAGTCTCCCCTTGGGGAAGGGAGCTCCGGAGAGCAGCTCGATGGCGCAGTCTGAGGACCTGTGAGGAGGTAACGATGTTGCTTTATTTTTGTTGAAAACCTCCTTGAGATCCCAATAACACCGCGGCACCCGGGCCAAGTCCGGATACTGCTCACTCTCCTCCTTCGAAACGTCGATAGCTGCCGTGCTCTGGGTCTCTATGCTGTGGACAGATAAGCATGGAGAGTTTGTCATGCACTCCCTTCCCCACCCCAGGACTTTCCCAGTTTCCCAGTCTATGTGGGGGTTATTTTTGCGGAGCCACGGCAAACCCAGAATGAGAGAGTGTTGAGCTGAATCGAATAGGTGAAAACTGACAGTTTCGCTGTGTGCATTGTCTATGGTCAGCTCACATGGCTCGGTGCAGTGAGTAATCTGAAATAGGAAACGCCCGTTCAAGGCACTGGCGTTTATGGGCTGTGATAGCTTCTTTACGGCTACCTGTGAATCCCTGGCTAATTGCCAGTCCAAGAAATTTTCGTCAGCCCCAGAGTCAATCAGTGCCTCTAAGTCACATAGTTTCTGATTCATTTTCAATGTTACCTTTGTCAATGCGCGAGGAGGATTCAGTCCAGGCTTACGGCTCACCAGCGACCTCCTTTCAGTTGGTGAGCCTGCTCTTTTACCTGGCAGGTAGCCAAGAGGTGGCCTTGTTCACCGCAGTAGAAGCAGGCGTTTTCCCTACGGCGGCGGCTCCTCTCTTCCGCCGTCAACCTGGTATGCCCAATTTGCATGGGCTCCTCCGTTCCAGGAGGCGGCGGTGTGGGCGTGAACGGCGGAGGTGCGGACTGCAGCTCGAAGCGGCGGTCCTCCTTCCTCGGAGGTTGTCTCCAGCCGTCTCCTCGGCGCGCGTTGTCCCACCGGCGATTCCTCTCCCGATCGCGCAGTCGAGAGTCGATCCGGATGGCCGTCGATATGATGGCTTCCAGATCCGAGGGCAGGTCCAGCGGAGCCAGCTGGTCCTTCAGCGCGTCGGACAGGCCGTGGACGAAGGCATCGTTTAATGCCGGGCTGTTCCACCCACTGTCGGCGGCGAGCCTGCGAAAGTCTATGGCATAGTCAACAACTCTGCGCTGACCCTGCCTCAGGCGCAGCAGCGCCCGGGAGGCGTCATGGGCTGGTGACTCATGATCAAAGATTTTGGACAGCATTTTGGAAAATGTCTTAACATCTTGACACATCATAGATTCTCTGGACCATTCGGCCGTGGCCCAGGCGGAAGCTCGCCCCGACAGGTGGGAGATCATGAATGCCACTTTGGATTGTTCATTTGGATACGCACCGGGATACTGCTTGAAATGCAAATCGCATTGCACCAGGAAGGATCTGCATCCACCGGAGTCTCCTGAGAATCTTTCCGGAGCAGCGAGGCGTGGAGCGGCCAAAGTTTGGTCGCGGACCGGCGGAATGGCGGTCGGCTCAGCGTGGGATTCTCCGACAGGTGAAGCAGCGTTGGCAAGGTGGATGTTCATCCGGTGGAATTGTTCTGTGAGTAGATTAATTTGTGCCATGGCTGATCTCTGTAACTCGCTCTGTCTGTCTGAGAGATCCTTTACTCCCTGCTGAATACTACGCAGCTGGTCCTCGTGCTGGTGGAGGAGGCTGCCCTGAGCTGTAAGAGCTGTTCTTAACTGGCTAGGGTCTGCTGAGTCCATGTTTGGCCAGATTGTACTGACAAGCCCGGAGGCACAAGATTTGAGGACTCAAGATGCAGACCACAGACAGTTCAGCAGAGTTTCAAAAATAAAAGGTTTTATTGAACTCAAGGCGCTCAGGATAATGCAACTGAGGGAGGTACAAAGTACAACAGAAAACGCTAAGGATAACTTGAAAACTAGAAAACAAACTATCAAAGCACGAAGGCTGATGCGATAATAAAGTACAAACAAAAGGAGAGAGGCTGAACTAATCTCAAGGCAGGAAGCAAAGTAGCAAACAAAAGATACAAAACTTGACTAGGTGCAAAGTAACAAACAAAGGATCTCAAGGCAATACTGACAACTAGACTTACACAGACAAGGATCAAGGACGCTAGAGAGCAAGGCGAGTACGAGACAAGGCACATGACAATCTGGCACAGGACAAAGGGAGACGCGGACTATATATACACGAGGTAACAATGAACAGGTGGAGACAATTAGGGCGGGGTAGACAATCAGACAGGCGGGAAACACACCGGGAAGTCAAGGGCCTGAAACGAGAGGAGAGTTAGGTTTCACAATAAAACCGGAAGTGTATGACAAGACATGACGCTAGTGAACAAAAACACTTAACAGATTTGACGAGACATGACAAATACTTCCTTAAGGCAATGGTAAACTAAATGTAAAATGAAATGACTCTCAGTTCATCTTCATCAGTCACCGTTACATCTGAAATGCATAGTCTATTTAACAAAAATAAGTAAAACAACACTATACCTGTGGGCACACACTCTCTCACACACACTCACACAGTCTGCAGGTAATAAACAAAACCCCAGTTGCAGGCCTGAGACGAAGCTTGAGAGCGAGGAGGCCTAAAACTGTAGTGGCCATTTCGCTTGTATACACAAGCATTCAAAATAAAACACGTGCACGTTTTGCAATCAGTTATTACTCCCGAATCCAGGAATACTGTCAGTCAGAGGGGTAAGTGAGGTGAAGCTGCGGGATGGTCAACCGGCAAACAGCAGAGCGCAGACAAGGAGCAAAACAGAAACAGCAGCAACAGTCTCCAGCAAACACCAGTAGCAGCGAAAACCTCTCCAAAGTAGTCCAAAGGAGCGTTCACGTCTCTCTCGTACAGTCACCAATGTCCGTCTCCTGAATCAGATAAATCAGCTAAGCAATCAGCCTATACACTATTTCATGGAGATATAGTATTAGCTTGTCTTAACCAACATGCTACACATACAAGGCGAAAGCAGAGCTAATAACTAGTATGCTAATGGCTATTCACAATTAGCAACAGGTATCGTTTTTTACTACAACAATTAGTCACAGTTCACCAAAACAACACACAGAATCTTAGTTACCTCCTTGCAGTTCACAACAGTCCAACCTGATAGCGACTGGTCGTCAACCATAAAGTTACAGACGCTATTGTGATTGCACAATCCTTATTCACTCAGCGGCAATAGTTTCTGCATCGATCCACGGCACAGGTACTAGCAGCTTGCTACTAAGCCCCACCCCTCTACCTGAGAGTGAAATTGGGTTGGCTGATTAACTTCCTGACATTCAATCACAATACAGAAAAGCATGATTGACACATTAGGCTGCTACCCAGTTACATTGTCTTTTCTAATTTCACGTGCTGGCTCAAACACAAATAATAGTCAAATAAACTAAACGTTTTAACTGTAAGGTTACAACTTTTGTGTTTCCTCTACTTTTATCCCTTCATATGAACTTTCTTTTTAACCATATATATTTTGAACTATATTATGAATATGATATAAAAAACTATTTATGGGCAATTCCGCCAAAAGAGTGCCTTTTCCGTCCCCAGAATATTAAATGTATAAAAACAAGTAATAAAATAATACAAAATACATTGTATTATCAAACAAAGCACCATACACATGAATCATTGTAGAAATTAAAGATATATAATTTTTAAGAATCATAAAAAGGCATCTAAAGCACTGATACATAGCCTTTGTTGCCTGTCCCCACAGCCAAACATATATTTTGCCACAGCAAATTATGAATAAAAACCTTCTAAAATCTTTTTTTTTTTTTGCATACATGTGTGACTTCATATTCTATCTACACTTTAAAAACAAAATTGTTATAAAAACTTCATTATATTTTGGTTAAAATTCACATTTTAGTCCAGTCCCCAGGTTTTCACTCATTGCTGTTACCCAAACACATTCATCCCTCTGAAAATTTTGGAACATTCCACCTCTGACTTGTTCTGCAGGGAGTGACATGATTTGGGTTTTCGCAAAGTCATGGGAAGACAAAAAGTAAGTTCTTTCTTTAATTTTTCCTTAAATTTCATGATACTGTAGTTGTGTCAGAGATAGTAAGTCTCAAAGTTCACTCCTGTTACCTAAATTATCTCTAAGACAGTATTTGTTGATATCAAAAGTAAAATATTCAGTTAAATCTTAAGAATGTGCTCTGTGTGCTCAAGCTATTAGCATAGATGCTAAGTGGCTAGAATTCACACAATTGCTAATTTTATGCTAAAAACTCATTGCTGTTACCCTCATTGCTTTTACTCAAATAAAGAGTAACAGCAATGAGTGGCGGTAACAGCAATGAGTAGTGCCCTCTAATGCCCTTTTAAGAATACAATGAATGAATGAATGAATGAATGTAAAGAATATAATGAATGTTAATTCGCTTACATAATTCCATACATTTTCAATGAAATAGACTAACTAAAGTTGTTGTCACCTGAGATCAGTTTATAATGTGAATTGTACAGGGAGCATTGAGCGCTGCCAAAAGAGAGTACAATGATGCAGTTTCATCCAGAAGTGTAAAAATGTGATAAAGTGCTTTGAGAGGACTTAATTTTTAAATAGGTTTGGTTAACAGATTCTAGATAAATAATAGATAAATAATCACCAAATTCATTTCTAAATAAGCTACAGACATTAATTAAACAGTGTAACTGAACACTGTAATACAATGCAATGTGTATTTATTGTGATGTACTTGTGTTTTAGACAACGTAATCAAGGACAGCGAAGGAGCAGGAGAACAAAAAATAAGTTGAAGAAGCAAATTGAAGAGTTACAGGATCGTTTGAAGAAGGAAACAAAAAGAAAGGAGAAATACAAGAAACAAGTTCAAAGGCTGAAAAGGAAAAATGAGTCTCCACGTACAAAACTCAGCCAAAAAATACAACGGCTTCCACGTGCGACCATTCCAAAGACTCTCTTCTTTCATCATGCTTTGATTGAGGACATTAGGAATAAGTACAGAAATGCAAAGGGGGAGAGAGAAAGGCAAATCATTTCTAAAGTCATAACGGGGGAGGTTATCAAGAAATACAGGCTGCAACGGATTGTTCAGGCTTCACTGGGTTTGTCAAAGACAAGATGCAGAATGTAACTGATGGCTACACCTACCAACAGATGCAAAAGTGAGGGATAGGGAAGTATCTAATAGACAGTATGAGGGCTTTCTATGAGAGAGATGATGTGAGCCGAATCACAACAGGGAAAAAGCAGACCATCACTCTTAAAAAAACTGAAAAGCAAAAACGATTCCTTTTAGATACCATGAAGAATTTGTATCCCTGTGTTAGTGAAAATAAATTATTTTCTTGTGAACGTTTGGTCTGTTGAGTATTGTGTCTGCACCTGAGCCTCTGAACCTGATTCGTAACATTACGGTCTGGCCATGATGAGCTCAGCAGACATTTCGTCAGACCCTGACCAAACGTCCTCAGGACCTGCCCTACAGCAAGCCATGGCCAGTCATGGAGCTTTGCTTGGGCAACACGAGAGTATTATTAAAGCTCTTGTTGATAGTAACAATGTTTTGATTAACCAAGTATCACAGCTCACAGCTAAGGTTTCAGCATTAACTGCCCATATGGCAGCTTCTTCCAATGATAGCTCAGCTGTTGCTGCCCCTGCTAACGACGCCTCTGCTAGTGCTAACTCCGCCCCCCTCCAGGTAATTCGTGAGCCATTCGTACCAGTTCCTGAGCGCTACGATGGTGATTTAGGTACGTGTCAGGCTTTTCTTACACAAGTTTCCCTTGTTTTTGACCTTCAACCATTATCATATTCTACTGAGAAAGCAAAGATTGCATATTTAGTTAGTTTGTTGAAGGGGCGAGCAAGAGAGTGGGGGACAGCAGTGTGGGAGAGGCAGTCTGTGGTGTGCTCATCTTATGCTTTGTTCTCCTCTGAGATGAAGAGGGTTTTCGATCACCCAGTCCGAGGAAGAGAGGCTGGCAACCGCCTCTCGTCACTTAAGCAAGGGAGCCGGAGCGCAGCTGAGTTTGCCGTGGACTTCAGATCCCTGGCTGCAGAAAGTGGATGGAACGATGTTGCTCTTGAATTGGGAAGGTGTTGAGAAGAGGAAACTTAGTTGGAGGGACCTGTGGAATATGGAGGAAGGCCGTATTAAATTTCTGATAGGGGCGACATACGATGTGTTGCCAACCCCGCAGAACCTAAGTCTCTGGGTACAGGGCGATCAATCGTGCCCACTCTGCTCAGGTACAGCAAGTTTAAAGCACATTTTGTCAGGTTGTAGAATTAGCTTATCACAAGGCCGGTATACATGGCGGCATAATCAGGTGCTGAGAAGCTTAGCCGCAGGCATTGAAGAGAGAAGGAAGCAGGTGAATTCTGGAAGTTCTAGAAAGGAGAGGTTAGATGTGCAGTTTGTTCGAGAGGGGGAGAAAAATAGAGCTGCTAAGTCAGGGAGAAGGCAGGTAGGTGGCTGCCTGGTAGGGGCTGATGATTGGCAAATGCAGGTCGACTTGGGAGGAAAGCTAGTTGTGCCCCAGGAAATAGTTTATAGTAATCTGAGGCCGGACATTGTCTTATGGTCCATGAGTAAAAAGACTGTGTTTTTTATTGAGTTAACAGTCCCTTGGGAAAATTCAGTGGAGGCAGCTTATGAAAGGAAGAAGACTAAGTATGCAGATTTAAAGACAGAATCTGAGCAGAGGGGATGGAAGACCAGGGTCTGTCCGGTTGAAGTGGGGTGAAGAGGTTTTGTTGCAGGGTCAGCTGTTTCACTGTTGAGGGAGCTGGGAGTGCAAGGGCAAAATTTAAGGAAGACAGTGAGGGAGATGTCAGATGAGGCTGCTAGGTCTAGTCAGTGGATATGAATCAGGAGAAATAATAGTAGTTGGGGGGTGAAATAGGGACAGTGGGGGGGGGCAGAGGACATGCATGCCTAACCCGGCGGGAGAAGAGGTTAAAGTCTGAACAAGACACCTCTCCTCTGCTCTGCTTTCCCCGCCCCATCTTCTCGCTCTGCCAATAGGAAGAGAACCAGGAAGAGGAAGTTTAGATAAGGTGGGGGTGTGGCCAGCTAGAGTCTCTCTTTGGGACCATGTGGCCTGTTCAGGTGAGTTTGCGTTGTAAGATACAGAGTTGGCTTGTTTTTTGATCTTTTTGGTTGTTTTCCTGTTTTGTTTGCTTCTTGAAGGAAATGTTAGGGTTTGTTTTCCTGCTTTGTTTGCTTTTTGAAGGAAATGGTAGGGTTTGTTGCTTCTTGAAGGAAATGTTAGAAGAGGCTGTTAAATTTAGTCTGTGGTTTAGGCCTCCACCTTCAGCACCCTCTAAATTTTCCACCCCCTACCCAAACAAGGGTCTGTATCCAATCCCTACTTTCATCTTTTGACTCTACCTCTTTATTTTCTACCCCCTACCCGAACCAGGGTTTGTATTCCCACCCCGCTTTTTTGGTGCAGTTGGTGAGAGGCAGGTGCAGATGATGGTAGTGTGGCAATCGGCAGTTACATGTGGCATCTAGGCCTGTGGTAGCATTGTAGCAGCAAACAATAGCTAAAGCGGTGAGAGTATGATAGTATCTTAGCAGTTAGTATTGGTAGCTAGCAAATAACATTAACAGTATAGGTGAATCTAGCTTTATTGTCTTCTTCTGTTTCTCTTAGCAGGTAGCGGTTAGCATGTAACATTAGCTGAATGGTAGCATCGGAACTGTATTGTCTTCTTCTGTTCTTCTTAGCGGTTAGCATTAGCATTAGCAATAGTTAAATGGTAGCATCGGTACTGGCCACTACCTGGAGCATCTCTGGGTCAGTTGAACGTGGCGGTGCTGTTTGGATTGTGTAGGAGCAGTGTGAACTGGCACTAGGGGGGGTGACTCTGGGACGCCGGAGTTCACTGCCTAACCTCCTGGAGTTGTAGTGGGACTAAGTAGGCGAAACACTGTTGAAGGGAGGTTTCCACCTGATGACCCCCAGAGATGCGTTAGGAATCACTGCTCTTTCGCATGTATAGAGGCAGATTAGAGCTCCAAGGTTCTTCACTGAGAATGAATCCTCTTTTTGAGCACAAGTATCTTGTGTTTAAATTAACTAAATTCAGGGAGCCTTTTACAAAGGCCTCAACGAGGTGTTAAAAGATGAGCTTGCCACACGAGACGATGCAGCAGATTTGGATGCATTAATCTCCCTGGCCATTCGGTTGGATAACCGTATTAGAGAGCGGAGGAGAGAGCGTGGCCAACGAGTTACCTCAGCCCCTGTCTGCCAGCCTGACACCCTCACGACCCCCACCTTGGCGGTCTATCGGTCGGAACCTGGGTTGGAGCCCATGCAGATTGGTCGGGCGCAACTGTCACAGAAGGAGAAGAATCATAGACGCGCCACTCACCTCTGCATGTATTGTGGCAGTTCAGATCACTTTGTTGCCCGCTGTCCTAAGCGACTGGAAAAAGAACAGGCTCATTCGTAATGTGAGAGATACGGATGAGCCAAACAACTCCAGCTCCTCTCCAAGAACTGCAACTTACTGCTACTCTGTGCTGTAATGGCCGCTCCCATTCCACCTCTGTTTTAGTAGACTCTGGGGCTGCAGAGAATTTTTTGAACAGACAATTAGCTGAACAGTTGTGTATCCCCACGGGTCCTCTGGAAAACCCTCTGGAGGCCAGGGCCCTGAATGGTCAATCTCTAGGCCGGGTAAACAGAAGAACTGTTCCTGTCACTTTGATCCTAGCCGGGAATCATCAAGAGAACCTGTCCTTCCTCCTTTTTGACCGGTCCAACCCCTCTGTGGTGTTGGGTTTTCCCTGGCTGAAGAAACACAATCCCCAATTTGATTGGGTAAAGGAGGAAGTCAGTTCTTGGAGCCCCCAGTGTCATGCCAGTTGTCTCCGATCAGCCTTAACCCCTGCCAGTGGAACTAAAGTGCCCCCGGCAAAACCCATAGACTTATCCTTAGTTCCTCATGAATACCATGATTTAGCCCCGGTTTTTAGTAAAGACAGTGCTTTGTCCCTACCCCCTCACAAGCCCTATGACTGCCCTATTGAGTTTTTGCCTGGAGCCACTCTGCCAAAAAGCCGTCTTTACAACCTCTCTAAACCTGAGCAAACTGCCATGGAGACATACATCCGGGACTCCTTGGCCTCTGGAATCATTCGCCCCTCCTCGTCGCCTGTGGGGGCAGGTTTTTTCTTCGTTGATAAGAAAGATAAGGCTCTCAGACCATGTATTGATTTTAGCTTTTACACCCCTCCACACCGCTTCTGTTTTTACCAAGCTCGACTTAAGAAATGCCTACCACTTAATACGAATTAGGGAGGGAGACGAGTGGAAGACCGCTTTTAACACCCCCTTAGGTCATTTTGAGTACTTGGTAATGCCTTTTGGTCTGACTAATGCTCCTGCTGTTTTCCAGAACATGATTAACGATGTTTTGAGAGACATGCTTAATAGGTTTGTTTTTGTTTATCTTGACGATATCCTCGTTTACTCTCGTAACCAGGAGGAGCATGTGCAGCACGTCCGTCTGGTTCTTGAGCGACTCCACAAGAACAGATTATTCATCAAGGCCGAAAAGTGTGAGTTTCACGCATCCACAGTGTCCTTCCTCGGCTACATCATCTCCCGTGGAGAGATACGTATGGATCCCCTGAAGGTCACTGCAGTCAAGGAATGGCCTGTGCCTGAAAGCCGAAAGCAACTCCAGCGCTTTCTGGGCTTCGCCAATTTTTACCGCAGGTTTATCCAGGACTATAGTAGGGTGGCCACACCTCTAATTGCCCTGACCTCCACCTCTCGGCCGTACCAATGGACCACTGAAGCAGCTCAGGCTTTCCAGTCTCTCAAGGAGCGGTTCACCTCTGCCCCTATTCTGATTCAGCCTGATCCCTCTCTTCAATTTGTAGTGGAAGTCGATGCCTCGGATACTGGGGTTGGAGCCATTCTCTCCCAGAGGGCCAAAGCAGATAACAAGCTCCACCCTTGTGCTTTCTTCTCTCCCCGGCTTTCCCCAGCAGAGAAGAACTATGATGTTGGAAACCGTGAACTCTTAGCCGTTAAACTAGCCTTGGAGGAGTGGCGGCATTGGCTCGAGGGCGCAGAACACCCATTTATTGTGTGGCCGGACCATAAGAATTTGGAGTATGTGCATTCAGCCAAAAGGTTAAATTCTCGCCAGGCTAGATAAACAATGTTCTTTGGGAGGTTCCGTTTCACTTTGTCTTACAGGCCCGGCTCTCGCAATGTCAAACCTGACGCTCTCTCTCGCCAGTTTTCCAGTGAAGACTCTGCTGACCCTCCAGAGACCATCCTGCCAAAGTCCTGCTTGGTTGCCTCACTCACCTGGGACATTGAAGACAAGGTCCGTCAAGCGCTGGAGCACCAACCAGACCCAGGTAAAGGTCCACCTAACACTCTGTTTGTTCCTGTCTCCGTCCATTCCCAGGTGCTCCAGTGGGCTCATGCCTTTCGACTGTCTAGTCATCCAGGCGCCTCTAGAACCCTGGATATCCTACGCCGACGGTTTTGGTGGTCCACCATGTGCAAGGATTCCAAGGAATTTGTTGCTGCATGTTCCACATGTGCTCGCAACAAGACTTCAAGCCAGCCAAGTTCCGGAGTTCTCCAGCCCTTGCATGTGCCCTATCGCCCATGGTCACATATTGCCCTGGACTTCGTAACTGGGTTACCGCCCTCCAGAGGTAATACAGTTATTTTAGACTGAACGGACTAATCAGACGCTAGAGTCTACTCCACTGTGTTACCTCGGAGAATCCGTCTGCCTGGAGTGACCAGCTGCCCTGGGTTGAGTATTCCTTTAATTCTCTCCCTAATGCTTCTTCTGGTCTGTCACCCTTTCAATGCTCCCTAGGTTACCAGCCACTCTTGTTTCCCTCTCAAGAGGAGGAGATCTCAGTGCCATCAGACCAGGCATTCATAAGGCGTTGCAGAAAGAAATGGAACAGGGCACGGGCATCACTTCTGTGAGCCGGTCGTCGAATGGAGGTCCAGGCTAACCGTCACCGGCATCCAGCTCCCACGTACATGCCTGGACAGAAGGTTTGGTTAAGGGCTAAGGATCTTCCTTTGAAAGTGGAGTCCCGTAAGCTGGCTCCGCGATTTGTGGGTCCCTTCGTTGTTGAAAGAGTGATTAATCCTAGTGCGGTGCGTTTGACCCTCCCTAAGTCCATGAAAATACATCCAACCTTCCACGTTTCTCAGATCAAGCCCGTGATTGAGAGTCCTCTGGCCCCCCCTGTCTGTCCTCCTCCACCACCCAGAATGGTGGATGACGCACCGGCCTACTCTGTCAAACGCCTGTTGGATGTCCGCCGCCGGGGTCCCGGCCTTCAGTTCCTGGTGGATTGGGAAGGCTATGGACCGGAGGAGAGGAGCTGGATCCCACGTCGCCAGATTCTGGATTCTACTCTTATCCAGGACAGGAGGCACACGTTGGAGGGGGGGTACTGTCATGCCCTCCACCTCTGGCTCCACCTAGCGGAGCTTCTCCCTCTCTTCTCCCTCTCCCTCTTTTTCCCATACAGGTGACGGCAGACAGGGAGAGTGAGTGAGCGTGGGCAGGTGCAGCTGATCAAGTGATCATTGAGTGTCTCCAGCTGCGGCGGGGAGTGGTTCTGCCTCTGTCATTGTTTCAGCCTTCCTTAAAAGATGCCAGCAGACCACTACACGACGCCAGACCGTAAACTTACCTCGTCTCCGACCCTCCTCGCTGCCTTGGTTTTCCTGCCTCATACCATCATCATCCTCCTGATCATCTACTGGCTTTCCTCCACCACCGACATCCACGCCTCTGCTCCTGCCCGGCCCGGCTCACCACTCGCCGCAGACATACCACGCCTGCTGTCTGCCTTCCTCCCCACTACAGTAATCCCTCTGCTGGTTCACCCTCTCTTGCTTTGTCCATTTAATGTCCTTAGTCTTAGTCTTGTGTAGTTATTAGTATTTTCTGTGCCGCGTAATTAGAATCCTGGTTAGTTTCAGTTTTTCTCTCTTGTTGTAATTTTCCCCCCTCCTTAAGAGGGCGACTTTAGTCTACATTTAGTTTATTCTTGTATTAGCTTCCCCTCCTTATGAGGGCGACCTTAGTTGACATTTAGTTTCCTTCCTGTATTTCATTGTATCCCTGTGTTAGTGAAAATACATGATTTTCTTGTGAACGTTTGGTCTGTTGAATATTGTGTCTGCACCTGAGCCTCTGAACCTGATTCGTAACAGAAATGCCTAATGATTTGCCTCCTCTTCCATCCACCATGAGGATGCATCAGGCAGTGACCCTTGCCTATGGAGAACTGTCCTACAGGGATGTCAGCTGCTTGTTCACAGCAGCACAAAATCTCCACTGTGAATGCTTTGATGCAAAGCATTTTACATTCACTCATTCGCAGGCAGTTCCTACAGCATCCACAGACATCACAAAGTGGCAAAGGCCTGAAGCTGTTGGCCAGTGGTGTGTCCTCAAGTATGATGGTGACCTGTACCCTGGAGTCATCACAGACATTAGTGAGGTCCGCTGTATGGCAAAAGTGGGGATCAACAGTGAGGGATCTTCAGAGGATGATCTGGTGGCACAAGTGTCCACTGTTCCGTCTCTGTGCCTGAAGTGGAAGAAGTGGAGTACGCTGAAAAAAATAAAAATAAAATAAAACATTGGTTCAACTTTTTAAAAATGAAGCAATCAACCACATGAAATATTTCTTTTCAACTCAACCTGAAATGTTTTAGCTCCATGCAAACCACTTTTGAAGGTTGGAGGTTGGAGCAAAGTGATTTTTTGCTGTTGTCATGCCCCGTGGTACATGGACTACTGTCCTGATATAATATACTTTGGGGTTTCTGCCAAATAAATGCTGTTCAGATGCCTGATCCTACCCCTTGTCTAACTGAGAATGAATCACATTACGTTTACCAATTAACCTACATTATGGGGCAGGTTACTTTTTCCAGAACAAATGCTGGCCTAACCCTCATTTTTATTCCAATTTGGAGGCAATAAACACATCCATTTCTTAATCCTCTTTTCTTTTCTAACACGTGTTGCCATACATTGTGAAAAGAGGTATGTCATGAGTTGAGTTCACCATCCCTTTTTAGAATACTATAATTATATAATACTGTGACCATAAAAACCCAGAAAATACTGTGACAATATTGTACATCTCTTTAAAAAATATATAAAGATGAACAGTTTCCTTCAGCTAAACACCAGAGAGTGTGAATAATGCTACAACTCACAACAAACACATCACAAAACACAGAAAAACGCCTTCATCAAATGAATAATTTCACTTTGATTTCCCGCTGCCAGTTTATATTACATCCAAATAATAAAATAGCTTCAACCATAAATATTAAATAGAAAGTTTACTTTACATTAACAACCTCATAATTTTCAGCTACTGGGGTGAGAACAAATGCATTGAATGAAGAACAGTTTTGTTTTACATTTCTCACTGTCAGTGTCAGAGGTGGAGGCAGCTGGGGACACACTGGGCTGGTCAGGGTTGGCATTGACAGCCGGTGACCACGTGTAGCGTTGGCCCATCTAAAGCAGGCATGTTAAACTGATTCCATAAAGAGCCATGTGGCTGCAGGTTTTCCTTCCAGCCAAGGAGGAGCACACCAGGCTGTAATCAATTCATCAGCTGATCTCAGTCTTCAGCTGATAACTAAGGGATCCCTTGATGTTGGTTGCTTGGCTCCTCCTTCGTTGGAGCAAAAACCTGCAGCCACACGGCCCTTTATGGAATCAGTTTGACATACACACACATATGTATACATATATATATATATATATATGGATAAAGTGACTACAGCATTAATGATGTTGCACAGAAATAAAATATGTATATGTCACAGTAGAAACTATTATGTATTGATATGTACAGTACTCAGTGAGAGTGGAAAAGAGCAGTATTGCAAGGTACTAGGTGTATGATAGATCATACATCACTGCAAAAAACAGTCCGAACTGTAAGGACACATCAGGGTTCTTGCACCATTTTAAAAGTCAAATTTAATGCTTTTTATGACATTTTAAGACCTCAACAAATATAATTTAAGACCCAAACATGTCATGACAATTTCTGTGGTAGAAAAAGCTCTATTTTATTGTAAACACAATCAAGGCTCACAGTTGGCATTTTTCTCTCTTTTTTTCCCCATTGTGATGCAGAATAGAGCCAACATAACATACACAACTTGCATTATGTTAAACAACACACTGCATTGCATTTTGGAACCACACACAATAATAAAACAATAACATTTAAAGCAGTCTCCATCATGACTCAGTAGGAGCCATTTGTTAATCCTGCAAAAATTCCCAAATAAGGAGACAGAATAATAACACTTACAACACTTAAACCAGTCTCCATTGTAAATAAGTCCTCAAAACATCCTGTCTCAAGCCAAAAGGTTGAAAAATAATGTAAATATATGTATACATAAATGTTTGAAAAACACACCACTCTCTGAAACCAGTCAACACAGAGGTCCAATGTTTTCTAACATCCCAAATTCTCCTCAAGACATATGGCGTAGCTCTACCACCCTCTTCTCAATTTCACGGTCTAGGTCCATCAACTCCCCTCTCTTGTCCTTGCATCTTTTTCTCATGGAGTTGGATTTAGTGATGAGTTCTGCCATCTTGGTTCCTGCTGTATTCTCAGCCTTCTCTGCAAGGCTATCTGCATCCTTCTCTAGAGTTTCACACACAGTTGACATTGTTCTTCTTTTCTTCAAGCTCATTTTCAGCCCTTTTTCTCTTGTCCCTCTGTTTTGTCTTTTCCTTTTCCTTCCTCTCACCTTCCAAGAAGATCCTGTACGAGCTGCGTGCAGTTGCACCGTCATTTAGCAGCTCTTTAGTCAGTGGCACTTTGACCACTCCACCACACACCCTCACGTAGTCGCAGATCAGTCTCTGTGAGACTATAGTGTCCTCGTTCATATTGCACATCTCAACCTCCTTGTTTATGGAGAATCCACGCTCCACAGTAGCTTGTCCATGGGATAGAAGCAGCAGCTTTTCCACAAAGCTCCAAAGTTCTGCTTATCCATTCATGGCCTTATGCAGGAAGCTGTCAACTCGTGATTTTCCATCCAGTGCACTGAAGGCCTTGAAATCCTCTCCTCTGGCCTCAGGGAAGAGGAACTTCTGAAACTGTTGTGGAATCTCATCACCTGCATTTAGACAAAGACAAGCATGTTTGTAATAATTCCAGTTAAAATTATATTTTGTGGAAATCACAAGAGATTTAGATTCAGTATACCCTGGAAAATGAATCTCAGATTTCTAACTATATTTCATTTAGTATGTCTAAGAACATATATTAGGCCTACAGACATTTGTTATAACTCATACTGGGCTATATTTCCAATAAAATAAAATACAAATAAAAAGATGACCAGCAAAATACCATGCTAGTGTACTTACATTACACAATATTCAACAAATCATGTTAATATGTTAACTGCTTTATGTCTAAACAATGAATCTAAGCTCTACATTTTTCAGCATAAATACTACACATAGCACATTGTTATCTAAGATAATAAAAGTTACCTTGAGGACAGCTGTGGCTCCCATGCCAATTTCCACTTGCTTTAGACTGACCCAAAGCTTTTGGTCTGTTACATCAAGCTTGACCAACTTTACTGGGGAAACATAAACCTTGACATCTCGCTTTATGAAGCGTCTGAGAAGGTTCTGAAAGTAGAATAACACAGGCATAATAATTATTAGAATCAAAATTGGAATATGTCACGCCCTCCACCTCTGCCCTCTCCTAGTGGCAATCCCTCTCCCCTTTCCCCTCCTATCTCTCCCTCTTCCTCTCACACTCCTTCCTCAGGTGGGCGTGTGCAGGCTGGTGTGTGAGGCTCAGACAGGTGAATCTGCCTATTAGTAACTCAACTCACCTGTGGCGGGGTGTGGTCTACCTCTGCTCCATTGTTCTCCCTCTGCCATAAATACCGGCCTCAATCCATGACTTGACGCCAGACCGTAAACTACACTCCTTTGGATCGCCCCTGCTGCCTTCCGCCTCATGCACCTCTGATTCCTGACGATTCGGCCTCTCCAACTCTCTAGCTCATTCTCCAGTCGACGCTCTTCCTCTGCTACACCTACCCGCTGCCGTCAGCCTCACCTCCAGCAACTCCGTCCTAACCTATCCCACAGCCACCTTCAGTAAACCCTTTCTCTCGTTGGTCCTGTTCTGTTAGTTGTTGGTAGCCTTATTTGTTCCCAGTTATTTGATAGCGTGCCCTAGTTCCTTTGTTGTGTTCCTGTGTTCAGCATTTTATGTTTCTTTACTAGTCTTGTTTCTCTTGAGTTAAATGTTCCCGTCCAGGGTTATCGCCATTTGCACCAGTCATTGCATTGTGAAATTATTCTGCTAAGAATAGTTTGGTTGCTGGTCTCACGTCACTGTTTATTGTATTTAGCACTCTGGGGTTTGTTGTATTCACATTTTGTAAATAAATTCTTGTATAACCATATTTGTGTCCTGAGTTCTTCATCTGCACCTGAGCCTCTGCCATCCGAGCCGTGACAGAATAAGTATTGAAGTATTTACAATACTTTCTACAAACATCAAAATGCAGACAACTCATTACTTTGTTTTATTGTTCATATCCTCTGTAAGTAACGGTACTTGAATGACTAAACCATTAATACATTTTTAGTAGTCACGAGGCCTACCCTTATCAGATCCTCCAAATCTCTGCCGAGGAAGAGAATCATCAGGGCATCTGTCTGGTAGTTGCTGAGAAATGGCTGAAAACTTCTTGACATAGTTATGTGCAAAGTGCAACTTTGCCAGGATAATGGGATCCATCCGGGCCTCTGCGATGGTGTCATATGATGATGACCTTGGATTGGGGACCATCTTGGCTGTGACTTGATCCACATAGGTGACAATATTTGGCCAAATTTCAATGGCTCTCTCCACTGCTGGAAGGTTTTCCAGCCAACGATGTCCACAAAATGGTAGAGGAAATGTATCACTAATGGTCACCGCTGTGAAGTCTTCCCTCCTTGCAGGTGCACAATGAAACAGGTAGTGCAGGGCTTTCAGGACTTTCTCAACTTGCCACACTGTGAAGCCATTCTTGAATGAGCTGTGCATCGTGTGAAGGCCACAACTCCCAATTATTTGTAGCTGGGCTCCACCACACTGCTCTCTGTGTTCCTCTTGTAAGAGTTCAACAAACCTCCAGTTAACATTGGGCCCATCCATTGACAGTGAGAGCCTGTTGTGTGGATTCAGCTCCTTTGTAATTTCCTGCACATAAGTAAAAAAAAAAAAAGGAAATTATCAGTTCAATGTGCCAAGTAATCATTAGTGTAATGATGATAAAAATACTACTAATAATAATAATAACAATGGTTTTGCTTATACAGTAGAGAGCGATCAAAAACATCCATTAAAACCCCTGACAACTTAATTTTGATGACCACAATTATTTTTTTGTTATTATTTGAATGATATAATGTATGTGTGTGTGTGTGTGTGTGTGTTTGCATGTGTGTCCTATAAATTTAATGGTAAATTTAGCGAATTACGCTAATTCTTTTCCATAGGTTTAGTAACTGGTAAAATCATGCATTATGTGCTAAAATAAAAGCTATCTACAACATACCTTAATTCTGCATCTCTATTTACAGCTCATTAGCCCTTACGTGAATTTTTACTGTTGCTATGGCAATAAGTGACAGCCAACGTCAAGAGCTGTTACCTAGATTTGCCCTACTATCCCATCAACAACCCCTAAAATTGCAAATCTAGACAAAAATCAACTACAACTACCAACAGTTACACACACTAAACTCTGAGCTAATATGTTGCTACCTTTCAGATTGTCAAAGTGATCACAGCCTGCGACCTGAACAGAATAATAGTATGTGTTTTATATATTTAGCGATGTATGCCGTTTTATTTTCCCCACAGGTGAATGACTTGGCAAGTTGGGAGTCGGGGGGAACATGGCAGCAAAGACGCCACTTACAGACGTCAGCTCTTTCAGCTGCATCACACACCGAGAGGGGTTACTGCTGTCACAGATGAGTTGGAAAGATCTCAGATGCTCGTGGTACCAAGCAGTCATCTCATTGCAAACAAACAGGATCTCGGTGTTGAGTGCCACTATCTGTTTGATTTGCCTAAATGAAGTGAGGCCAGAGCATGAACCAACAGAGACTATCATGTCAGAACAATATCCAACTCCATCTACATAGACTGATGATGCAACAAGAACTGATGTAAGCTGAGGAACTCTCTGGCAGAAAACCTGTTGGACATTCTCAGGATAAGATGTGACTGATGCTGTAGTGACCTTGTGCATTTCAACTGAAGGCTTGAAAAATGAACATGTGTCCAAATAGTAAGCCATCATTTTCTGATGCTTAACAGCCAATGTGAGAGCTACATTTTTGAAGTTGTGTGCATTACGAATCACCCGTTTGAAGAATTTGCAATGCTCGGGGTAATGCTCAAGGTAGTGATGTTTGGGCCGTAATCTAAAATCTGGGAATGTTGTTTGCAACAAGTCTCTGTGCATTGACACTTTGCAGTCAAGGAAATGTACCGACTCTTCAGTATGCTTTGTTGCGACAGCCAACTCAACAATGTCTCTTAGGAGCAGCAGAATGTTCCATGCATTGTCTCCCTCATGCTTCTCTCCTTGGCCGGCCTGTTGACCTCAACACCAACTGCATCCCCTCTCCGTACCTCCTCCTCCCCAGGGATAGTGTTACTGATATCCTGCGAACTGTGCTTTTCTACCTGTCGCTGGACTTCATCCGACTGATTCGACTGACTTCTCAAGAAATACTGGTCGATGCGGCCACTCTGCCCTTCCACAGCTAAACACTTCCTCTTTCCCTGATGAGTTCTAAGGGCTCGGATTGATGTTATTTTCTGCCAGCCACATGGGCAAACTTGAAGCTTCTTATCCTCTGCTGCACAACTTTTGCTCTCCTTAGTTGCCTACACTGTCACCTGAGTGCTGCTACCTCTGGCCCTCTGGCCCCTCACTGAGTCATGTATCCAAGGAATAGTCATATCTGTTATCCTGCTCGATACATGCAATCCACCTGTGAGTCATCTTCCACCCCTGCTCTCGCTGACTCTTGGGGTATTTTCCTTATATGGTTGTAGCTAAGTCTGGCTGTAGCAAGGCTAAGTCTTGCCACTGCTGCCATGGGTTGCTAGCCCATACCAGCACCTGTGGGGTCTTTTCCCTCCTGTCAGCTGTCTTTCCAAGAAATCATCCTCATCGGAATGGCTGTCGTGTGAGGGAGCAGCATCGTCATCCATGCTGCATCAGTGGTTGCGACAAGATTTAGGAGATGACATGCACACTTGTGATGTCTTGGAAGCTGATACTCAAGGCCAGTGTCCTCATTCAAAATAGCAGACACATCTTGATCCTCCACCTCTTCTGCAGGACCATCGTCATCTGAAGCATCCACCTCCTGTTCAGTGGCTTCTTCCTTGTTCTTGCCATAAACTCGAAATGCCTTTAAGAAGTTGGAGCCACTGTCAGTGGTTGTCACTCTGTCACTTTTCCACTGATTTTGTACTCACAGAGCTCAACTTATTCATAATCAAGCTCTGTTTGCTTTTGGCAGCTTCTTGTATTTTTAAGACCACAGTTTTTCTTGACATTACTGTACAGTGAGGTTGTAATGTTTGTACCATGCTCTTGAATGAGGGCAATTCAACCACAGAGAACGGCTGGCTGCCTTCACATATAAAGTTGAGCAGAGCTTAGTCAAGCGTTGACTAAAGTCACTTAATTTTGCATTCTTGAGGTGAGGATCATCACTTGGGTCTGGGGAGGCATTTCTTTTCCTGCTTTTTTCTATGCAGTCTTTGTTCAGCTTTAGCTTGTTGGGGTGAATTCGCTGTTGGGGGGAAAAAAATCCATATCAATAATATATTATGTTATAGTTTGCATTAAAAATAGAATCATCATAATAAAGGCAAGCCTCATATTCAAATAGCTGAAATTTCCCAACCTGTATGCTTTGCAAAACTGGGTGCTTGAATACATTTGTTCTCAAATATCCTCACTAACATCAAGACAAAACGCAGTAATTGTTTTATAATTCATTTATTCTTTCAAGTGTCAAAATCTCTCACACACGCGATGCTGACTGCTAGGCAAACCAGGGTGGATGTAGGCCTACACCAGCTGATAGTTTTGATGAGTCACCCCAGCCTTGAAACATCTGAGTTCAGCAGCCATCCCAACACACTAGAACACAGAGAGAGGAGACATCACAGGAGACTTGTGCAGTGGAGGTGGGGGATGTGACAGGAGCATATTTGCATTGCCAGTACTAGGCTAACTACACTACATCCAAGTTATCTAGGCTATACCAAGTTGTAGGACTCTCTTTTGCCTCTCTTATTGTACCTTTGTCTTCTTTTTGACACAGGTTCTCTCTCTGACACAGATGTTCTTGAGCCTGTTGCACTGATTCTGGATGGACTCCTTGGTCTCCTGCTGCCATCTTCTACATTAAATATAAATGGATCAATACAGATTAAACCCTTGATCAACTAATTTATATTCATCAGGTACACCTCTGGGGACTCCAATTGCATCTATGTAGGCCGGGAGTTCTGCTATAAGTCAAATGAGCTACGTTTAAACCTGTGGGAATATCGACGGTCATGATAGGTGACGGACTGCCACAAGATTACTTCTGAGGCTGAGGCTTTTATTATCTCGACTGGAGCTATAGTGAGAGGATGGTGCATTTACCTGTCCAATTAGGAGGGAGTGTGTTTCTCAATAAGTTATTTTCACAGTCCCAGTAAACGTCTGAAAGTGCATGATTAAGTGATGTAACATTTCCAGAGTTGTGGTCATTGTCAGTGAGTCAGTCACTTCCTAAGTCAGTCCGAAGCTCAGTCAGTGTTGTCTCACAGTGCGCTGTGTGTCTTATGGACCCAGTTGCTCAGTCTGTTTGTGCAGTAGCAAATGGACAGGGCATTTTTCTACCTGTCAAAAACCTACCTCGTGTGGGCTGACATTCATTGTGGCATTTGGAGTGGATCTCAGGTTAAGTAGCACTCTAGGGAGGGCTTCCATCCAGGTTTGTTTTGTGTCTGCGCAGACTTTAGCCAATCCTTCTTTAATGGTATGATTATGCTTAATGGTGTGGCTTCAGTCCATGAGAATATGAGAAAACATGGATATACACAGACTAAGAGATACATCTTTCCCTCAACTCTGTGATCTGCACCCATGTCAGTGAAATCAATCACTATCTCCTTCCATGGGGCATCAGGAACTGGAAAACCTCTGGTCCTGCCTTGAGTGAAACCTGTGGATTAACCTGATTACAGATTTCACATGACCACTCAAAATATTTAGTCAAGTCTTTAAGGTGGGGGTGTCACCAGTAATGAAAATTGAGAACTGTTACTTTGAGGTGACACAGTGACCTCTACTGTGGGCGTCTTGGCATAGCAGATTTAGTCGTCCAACTGGTGCTACTATGTTGCCTTCAGGATTTCTCCTGAGCCCTTTATCATCCTTGTGGCTGCTTTTTCTTTCAACGCCTGTTTTTCAGACGGGGCAGCTTGTTCTTGCAACTCTCTGATGTTTTGTACACATAGGTCTCTATATGGTTTATCACTTACTGTTTTTTGTGTCATTTGTGGATTTACATTTGTTATGACTGTAGTCCTTATTTCTGTTACTTTAAGGTGTGTTCTGTGTTTTCCATGATGTGTTTCTGCTGTCTGGTTTATGCAGATGAATGTGTGTCATTGATTGGGAGATTGGTTTCTGTCCTGGCCAGCGGATTGGCTGTCTGTAATCTAAGATGGCGGCCGGCCCTGGTCTGCTGCTGCCCAGCGCCGGCCGCCATCTTGGATCTGTTTAGGTAGCCAGGAGAGACAGCCAATCCGCTGGCCAGGACCGAAACACATCTGCCAATCAGCTCTCAGCAATGCCACACATTAATTTGCATCAACCGGTTTGCCGAAACAAATGCTTCTGAGCTGTTTGCCAGACCCCGTTGGTTCCTTTCCGGATTCAATTGGTCTGTGAGGTATTGTTGGACTCTCTGGGTCGAGCGTCCCAGAGAGGACGCGAGCCTGTCCAAGCTGATGATGGAATTGCGCCAGGTCTCTGTTGTCTGCTCACAGTTTTCGGTGCAGAACTGCTTAGAGCCCCGGAGATTGCTCTCTGGTTCGTGGCTCGCAGTCCCTGGGCTGAATGTTGTTGGAGCTCCTGAGATCACCCGCACATGTACATGTACATGCGCACACACACACAAACACGCGCGCCCGCACTCGCGCAAGCACATTCACACGCACACACACGCTCACACACACCGACACATATACACATTTTTTATTGACTAAAATCAGCCATCTCTAGGCTCTCACTGCTCTGGCAGCTGCTCTCAAAGGCCTGCGTTGCCTAGCAACCGCCCCACATGGCGCAGGCCAGCACACACCGTCAGCTCAATCTTTTTTTTTTAGATTTTTTTTTCCAACTTTATTGAACTTGACAATATTTATACATTCCAGTCCGTATCTCCACTATGACTTCTTACAGAAACATAAACAAGTGCAAGGCAAATAAAATTCTATATATTAACCAAGACATATTAGAAATGAACATGGTATAGAAAATAAACTAAATAACTAAATAAAGCAGGCAGTCCATCTTTTGCCATGAGACAGTCCTTCTTCCCATTACATTCACAGTTCAAACCCATGAAAGTGCTGCTTAAGGACACATGAAGACGTTTCCATTACAGTCATTTAAGGCATTAAAAGTTGTGACAGGTTGTTGCAAAGTTCTTGTATTGGACCATATTTTTCAGCTAAAAGTACCAGAGAGGATAACAAGATTTTTAGTTCATTTTTTAAGGATATTAGTGAAGGTCTTTGATTTTTTCCATTTACATGTATGTAAATGATATTTTCCCATAATCATGATAATATTGATCATATCAGATATTTCTTTAGCGGTGTCATTTCTGTATATTAGGATTTGATTCATATCAAAAGGTGTGATGTTCTCTATTGTAGAACTTGACCAGGTATGCAGGTTCTGCCAAAATTGCCTCGTGACTCTACATGAATAGAAGAGATGTTCAATAGTTTCAGGTTCCTCCAGACAGAAAACGCAGGCTTCGACCTCAAATCCAAATCTTTTTTTCATGGTTTTAGAGCCATTTTTTGGGTTATGTGTATTTGTGTTTATTTTTTGTTTTCTTGTCTGGAAGCCACAGTAGGGGGCGCTCTGCACTGTGGGGGGCAGAAATGATTAAATAGAGTAAGAGGTAATTACTCAGCAGGTGTGCTGCTGAATGAGAGAGAGAGAGCAAACAGTTTTTTGACCGCCACGCCACGCCACGCCACGCCACGCCACGCCACGCCACGTCACGTCGGATTGTGTTTGTCGCCTTTGTTTATGCGTTGTGACAAATTATGTGAGCCTTTTTGTTTGTATGCACAGTTCAGTATCGGCGCATAGTGTCAAGAACGTAAATCTATAAATAAATGTTGATGATTGCAAACGAGTGTTGGATTCATTGGACCCGGAAGACGACGGACGCGTCAATTACAAGTTCCAGCAGGTAGCAGCAGCCCCTCAGTGACTTAGGTTCGTTTTTGTTATTTTGTTAAGAACAGGTCACTATACAGGGTTTCTTACTTTTGGTGGAATTGGCCATTTTAAATATTTGAAGTACTTATCTGTGCTACATAAAACGTTGTTTATTTTAATTTTGGCAGTTTTAGTATAATCATGAAAAAATTTACAGCTTTTCTAATAAATTGGTTGTTGCATTTTCTGTCACTAATATGCAATTGGTCAATTTTTAACTCTGGTATGTACACTTGTATTCTTGATTGAGAGACTGTGTTTTGTATTAAATGTATTATAGCAAGAGGTATTGCTTTGCATATTCTGCTGAATTCTTCATAAGAACACTGAATATCAAATTTTTCTTTAAAGGTATTAAAATGTAAGAGATTTCCTTGATGATCCATTATATCTTTAACAAAAATCACCTTTTCATCGAACCAATCCTGTCTGAATATAGATTTCCTATTTATCGTAATTGTTCTGTTATTCCACAATGTGGAACTATGTGGAGTAAAATTATGGGAAAATATCATCTTCCAATAGTGTAATACTTGTTTATGAAATTCAGACAACTTCACAGGCAGTTTTGTAGTTTCAAAGTCACATTTTAACACAAAATCCAAATCCTCCGATTTTCTTAAAAATACTTCTGGGTATGTGGAACCAAACTGATTCTGTCTGTGACATAAAAGCTTTTATCCAATTTATTTTAAACACTCCTACCATTGATTCAAAGTCCAGTGTATTCCCATCAGCTCAATCATGCTGCTGGACAGAACTGCAACTACTGACTCAGCCCATGCATTGCAAGCTCTACATTTAGACATGTGTCGCTGGAGTAGGAAAGCTTTTGTCACCTCATCTGGCACCCCTGTTAAACATTTCAACCAACTATTTCACCTTTACTACACTCTTAACCTCAATTAGTTGGCTTTACTTCTCGCAAATGGCGTGGAAACCCATTGCCCTATACCACTTTAGTTTTTACACAAGCTGAAACTAAATATGTTGAGTTGTTTTCATTTATTACAATTATTGATTTTTCCTCTAATTGCCTTTTCTTGTAGAAAACATTGTTTCAATCAAATTGGATGGAAAAAATAACAGTTTTAAATGCTCCAGTGTATTTTATTTTGAAGTAAATGGCAAAACACAGCCAATCTTAATACAAACTCATCATCAGGTCAACATCAACACTTCCAACCTAAAATGATTAATCTGAAAAAGGTCATTTCAAATCATTGAAACAATTATGTGTGTGGGTGTTGTCTGTGTCTGCGTTGTTTGTGTGGTTGTTGGTGTTGTCAGTGTTGCTTGTGTGAGAGGGTGTTGAGTGCATCACAAATGTACAAGAAAAAACATGGATGTGCCCTGAGATTATAATGGTAAATCCATTTAAAAAAAATCACAAGAAACCTCTGGTCAAATGTACTAATAAAGAACAGGATCTACTTCTTCTGCCTAAATGAAGGGAGGCCAGCACATGAACCATCAGAGTAGTGTTGTGACGTTGACGAACGAACTGCTTCTTTTGAACGGCTCGTTAACATGAACGATGGGAACAGAGTCGCAGCTGGGAACCGTGTTTTTTTTTTTTTTTCCAGTTACATGGGGAGGAGCGCTGCCCAGCTGCGCGGTGCTTATTAGATATGCAAATAGCATCACGCCACGCTGTGCACGCTGCCTTCACCTGAGTGCGCCAGTAACAAAGAAAAACCAATAAAAATAAAACCCAACAACACAGAAACGCACTTTTCTCTCGTGGCAGACAGTAAGGCTAAATGCAGTATTTGTCAAAAAAAATATATTTCTTTTAAGTTAGGCTCCACAAATAATTTGCACAGACACCTGAATACTCAACACCCAAAAGTAAAAGTGGCAGAGGGGAGAAGAGAGCCAGATGACTCAGATAATAGTGACAATGAAGTCTCTGAAAATGCCACCAGTCTATTAAACAGTTTGTTTGTATGTTTTGTTGTTCTGCATTACTAACAATGTTCTTGTGTGGAAATCTTTGCACTAAAAGCTGTTTTGCACAGAAATTCATTGTAGCCTGCTTTGATTTTGAATGTTTATACATGTTCAAGTCATGGTTTACACACATACACAGAATTTGTACAAAGGGTAATTCACGTCACTGTCAAAGCAGAGTGATATGGCGCCACCCTGTGGAATATTTACAATGAATCCAGATCAGACTTTAAAATCTAATCCACACATGTCAAATCACATTATAATCAATATTTCAGAATAATTCAAACTCATATTGGTGGGACATCTAAATTCATTCCTCCCAGTGGTTATTTCCAACGCTCACCTCCTGTAGTTGTTGTAAAAGTCATTTGTTTCCTTCCTCACCAACAGCACAAAGAACCGTGGTCGGAAGCTTGTTTGAAAAGCTCCTGCAGCAGAATCCACATCCTCACTCTGTTCAGACATCCTCAGTGTGTTGTGTGCACACAGGTTTGCCAAAATATGGATCAATACGTGACTGACTGTGGAGCCTGTGAGCTTTAAGCAGGACAACACAGTCACAGCGTGTCATACATTGTGTAAAATATGACTGATGTATTGATGGACGGTGTAAATTGGCCACAGAGTAGTGGATTATAATACTGGGATTACTGATGGTTGATGCTTTTCTCATTATTCAACAGCTCTTGCTTGTTTTTTTATTGAAATATTGAAGGTTTTGGAACGATGCCGCACTTTATAAGTCTGACTTTGACAGTCTTATATGAACACAGTTTGATTGACTTACCAGAGTTTCCTTCAGTGTTTTCAAACCTTTTTCCCACCATGAAAGGTTTTTGCAAAAGCAAAGCATTTGAAAGCGATTGTTTCTCTTGTACAGAGATTTCTCTTCAGTAATGTGATAAAAGCTGAGGACAGAAATTGATGGTGGATCGAAAAACAACCTGGATGTCTTGTGAATGCCATTTCCAGGTCTGAGGATGTCGTCAAGCCTGATTTGAGCTTGTCAGGGTTAAATAAGGCAACTTGATAACCGAAGGATTCAGGCCTCACAGGAACATGTTGTTAAGTTAAAGGTCCTGCATGAGAGAAATGGCTGAAATGACCAATGATGACACTACATGAAACATTGAGGAATCAGAAAAGTTATTAGAATTTATCTTGAGGGGGGCATGAATGTGTGGAGGAAAATTCACGGCAATCGATCCAACGGACCAGCATGACTGTTACTCGAGCCATGCTGCTGTGGTGGCTCAAAAGGGACGCAGCAGCTACAGAGCATCATGCATCAAATGTTGACTGACATACCTGTCAGGTGGCAAAAATGTCCACTGATGCCGATTTCATTCGTTTCAGGCCGAAATAGAAAATCTATCAATGCACAATCCACTGCACTGTGTGCACTATAAAACTCTGCAGCAATCACAATCTCTCCTTCACCCTGACAAAAGTGCTTTTGTTGCCTGTACTGAACTCTGCATACTGGTGCGGCAGTGGTCGCCATCCACCCCGACCACCTCCCTGCTACTCCAGCACCGTACATAAATGTAGTGTTTCATTCACTCCAAGAAACATTACAGAATTATGAATGCTAAATAGTTGTATATAATATTTAACAACGGATCATTTACAGAAGATGGGGCTGACATTTCTGCAATCCAGATATCATCATCTCAGCAAACACAATGGGACTGAAGGTTTTTTCATTTCATGAATACAACCCCAATTCCAAAAAAGTTAGGGAATGTGATCATTTGCTAATCCTTTTTGACATAAACTCAACTGAAAACAGTACAAAGACAATGGATTTAATGGTTTACATCATCAGCTTCATTGATTTTTGTAAACATCTGCTTCTTCTGAATTTGATGCAGCAACATGTTTCAAACGAGTCGGGACAGGAGCAACCAAAGACTGGGAAAGTTGTGGACTGCTCCAAAAACACCAGTTTGGAACATTCCACAGGTAAACTGGTTCATTGGTAACAGGTGAAAGGATCATGATTGGGTATGAACGGGGCATCCTGGAAAGGCTCAGTCGTTCACAAGCCAGGATGGAGCGAGGTTCAACACTTTGTGGACACATGATTGGATAAAGGAGATTACTACATGGGCTCAGGAACACTTTGTAAAACAATATAGTCAGTAAACACAGCATGTTTGCAAATGATTGACTTGTGTTTTTATTGACATTTTACACAACTTTTTTTTGGAATCAGGGTTGTACAAGTCATGCAGTGCAATGGTCCCTGTTAGAATATTTATGGTGCATGTTCCCCATACATATCCTGTGTCTGCAGAGAAACACTAACAGGTGGGAAAAATTCTTGTGTTTGAATGAATTTGAATCAAATCCACATTATTCACTTGAATGTCTTCATGCATTTATTAAAGAAACAACAACCTAGGTGTCATTCAGAGGAATCACCTCAGTTGACTTCTCTTTTTGTCACACCTGGCCCACAACCTCTGAACTACACTCACCGGCCACTTTGTTAGGTACACCTTGCTAGTACCGGGTTGGACCCCCTTTTTCCTTCAGAACTGCCTTAATCCTTCGCGGCATAGATTCAACAAGGTACTGGAAACATTCCTCAGAGAGTTTGGTCCATATTGACATGATAGCATCACGCAGTTGCTGCAGATTTGTCAGCTGCACATCCATGATGCAAATCTCCCCTTCCACCACATCCCAAAGGTGCTCTATTGGATTGATATCTGGTGACTGTGGAGGCCATTTGAGTACAGTGAACAGTGAGGAACAATACTCAGGTAGGCTGTGGTATTGAAACGATGCTCAATTGGTACGAAGGGGCCTGAAGTGTACCAAGAAAATATCCCCCACACCATTACACCACCACCAGCAGCCTGAACCGTTGATACAAGGCAGGATGGATCCATGCTTTCATGTTGTCGACGCCAAATTCTGACCCTACCATCTGACTGTCGCAGCAGAAATCGAGACTCATCAGACCAGGCAACGATTTTCCAATCTTCTATTGTCCAATTTTGGTGAGCCTGTACGAATTGTAGCCTCAGTTTCCTGTTCTTAGCTGACAGGAATGGCACGCGGTGTGGTCTACTGCTGCTGTAGCCCATTTGCCTCAAGGTTCGATGTGTTGTGCGTTCAGAGATGCTCCTCTGCATACCACGGTTGTAACGAGTGGTTATTTGAGTTACTGTTGCCTTCCTATCAGCTCGTAAACTGTATTCATTAACACACAGTGCTGATAGCTTGTAAAACATCCAGATGTTATTGGCCTCTCAGCATCAGAACTTGTATTTCTTGATGTTGTGCTGTACATCATTTTCTCCTTAAGTGTACTTGGCTGCTCCGGTGCAGTGTTTTAGCTCAAGCTGTATGCATGTTGTGTACTTTCAGGTATTGCATTGCATTCAGGTGCCATATGAGCTGGATTTGCTCTGTAGTAATACATCCAATCTTATTGGACAAGTCAGTGGGGATTGGCCATGTGAGTGCAAACAGGTCTGGTGTATTATGACATGCATTATGGCAACCAGCTGCCCTAAGCTGACCCACAGGGAGTGTTATTTGCTGTCAAAGACAGCATCAGAAGCTTTGAACAGCTTCGGGCTAAGCTGCTCTCCAGCCACGTATAAAAAGTGACATCAGCTGAGTCCCCTGCGGCACGGGGACAAAATGTCCACAGCGGAGCCATTAGAAAAACAGGACCAGGTTAACTAGTGTGTTGGATCAGAACCTGGCTTAATGATGAACTGGAGCCCCATGTGAGTGTGTCAGTATGGATTAATACTGCCATCTTGTGGTTGAAGAGCAGATGTGAACAATGCTGGCAACAGACTGAAATTCAGGACATCAATTAGGACCATTTTTCACTCTCAATAAAATCATAAAAGTCTTTTGTTTGTGTGTGTACTCCTCATAGAGGAGATTTGTCAAGGGTGAGAAAATAACCCTAATGATGTCATAGTGATGTCACCAGGATTACATTGGACTTGGGCAGTGATACAACGAAATCCTATCTTACAAACTGGAGGCGAGGCGTTTGACAGACATCGGGAAGAGGGTATTCTGGAAAGATACCACTGTGTTGCATCATGGGAAATGTAGGATGCAGTGTTTTTGGAGTCTGATTCATATTCAGGACTAAAAGACAGGATATCTGGGCCTCTGCTGCTTTGACTCTCACTATTCCTTTACACTTTATGGAAGTAAAATACTATGTCGAGTGCCTTTTTAATGCGACGCAACTCTTACACTTTACACAAGTCATGATAACTGTCGTTGCTTATGGTGGATGTTCTCCGGGCTGTCAAAGTACATGATCAAAGTACAGCTTGAAAGTGGGAGGTTTTTTTATGTTGACATACACTGATTCAGCATTTCCAAAGGGAGTGAATTACACGAATTTTAAATCACTGGGGAAGTTTCACATATATTCTTCAAAAGGAGAAACAAAACAAATATCACATGGGTAAAGCTTCCTCACAGACATGTCATTTCATCAGATGAGGCACAGTTGTGGCCTGAAATGGCTCTGCTACTGCAATTTGTAACAGGCACATCACATTGATCCATGCTGCAGTAATAATGTACATTATCATTATTTTGTGGGGTTGTCAGCTTCTTTGAAAGAAAACAACTTAACCTGGAATTCCTTCGCTCATTATGAAATGCTTCTATTCATAAAAGACCTATTTTGGCCTTGCCAAACCTAAATAGCATAACACACCTATACATTTGTCTTCAAAACGATGACAACGTTCAGACACGAGGGAAGGAGACAATCAACACCGGTTTGTGGAGGAGCACACTCATAGATATTACTCTGGGTTTTAAAAACAGATGTCAATGCATTGCTATAAAGATTCACAGGTAGCTTTTTTTGTACTTGGTTGGTCCGATGGCAGTGAGGTTTTAATTGATTGCTACATGAGTTACAGAACCTCTACGGTTCTTCTCTCCCCTCCCTCATCGCCGACCTTGACGAGCCTTTTGACCATTTCACTGAAATGAATTAATAATGAATTGAAAGAACACCCCATCATAAAAGACAAATAAAATAAGATAACACTTTATTAATCCCACGCCGGGGATATTCAATTGTTATATGCAGCAAACAATAAAAGATAGTCAACAAAAAAGCTACACAGAATAAAGAATAGAAAAACAGCTATGTATGTGAACATTACAAACAATACAAAGAGGCTTTTGAACAACTTGTTCAAAAAACATGTGGCTGCCAAAAAGAAAAAAGAAATGACTCAATAAATAAATCAATATGCCATTAGTAGAACAAATTCAATGCAATAGACAATAAAATACATTTTAAAAAATCAACAATAGATAAACAGAAACAAAATAAAATCATCTACAGAAGGCTATGCATATTACATACAAAGAGCATACAAATAAAAAGATCCAGTTTATTTCCCCGTACTTGTTTGTGTATTTTGTTTTTCCATTTCTTGTACATTTCTGCTGAATGATGGAAATAACAGTACTGTCCCATAAAGTGTGTCATCTATGGTCTGATGGACATCTGAGTGTATAAATTGAATGGACATGCCTTGCTTATGGCAGATCTATGCCATAGATGTAAAACACTACATGTGATGTGTCACAGCGACTTGCCATTTGGAGATTGTAAATTACAAATCCCACCATGGAGAAGGGCCCTAGTCTGCCTCTGATTGGCTAGTACCTTTGTTGGTTGGGTTGGTAAGGTTTAGGCATGAGGAGTGATGATTGTTACCCAGCTGACTAACTGTTTGTAGTTTTAGAGCCAAATGAAATCTCTTATCTACTCTATAACGATGTGTGGAAAGGGACGGCAGCCCCCTGGTGTCTTTAGCTGTTTATGTGTTAGGTGGGTATTGTCAACAACACCCAGGTAAGATGGTGGACAGTTATCCTGTGAGTTATGATGTAACATTGCATTTAGGGCCCGTCCAAAATTCCATCCTAACATAGTAATAGAGCACACTGAAGTAGTAGGAGATATTTGTTGTTGTTGTTTAGATAGATTAGATAAAATAGATTAGATAGATAGACTTTATGTATGTTTTCACGGAAACTTGGTTCAACAACAGCGTAACGGACCACGCCATTCAGCTCGAGCGGCTAACCTGCTATCGAGCAGACAGAGCTCTTGCTGAGGGAGGTAAGACACGCGGCAGGGGACTCTGTGTTTACATCAACAATGACTGGTGTCGTGACGCTGTTGTGATCTGCAAGCACCGCTCACTACTGGTGGAGTTTATTGTCATAAAATGCCGACCCTTTTACCTCCCGAGGGAGTTTACAGCCATACTGCTTGTGGCTGTTTACATCCCTCCGAGCTCCAATGAAAACAACAGGAGCGAGGCATTGAATGAACTGTACCAACACGTCAGTGAGCAGCAGACTGCCCACCCAGATGCCTTCCTCATCCTGGCTGGGGATTTCAACCATGCAGACCCAAAGAGGATGTTTCCGAAGCTATACAAACACATAGACTTTCCAACATGTGGACATAACACATTGGACCAGGTTTACACCACCCAGAGAGGAGCTTACAAGGCCCTTCTCCTCCCACACCTTGGCGCCTCTGACCACATCACTGTTATGCTAATGCCAGCATACAGACCACTGGTTAAAGTCACCAAACCAGTTCTGAAAGAGGTGCAAGTGTGGCCTGAAGGGTCTTTGGAGGAACTTCAGGACTGTTTTAACACCACAAACTGGGACGTGTTTAAACAGGGTGCCACCTACAACAACATCACCGACCTCCAGGAGTACACAGACGTCGTCACTGCTTACACCAATAAATGCATCGATGATGTAACAGTAACAAAGACCATCACTGTCCGGGCCAATCAAAAGCATGGCTGACAGGAGAGGTCCACAGGCTGCTGAAGGCCCATAACACAGCCTTTAGAGAAGGAGACGAGGAGGGCCTGAGGACAGCCAGAGCCAACCTGTCACACGGCATCAGAGAGGCCAAGAAGGTGTACTCCAGGAGGATAGCTCATCGCTTCAGCGACAGCAGGGATACTCAGAGCCTGTGGCGAGGGATACAGACCTTCACGGACTACAAACCCCCACCGCAGACCTGTGACAGCTCCACCTCCCTGCTAAATGAGCTAAATGACTTCTTTGCTTGCTTCGAAGCACACAACAGCACACCTGCACAAAAATCCCCATCCCCTCCCGGCGAACAGGTGCTGTCGCTGTCCCCTGACAGTGTTAGTGTTACCTCTCTGTGCAACTGGCTGCTGGACCTTCTGACTGGGAGACCTCAGGCAGTTCGGGTCGACAGAAACACATACAGCACCACCACACTGAACACGGGGGCCCCCCAAGGATGTGTGCTGAGCCCCCTCCTCTTCACTCTGCTGACCCACGACTGCACACCGTCCCACAGCTCCAACCTCCTCGTCAAGTTCGCCGATGACACAACTGTGGTGGGTCTCATCAGCAACGACGACGAGGCGGACTACAGGAGCGAGGTGAGCCGCCTGGCCTTGTGGTGTGAACACAACAATCTCTCTCTGAATGTGAAGAAGACGAAGGAGATTGTTGTGGACTTCAGGAGAAGACGCCCCCAGTATGCCCCCCTTACCATCAATGGTGCTTCGGTGGAGAGGGTAAGCAGCACCAAATTCCTGGGTGTGCACGTCACTGAGGACTTCTCCTGGACCACCAACACCACATCGCTGGCCAAGAAAGCGAACCAGCGCCTCTACTTCCTCCGCAAACTGAGGAAAGCTAGAGCCCCGGCCCCCATCATGCACACCTTCTACAGAGGCACCATCGAGAGCATCACCGTGTGGTATGGCGCCTGCTCCACGTCCTGCAGGAAGAGCCTCCAGCGCATCGTGAGAGCAGCCGAGAAGATCGTCGGTGCTTCTCTCCCCTCCCTCCACGACTTCTACACCTCCCGCCTCACTCGCAAAGCCCTCTGCATTGCGAGAGACCCCACCCACCCGTCACACAGCCTCTTCAGCCTGCTGCCATCAGGGAGGAGAGTGCAGAGTCTGCAGGCCAAGACCAGCAGACTGCGGGACATCTTCGTCCACCAGGCTGTCAGGATGCTGAACTCTCTCCCTGCCCTCCCCCTCCTCCACACAAACACTCAACCTGGACTATAACTCCCTGCTGCCCCCCAACACACACACACACACACTCCCTGGCTGGACTCCGAAATGCCCCCCACCACACACACACTCCCATGTATACACCCTGGACTCTACAAACTCTCACTGATGTGAACCCCTCCCCTCAGGAAAACAACACACAGTCACTTTATTCACCACCAGTTGTTAAGCTAATTCTTTTTGCACTACCGTTTACATTTGCACTATTACATTCTCAATGTTTCATTGTTTAGATTGTACAGTTTTTACTTAGTTTGTACATTTTTTATTTATCTCTTTTTTAATATATGTCCTGTCACAAAAAGGTTGCAGAGTAACGCAATTTCGATTCTCTGTTTGTCCTGTACATACTGCAGAATCGACAATAAAGCTGACTTTGACTTTATCTCAAGCTGGGAAATTGCAGTGCAGCAGCAGCATTACACACAGTGAAATAAGTGAAAAATTGTGAAGTCAGACTATAAAGAACAAACTATATCAAAATAGCAAGCAGTAAAAAGATTATACACATAATAAAATAGCAAAATAGTAAACAGTAGTAATGAAAAAGTATTGCACAAACAAGAATATCTACAGCAAATGGCAGTGTGTAGAAAATAAAGTGTACTGTGACTGTAACTATAACAGCGGAAAAAAGTGAAAAATTGTGAAATAAGACTATAAAGAACAAACTATACAGAACAAAATATCAAAATAGAGAGCAGTAAAAAGATTATATACATAATAAAATATCAAAAGTAAGAAACAGTAGTGATAAGAAGTGTTTTTTTTTTGTTAGCTGTTATTGTACAGTGTAATGGCATGTGGCAGGAAAGATTTCCTGTATCTGACCCTTCGACAGCGGAGCTGTAGCAGCCTGTGGGAGAAGGTGCTCTGCTGTCTGTCCACTGTGTGATGGAGAGGGTGCTGATCATTGTCCATGATGGATAGCAGTTTATTCAGCGTCCTCCTCTCCACCACAGTCTCAAAAGACTCAAGTCTGAGTCCGAGTACAGAGCCAGCCTTCTTGATGATCTTATCAAGTCTGTTGGTGTCGCTGGCTCTGATGCTGCTGCCCCAACATACAACAGCAAAGAAGATGGCGCTGGCAACCACAGACTGGTAGAAGATCTCCAACATTTTGCTGCACACGTTGAAGGATCTCAGTTTCCTCAGGAAGTAGAGTCTGCACATCCCCTTCTTGTACACAGTCTCTTTGTTGGATTTCCAGTCCAGTCTGTTGTCAATCACCACTCCAAGGCATTTGTAGTCCTCCACCACCTCCCCTCTGATCCGTAGTGGCTGTGAAGGCGTCTTCTTCCTCCTGAAGTCGATCACCATCTCTCTGGTTTTGCTGATGTTCAGCCTCAGGTGGTTCTGTTCGGACCACTCAACAAAGTTGTCTATGAGTGTCCTGTACTCCCCCTCTCCCTGGGAAGGGAACTAAGTCAACACTAGAAAATGGTGAACAAACATTTACATGACACGGGGCATGGTTAAAGACAAAGACAAAACGAGAATCACACTTACATAGACTGTGGCATGGCTAATGACAAGAACACACTTGTGCCACACATGGACTGTGGAATGACAAGAGACAAAGACAAAACTAGAAACAAGCTTCGATGGACGGTGGGAAGGCTAAAGGGAACATGGACAATACTATGGACAAGACGCAGGACAAACATTTGCAAGAATGCAGCAAAAGCAAGAACAAAGACAAACCAAGGAAACACTCACATGAAACATGACACGAACATGAACAAAGACAAACCAAGGGAAAACACTGACATGAAAAGAGGCACGGACATGAGCAAAGATAACACAATGAAAAAACACTCACTATAGGGCTATAGCATGGATTCTCAAACAGCAAGGTTAACGCAGACAACGACCTGACAAAGAGAAAGGGAAAGACACAGACTTAAATACACAAGGGAGGACTACTCCCAACTAATGACACACAGGTGAAACAGATTGGACAATCACAAGGGCGGGAAAACACAGGTAAAGTAAAGCAAACAAAGAAACTAACACGAACCTTCAAAATAAAACAGGATGTGACAAAAACAGACTATGACAACACACAAGGGAAATCTTCAACATAAAACGGACGTGGCAAGCACGGATCATGACAACTGAACCGCCACCTGTACATATTAAACATGTAATAACATGTATTATATTACAAATCACATTTCCATCTTTCAGTACATTTTCCTACTTTCATTCAAATTTATAATCATGTCAAGCACAGAGTTTAAAGTCAACCACCACCCAAGTGTGTGGGTATGCATATCGTAATGATGCAAGACTCTAGGCCTGATTGTAAGATGACTTTAGACATTAAAGCATTTGAGATGAGAGCATAAGAGGTCCATTTATCTATTTCCTCCATATACTTTATTAAGACCCGATAAGAGGGCTTAGACCTCCGGATGAACCAAACTTCCTGTTATGACAATCAATGGACAAAGACTGTCTGATAAAGATTTTATTATCAGATATTATCTGTCATAATAACAAAAAAATCTTTACTTCATTCACTTGTCTCCTCTGACTGAAATGAAGCTCTAGCAAAAATTCAGTCAGGAAGACTGTTCTTATGCATGCATAGGTCTGTTTGTTCAGGATGAACCAAACTTCCTGTTATGACAATCAATGGATAAGATTATTTTTCCTGTAGATGATGCCTAATGTGATCCATTAAATGCATTCTTTTTAAAGTCTTTCTTAAGATAAAACTTTTTTAATCCCCAGCCAGGGAAAATTGGGTATTACAGGCAGCAGGTAATGGCAGTTGGAAAAAATAGCTAACAAAACAAAATACAAAATGAGCTGACTATATATATGTACATTTAAAGGAAGATATAAAATAATATATATTTGCAGCTCCATTTGCTATTTGCACCCCCCCCCCCTCCCCCTTGTGTGTTCTGAAGAGCTTCTGTAAGAGTGAATTTCTTCATTGTGACATTATTAAAGTCTTATTTAATCTAATTATCGCTGGCAAAAACACAAGTGATCTGCTTTTCAAGACAACATTAAATTTACACCACTCTCATTAAAACTGTGTGGACAACAGCTTAAGCAGGTTAAAGTCATCAAATTTCTTGGGGTCTGGTTGGATGAGGAGCTTACATGGGGCACTCACTTAAGTAAAGTGGTGAGTAAAAGTAAGAGGGTCTTGAATGTGCTGCGGTGTCTGGCAGGACAGGATTGGGGAGCAAGTAGATCATCTCTACAAAATATATACTGGCTGCTCTTGAGATCGATATTTGATTATGGGTGTATAGCTTATATGTCAGCATCAGAATCAAATCTTAAGAAGCTGGATGTTCTGCGAGCACAGGCCCTGAGAATCTGCAGCGGAGCATTTAAAACATCTCTAACTCTCCTAATTCGCAGAGGCAACTCTCCCATTTCCACCTGCTAGCTGACACTAAACTAATGTTGACATACTGGGTCAATCCAATCAATACACATTATGTGCAGGCGCAGCGGACACATATTTTAAGGATATCAGACCATCTCTCAGTATACACCACAGAGCTGTTGGCCATACTATTGGCGTTACAGTGGATAGAGGAGAAGGAAAAACAAAAAGCAGTTAGTGCATCATCAAATCAAATCAAATCAAATCAAACTTTATTTATATAGCACTTTTCATCCATTTAAAATGCAACACAAAGTGCTTCACAAGATAAAAGAATACAACAACAGAGAGAATAAAAGCATAATATGACAGACAATATCCCACTTCCAGATATACACACATGCGCTCACACAAACACTCACAAAACACACACACACATACACACACACACACAGTGCTGAGACATGGCAGGGCACTGAGGAACCATGTGAGGAAACACCTATGGGAGCCATCCACACTGGGAAGCGCCACAGCCTGCGGTGGACAGGGGCAGACTCCGCACTTAATGAAGAGCCACCCAAGTCCCTCGGGTCCAGGCGGCCTCCAAGCAACGGCCCCCGTGGGCAGACCGGGCATACACCCCAGTGTGGAGGCCCCCACATGAGGAAACACTGAAGCTAAAAATTAAAAGACTAAAGAAAAAATAAATAAATAGATAAATAACCAAATAAATTAAAGATAAAAGCAGGTATAATGCACAAAAATTAAAAGCTTTAAGAAAGTTAAAAATGTAGAGGAAAAATAGACAAATAAATAACTAATATATAGTAAATAATAAATAAAAGTAATTAGATTTTAAGATGTAATACTAATAAATTGCATAACTAAGAACAAGTCATAAGAAATATAAGAAGTAAAAATAGCATAATAGAAGAATTCAAAGTTTAAAAGAGATCAGTTAAAGGCCAAACCAAAAAGGTGAGTCTTGAGCCTCCTTTTAAAAACATCAACAGTCTCTGCAGTCCTGATGCTCTCCGGCAGGCTATTCCATAGTCGAGGGCCGTAATGGCTGAATGCAGCCTCCCCGTGGGTTTTTGTATTAACTCTCGGAATAATTAAAAGTCCAGTGCCGGAGGACCTCAGGACCCGCGAGGGTTGATATGATAAAAACATGTCAGATAAATAAGTGGGCCCAAGACCATTAAGACATTTAAAAACTAATAAAAGAACCTTAAAATCGATCCTGAAACACACGGGGAGCCAATGCAGCGATTTTAAAATCGGTGTAATGTGAGCCCGCCCTCTGGTCTTCGTCAGCACGCGTGCGGCTGACAGTTTCAGACAGTTTCTCAACACTATCAAGTATAAGTTCAGGCAGATCAGCATTCAGAATAGATGTAATCAATGAAATATTCCTAGTATTGTACATAACGTATGTTAAGGGCATATTCACAAGGTTCATCCGGGTCCCTGCTCATGTGGGTGTGGAAGGAAATGAGCAGGTAGATATTCAATATATTAATATACAAACACTCTACACAAGTAGACACTAAGCAAAGCTGAAGTTAAATCATTCATCAGGAAGTATACACAATCTACATGGCAGGAAAATTGGGACATCAGTGAAACGTGAAGGTACCTATATCAAATGCATGTTGGTGATGGGAGGAAGGTGGCCTTCAAACATAGGGAAAGAAACATTATAACACGTCTGAGAAAAGGTCATACATGTCTCAATCACACATTGCACAAAATAGGCAAGCACCCAACTGGAACCTGCTCACACTGTAACCATCCAGAAACAGTTGAACATGTACTACTTCACTGCAGGAAATTTGATATCCAGAGGAAAAAGCTTAGTCAGACAATAAGGGAGGCAAAACACCACGATTTTACACTAACAGGACTTCTGGGGAAATCAGCAGGCAAGATACAATATGACATTGTTAAGTTCATTAAAGAAACTGAGTTAAATAACAGAATCAATTTTTTTTGTGTCTTGTTTTGTTTTTAAACTGCCTGACCTCTTGTCCACACTCCAGTCCAGTTGGTGGCGGTAATGCATCATAAGTTGGTTTGCCAACCGCCATTAAACCCCACAGAAGAAGAAGAAGAATTTCCGCTGTTCTTCCTGGTGTGTAAACGTTGGACAGGAGTGCATGTCGCAGCGAGAGTGACCAGGAATATTTGCTAATCTTGGGAGTACTAACACCGTGGATGTTTATGGAAATTATGAGGAAATCTTGAAATGACATTGTGACATGGTAGCACTTCCGAAAGTGTGGATAACTATCACTGCATCATTGATGAATACGACCAGAACGGGTTTCAGGAGTAGCTTCTGCTGCATTCATAAACACTTCTTTAGGACTCACAACAAGCCCTGAGCTTTGTTTTGGGGGGTGACAAGTAGCCACATAGGCTACTCCTGTTGTGCACGTGGGTTAACAATGGCTGGAAAAGGTAAAATGAATATAGAGCATCTCGACGGAGTTGTCAGGCTCCAACAGGAACATGAGAAGGTAATTTATCCAAATGACACGAAACCGTTCGCTGGCTAGTAACGTCTAACGTTAGCCAAACCACAGTCAGCTACTGGCCACGCGGTGGACCATTAAAGGACTTTGAACCAAGACTGGATCTCGTGAAGTATTTTCTTGTTTTGTTTTTATTATTTTTTTACATGACATATAGACATTTGTGTCACATTAGTTAATATTGAGTTTATTGTTTTGCTTATCTATTTTCCAGACGCTTCATACCGTGCAGCCGCTCAAGTTAAAGTCCATTTTAATTAAATGTTGCCTGGAGGTGTGTTTAAATTGTGGACCAATTAGTTAAACGATAGGTGATTTAGTATATGCGTTTTTACTAAAATGCCAGAATCATCATACTGTACAATGTACAGAGTATTTAATATTGAAATTACATGAATTTCTTATTATTGTGAGGGTGGCTTTATGTAGATTGCAACAACCGTTGCTTTACATAAACCGTTTGTGCCACCATGTGTCACAGTGAAGGGCTGTTTGTGCAGATGTCCTGACCATTTCCATGTAGTTTTCACAGCTGTCATTTCGTTGGGTATTTTGTCTGTTTCCCTGTGTGTGTGATGATTCTTTGAATTAGACAAAACATTTACAGTTTATTTGTTGCCACATTAGTATTTGCAGTACAAGTCAAAATAAGAATTAAGGAAATTATTCTAAATTCAGAATTTGCTTGTGGCAATCAAATTTGCCGTTTTACCACATCTCCTTTACTCTTGTTAAAGCCTCAACACAAGACTGTGTGTTGCATAGATTTTCAATGTGATTCATATTGAAATAATTTGTCCTAAAAACAGGTGGTGAAAGACTGTGAAAGTCGGATTCAGCACTGGTAAGCATTAAAGTCCCATGCACTAGTTGAACAGTTGCATAGTGACAGCATTCTTGAGTTTGTTGCTTGCTCTTGAGCCTACTATCAAAAATGTTGATGTCACACAAAGCAGCAATATAGTTTCTAATATGAGAAAATTTTCCTTGGAGATCGGCGATGAGAAGTCGTTTAAAAGCTCAGCTAAATTTCCTAGAATTTGCTTGAAAATGTCTTCTATGGCTGTGAACTTGCTTGTCTCAGTGATCCAGTTCTATGATGATATAATACACTCTTATCCTCCATTGAAGTTTATATTTAGTTGAGACACAGTTGGTATTATGCCATGTTAGAACTATTATTTATTTTACAATGATAACCAAGTTTGGCTTTCACAAATAATCAAGCATGATTCTTTACAGTGTTGATCTGGTGCCAGCTTTGGTCAAAATCAAGAGATTAGACACTCCCTGACCAGAGATGTTTGTTTCAAATATAGTATAATTGGCTCATTTATTCCTGTTTCTGAAATACGGTTGCAAATGCAGGCCAGACCATTTTCACAACCTTAAAGACCCTGCACTGCCACACACTGGTTTTCAGTTATTCTGACTGTCTTTGGCCCATCTTGCAAATGATGAGACAATCTTCCACCTTTGTGGACAATAAAGTTGTATTCCATTCTATTCCACTCCATAAGAAAGCTGTACAGGTTGAAGTTGGTGCAGTTATAAGCTTTAGACTTGTGCTATGTCAAACTCTTTTTCACTTTTCCACAGCAGACTTTTGACTCATCACAACAGGAAAAGCACAGGTGTATCTACTTACATTAACAATGGCAACGGTCTATACAAGGGTCACAGTAAGCTGTGACAGTGTAATAGAGCCAGCATGCACAATACCAGGACTCTGAAACTGAGTCCATCCATCATTAATTTCAATATTTACACCTGAGCATTTTCTAGAGAGAGTGAGTGAGACGTGAGTCCTTAGAAAAGT